>NC_061511.1:18932034-18977145 GCF_022539505.1 Lolium rigidum
GAGGAGATCTTCTGAACCCCCCGAGATAGGGTTGACGGCGGCGGCTGATACGTCTCCGACGTATCGATAATTTCTTATGTTCCATGCCACATTATTGATGATATCTACATGTTTTATGCACACTTTATGTCATAATTATGCGTTTTCTGGAACTAACCTATTGACGAGATGCCGAAGGGCCGATTCTTTGTTTTCTGCTGTTTTTGGTTTCAGAAATCCTAGTAAGGAAATATTCTCGGAATCGGATGAAATCAACGCCCAGCATTTTAGAATCCCCGGAAGCATCCAGAACACCCGAGATTCGCCAGAGGGGGGCCACAGGGGCCCCAGATGATAGGCCGGCGCGGCCCAGGCCCTGGCCGCGCCGCCTTATGGTGTTGTCGCCTCGTTGACCTTCTGACGCCGCCTCTTCGCCTATATAAAGGTCCTCGACCTAAAACCTCGACACGAAAAAGCCACGGTACGAGAAACCTTCCAGAGCCGCCGCCATCGCGAAGCCAAGATCTGGGGGACAGGAGTCTCTGTTCTGGCACGCCGCCGGGATGGGGAAGTGCCCCCGGAAGGCTCCTCCATCGACACCACCGCCATCTCCATCAACATTGCTGTCTCCCATGAGGAGGGAGTAGTTCTCCATCGATGCTCGGGGCTGTACCGGTAGCTATGTGGTTAATCTCTCTCCTATGTACTTCAATACAATAATCTCATGAGCTGCCTTACATGATTGAGATTCATATGATGATGCTTGTAATCTAGATGTCGTTATGCTAGTCAAGTGAGTTTTACTTATGTGATCTCCGGAGACTCCTTGTCCCACGTGTGTAAAGGTGACAATGTGTGCACCGTGTGGGTCTCTTAGGCTATATTTCACAGAATACTTATTCACTGTTATGAATGGCATAGTGAAGTGCTTATTTATATCTCTTTATGATTGCAATGTGTTTTGTATCACTACTATTCTATGTGCTACTCTAGTGATGTTATTAAAGTAGTTTTATTCCTCCCGCACGGTGTAATGGTGACAAGTGTGTGCATCCGTGTTAGTACTTGGCGTAGGCTATGATTGTGATCTCTTGTAGATTGCGAAGTTAACTATTGCTATGATAGTATTGATGTGATCTATGCCTCCTTTCTTAGCATGAAGGTGACAAGTGTGCATGCTATGTTAGTACTTGGTTTAGTCGTGTTGATCTTTCATGCACTCTAAGGTTATTTAAATATGAACATTGAATTGTGGAGCTTGTTAACTCCGGCATTGAGGGTTCGTGTAATCCTACGCAATGGTGTTCATCATCCAACAAGAGTGTAGAGTATGCATTTATCTATTCCGTTATGTGATCAATGTTGAGAGTGTCCACTAGTGAAAGTATGATCCCTAGGCCTTGTTCCTAAATATCGCTATCGCCGCTTGTTTACTCGTTTCTATCGCGTTACTACTCGCTGCGTTACTACTGCTTGTTTACTCGTCCCGGGCAAAGCACTTTTCTCGGTGCCGTTGCTACTATTTATTCATACCACCTGTATTTCACTATCTCTTCACCGAACTAGTGCACCTATTTGGTGTGTTGGGGACACAAGAGACTTCTTGCTTTGTGGTTGCGGGGTTGCATGAGAGGGATATCTTTGACCTCTTCCTCCCCGAGTTCGATAAACCTTGGGTGATCCACTTAAGGGAAACTTGCTGCTGTTCTACAAACCTCTGCTCTTGGAGGCCCAACACTGTCTACAGGAAAAGGAGGGGGCGTAGACATCAAGCTATTTTCTGGCGCCGTTGCCGGGGAGGAAAGGTAAAAGGCACTCATACTCCAGTTCCAGGTTAAGTACTTTTCTGGCGCCGTTGTGTTTGTGCTCAAAGCTATTTCCTTTAGATCCTGCAATTACAACTTTTTGTTTCTTGTTTACACTAGTTAGGCATAATGGAAAACAACAAAAATATGAGAGATCTTTATGAACTCTATCTTGAATTAGGACATGATGTGTTTGAAGAGAGAATTAAAAAACCCATGGAACATTATATGCATGCTAATGGGAATGTTATCAATATGAATGCTTTGAACACTATTGTTGCTAATGCTATGGAAAATTCTAAGCTTGGGGAAGCTGGTTTTGATGAGCATGATCTTTTTAGTCCCCCAAGCATTGAGGAGGAAATTTACTTTGATGATACTTTGCCTCCTATTTATGATGATTATAATGATAGTAGTCTTTTGTTACCGCCTGTTATGGAGGATAAATTTAATTATGATTATAATATGCCTCCTATATTTGATGATGAGAATAATAATGATAGCTACTTTGTTGAATTTGCTCCCGCTATTACTAATAAAATTGATTATGCCTATGTGGAGAGTAATAATTTCATGCATGAGACTCATGATAAGAATGCTTTATGTGATAGTTATATTGTTGAGTTTGCTCATGATGCTACTGAAAGTTATTATGAGAGAGGAAAATATGGTTGTAGAAATTTTCATGTTACTAAAACACCTCTCTATGTGCTGAAATTTTTGAAGCTACACTTGTTTTATCTTCCTATGCTTGTTACTTTGCTCTTCATGAACTTGTTTATTTACAAGATTCCTATGCATAGGAAGCATGTTAGACTTAAATGTGTTTTGAATTTGCTTCTTGATGCTCTCTTTTGCTTCAACTACTATTTCTTGCGAGTGCATCATTAAAACTGCTGAGCCCATCTTAATGGCTATAAAGAAAGAACTTCTTGGGAGATAACCCATGTGTTATTTTGCTACAGTACTTTGTTTTATATTTGTGTCTTGGAAGTTGTTTACTACTGTAGCAACCTCTCCTTATCTTAGTTTTGTGTTTTGTTGTGCCAAGTAAAGTCGTTGATAGAAAAGTTCATACTAGATTTGGATTACTGCGCAGTAAACAGATTTCTTTGCTGTCACGAATCTGGGCAAAATTCTCTGTAGGTAACTCAGAAAACTATGCCAATTTACGTGAGTGATCCTCAGATATGTACTCAACTTTCATTCAATTTGAGAATTTTCATTTGAGCAAGTCTGGTGCCCCAATAAAATTCGTCTTTACGGACTGTTCTGTTTTGACAGATTCTGCCTTTTATTTCGCATTGCCTCTTTTGCTATGTGGGATGGATTTCTTTGTTCCATTGACTTCCAGTAGCGTTGGGCAATGTCCAGAAGTGTTAAGAATGATTGTGTCACCTCTGAATATGTGAGTTTTTGATTATGCACTAACCCTCTAATGAGTTTGTTTCGAGTTTGGTGTGAAGGAAGTTTTCAAGGGTCAAGAGAGGAGGATGATACAATATGATCAAGAAGAGTGAAAAGTCTAAGCTTGGGGATGCCCCGGTGGTTCATCCCTGCATATTTCAAGAAGACTCAAGCATCTAAGCTTGGGGATGCCTTGGGCATCCCCTTCTTCATCGACAAATTATCAGGTTCCTTCTCTTGAAACTATATTTTTATTCGGTCACATCTTATGTACTTTACTTGGAGCGTCTGTGTGCTTTTGTTTTTGTTTTTGTTTGAATAAATGCTTGTGTGGGAGAGAGACACGCTCCGCTGGTTCATATGAACACATGTGTTCTTAGCTTTTAGTATTCATGGCGAAGGTTGAAACTGCTTCGTTAAATTGTTATATGGTTGGAATTGGAAAATGCTACATGTAGTAATTGCTATAATGTCTTGGATAATGTGATACTTGGCAATTGTTGTGCTCTTGTTTAAGCTCTTGCATCATATACTTTGCACTTATTAATGAAGAAATACATAGAGCTTGCTAAAATTTGGTTTGCATAATTGGTCTCTCTAAAATCTAGATAATTTCTAGTATTGAGTTTGAACAACAAGGAAGACGGTGTAGAGTCTTATAATGTTTACAATATGTCTTTTATGTGAGTTTTGCTGCACCGGTTCATCCTTGTGTTTGTTTCAAATAGCCTTGCTAGCCTAAACCTTGTATCGAGAGGGAATACTTCTCATGCATCCAAATACTTGAGCCAACCACTATGCCATTTGTGTCCACCATACCTACCTACTACATGGTATTTCTCCGCCATTCCAAAGTAAATTGCTTGAGTGCTACCTTTAAACAATTCAAAATTTATTACCTCTTATTTGTGTCAATGTTTTATAGCTCATGAGGAAGTATGTGGTGTTTATCTTTCAATCTTGTTGGGCAACTTTCACCAATGGACTAGTGGCTTCATCCGCTTATCCAATAATTTTGCAAAAAGAGCCGGCAACGGGATTCCCAGTCCCAAATTAATTAACAAAAATAGACACTCCTCCATGGTATGTGATTGTTGGACTGGCACCCGAAGGATTCGGTTAGCCATGGCTTGTGTAAGCAAAGGTTGGGAGGAGTGTCATCATAATAAAACTAAAATAAAAAGGCACTCCTTCATGGTATGAGATTGTTGGCAGTGCACCCGAGGATTCGGTTAGCCATGGTTTGTGAAAGAAAGGTTGGAAGGAGTGCCACCCAAAAATAAAATAAAATGGGAGCCGCTCTTTGAAGGTTTGTCTGGCAAGGGGGTTAGAGTACTCGCTACCATTCGTTGACAACAACATACACCTCTCAAAAGTTTATTTCTATGCTCTCTTTATGTTTTCAAAATAAAAGCTCTAGCACAAATATAGCAATCAATGCTTCCCTCTGCGAAGGGCCTTTCTTTTACTTTTTATGTTGAGTCAGTTCACCTATTTCTCTCCACCTCAAGAAGCAAACACTTGTGTGAACTATGCATTGATTCCTACATACTTGCATATTGCACTTGTTATATTACTTTACATTGACACTATCCATGGGATATACATATTACAAGTTGAAAGCAACCGCTGAAACTTAATCTTCCATTGTGTTGCTTCAATGTCTTTACTATGAATTTATTGCTTTATGAGTTAACTCTTATGCAAGACTTATTGATGCTTGTCTTGAAAGTACTATTCATGAAAAGTCTTTGCTATATGGTTCATTTGTTTACTCATGTCATTTACCATTGTCTTGGATTGCTGCATTCATTACATGTGTTTACAATAGTATGATCAAGGTTATGATGGCATGTCACTCCAGAAATTATCTTTGTTATCGTTTACCTGCTCGGGACGAGCAGAAACTAAGCTTGGGGATGCTGATACGTCTCCGACGTCTCGATAATTTCTTATGTTCCATGCCACATTATTGATGATATCTACATGTTTTATGCACACTTTATGTCATAATTATGCGTTTTCTGGAACTAACCTATTGACGAGATGCCGAAGGGCCAGCTTGTCGTTTTCTGCTGTTTTTGGTTTCGTAAATCCTAGTAAGGAAATATTCTCGGAATCGGATGAAATCAACGCCCAAGCATCTTAGAATCCCCGGAAGCATCCGGAACACCCGAGAGTCGCCGCAGGGGGCCACAGGGGCCCCAGATGATAGGCCGGCGCGGCCCAGGCCCTGGCCGCGCCGCCTTATGGTGTCGTCGCCTCGTTGACCTTCTGACGCCACCTCTTCGCCTATATAAAGGTCCTCGACCTAAAACCTCGACACGAAAAAGCCACGGTACGAGAAACCTTCCAGAGCCGCCGCCATCGCGAAGCCAAGATCTGGGGGACAGGAGTCTCTGTTCCGGCACGCCGCCGGGACGGGGAAGTGCCCCCGAAGGCTCCTCCATCGACACCACCGCCATCTCCATCAACGCTGCTCGTCTCCCATGAGGAGGGAGTAGTTCTCCATCGAGGCTCGGGGCTGTACCGGTAGCTATGTGGTTAATCTCTCTCCTATGTACTTCAATACAATAATCTCATGAGCGGCCTTACATGATTGAGATTCATATGATGATGCTTGTAATCTAGATGTCGTTATGCTAGTCAAGTGAGTTTTACTTATGTGATCTCCGGAGACTCCTTGTCCCACGTGTGTAAAGGTGACAGTGTGTGCACCGTGTGAGTCACTTAGGCTATATTTCACAGAATACTTATTCACTGTTATGAATGGCATAGTGAAGTGCTTATTTATATCTTTTTATGATTGCAATGTGTTTTGTATCACTACTATTCTATGTGCTACTCTAGTGATGTTATTAAAGTAGTTTTATTCCTCCTGCACGGTGTAATGGTGACAGTGTGTGCATCCGTGTTAGTACTTGGCGTAGGCTATGATTGTGATCTCTTGTAGATTGCGAAGTTAACTATTGCTATGATAGTATTGATGTGATCTATGCCTCCTTTCTTAGCATGAAGGTGACAGTGTGCATGCTATGTTAGTACTTGGTTTAGTCGTGTTGATCTTTCATGCACTCTAAGGTTATTTAAATATGAACATTGAATTGTGGAGCTTGTTAACTCCGGCATTGAGGGTTCGTGTAATCCTCCGCAATGGTGTTCATCATCCAACAAGAGTGTAGAGTATGCATTTATCTATTCTGTTATGTGATCAATGTTGAGAGTGTCCACTAGTGAAAGTATGATCCCTAGGCCTTGTTCCTAAATATCGCTATCGCCGCTTGTTTATCGTTTTATCGCGTTACCGCTGCGTTACTACTGCTTGTTTATCGTCCTGGGCAAAGCACTTTTCTCGTGCCGTTGCTACTATTTATTCATACCACCTGTATTTCACTATCTCTTCGCCGAACTAGTGCACCTATTTGGTGTGTTGGGGACACAAGAGACTTCTTGCTTTGTGGTTGGAGGGTTGCATGAGAGGGATATCTTTGACCTCTTCCTCCCTGAGTTCGATAAACCTTGGGTGATCCACTTAAGGGAAACTTGCTGCTGTTCTACAAACCTCTGCTCTTGGAGGCCCAACACTGTCTACAGGAAAAGGAGGGGGCGTAGACATCAGCGGTGTCTCTGGAACTGTTCTGGTATTCTGGCTCTCCGTTGTAGGGTTTTCGCGTCGGGAGGATTATATAGGCGAATGGGCAGAGTCGGGTGACGCCCGAGGGGCCCACCCCATATGGTGGCGCGGCCATAGGTGGGGCCGCGCCCCCCTATGGTGTGGCCGCCTCGTGGCCCCCCTTCGTCTCTCCTTCGGACTCCGTGAAGCTTCTGGAAAAATAGGGACGTGACCTTTTGTTTCGCGCAATTCCGAGAATATTCGTAAACTAACTTTTCTGAAATCAAAAATAGCAGAAAACAGGAACTGGCACTGTGGCATCTTGTTAATAGGTTAGTCCCAGAAAATACATAAAAACATTATAAAGTATGAATAAAACATGTAGGTATTGTCATAAAACAAGCATGGAACATAAGAAATTATAGATACGTTGGAGACGTATCAGTGGTATTTCACCGCCACTCCAAAGTAAATTGATTATGTGCTATCTTTAAAACCTTCAAAAATTATTACCTGTTTTGTGTTCCTGTTTTAGCTCGTGGGGAAGTATTGAATGTTTTATTGTCTTTTCATGACTTCACACCTTGACTATCATAAATAATATGCTAGTCCTTAATATTGCAAAAAGAGCAAGGCAATTCAGTGCTTAGCCCACAAAAAAATATAAAATAAACAAATAAAGCTCCACACACTATGTACTGGAGAGATCCTAAATAATGGTGTGCAAAAGGAGAAATATATGGGAGCCGCTCTTGAAGTCACGATATGAAAGGATGATAAACCATTTGATACCAGTCGTTGACATAGACATGCATACCTCTCAAATTACATTTTCAACACCTCTGTTTTATTCAAAATAAAAAGCTCTAGCACATGAGTAATCTCTGCTTCCCTCTGCGAAGAGTCTTTATTTTACTTTTATGTTGAGTCTTCATCTTCTAACATTATGCACCAATTAAGAGAGCATAGTTGTCATTCTGAGTATAATGTGCATAGTCCCAAGATTTATTATTGATTGATTCATAATTATGTTATTGCTTGTTCTGAAATTATTTGTATCTAGTCACCCTTTTGAACTTTAAAGGTATCCTATGCATTTATTTTTTGCTATTCCATGAAGGAAAAGCTGAATACCACTTTGCTATGTTTTCTCTATGCTAAAAAATAAACAGTTGTTTTTAGTGCACTATTATTCATGATCTTTTATTTGAGTTACTTTTCATGTTGTAACATAGTTGCTAAGTTCTATTGTTAGAATTATATCTGTCATGCCTATGTTTAGAGTACTTTGATCTCAGCTTACAATGCTTTTACAATAATTTGATCAAGATTGGCTGCATGTCACCTCAAAAATTATTTTTGTTATCACTTACCTACTCGAGGACGAGCAGGAGTTAAGCTTGGGGATGCTGATACGTTGCAAACGTATCTATAATTTTTGATGCTCCATGCTTGTTTTACACCAATTGCTATATGTTTTGTTTACACTTCGTGGTATTTTTATGCATTTTATGGAACTAACCTATTAACAAGATGTCATAGTGCCAATTTCTGTTTTCTGCTATTTTTGTATTTCAGAAAAGTTGTTTTGAAAATATTATCGGAAAACCTAAATACCCGAGTATCCATCCACGAAAAGTTCCGTAGCCGCCGCCATCTTTATGTAATGCTACATATTGTGTTTGCTGGGATCCGATGAACATTGAATACTATGATTGAGTTGATTATAGACCTATTTTATATGTTACTTGTGATCTTGCATGCTCTCCGTTGCTAGTAGATGCTCTAGCCAAGTATGTGCTTGTGACTCCAAGAGAGAGTATTTATGCTCGATAGTGGGTTCATGCATCTATAAATCTTGGAGAGTGACAATAAGTCCTAAGGTTGTAGATGTGTTGTTTCTACTAGGGAGAAAGCAACAATGCTTTATCCAAGGATAATTTTATTATTTATTTTACACACTTTACTTAATGCAATAATCTGTTGGTTGCAACTTAATACCCAAAGTTGTTCGGATGATATCCTGAGGGTGGATTACTAGTCATAGATGCAGTTAGATTAGGTCTATGAATCTTGTTGTAATGCCCAAATGAATCTCATAGTAATCATCTTGTCATGTATGGTCTTTATTCTATCAACTGCCCAGCTGTAATTTGTTTACCCAACATGTTATTTATCTTTATGGAGAGACACCTCTAGTGAAATGTGGACCCCGATCCTTTCTTTACACTGATAAAACCATCTACTTCAAATACCTGTTCTCTTTATTTCACTGCAAAAAAACATCTCGTTCCACATTATACGTATAATCCTTTGTTTTCAGTAAAACCAGTGAGATTGACAACCTCACTATAAGTTGTGGCAAAGTAGTTTGGTTGTGTTGTGTGCAGGTTCCACGTTGTTGCTGACACCGGTAGTGCGCCCTGTCAAAGTCAGCCAACAACAACCTTCAGAAGTGATTTCTTTCTCCTACTGATCGATTAAACCTTGGTTTCTTTCTGAGAAAAAACTTGCTGCTGTGCTCATCGTACCTTCCACTTGGGGTTTCCCAACTGCATACTCTGCACGACATCAAACAACATCGGCCTCGCTCCAGGGAAAGGTGTTACGGAGCTCAGCTCGAAAATCTTTGAAATTCATGCTGGTTTTTACCACTTTCTGATAGAAAAATGAAGTCAATTGCGGTCTAGTACCACACAACACACTAGTTTCCATTCTAATCGACAACCGGAAAGCCAGCCGGATCAATCCTAGTTTGTTCAAACAAAGATTGCAGTTAGGCCGGGGAAAATTCAGCAAAATTTGAAGATTCAAGCTATCAGAAGTCAAATACGACCTATAATACGAGTTAGAACATCAATTCGAGGGGAAACGATGCTTACCCAGGTGTAATCCATGAATTATCTGCGGCGAATTTGATCCAATCATCTCCACGATCGAGGGCATTCCGCGCGTCCTCATCCAACGTCGCTTCGTAATCCCACGGACGGGAAGGTGGGTTAGACTGGCGGAGACGCGGCGTCACCGACGAACGAAATAGGGGCATAGGGTGGAGGGAACGACGGTGACGGACGCGACACGACGCCGACGGAGGGGGCGGGGCGGGCGGGTGCGGTGCGGATACAAACAATCTCAATCTGAAACGTTTCAGGTTCAGACAAGCCCAATACGTTTCTCCGTGCGGTCCCACCAGTCAACAAGCAATGATCAATGCACAGTTAGCGCGGGCCCCACTCGCCAGAGTTAACGGTCAAGATGGCAAACGTCTGGTATGAATATTTGTGAGAGTTTCAGCTAAAAAAATAGAGAAAAGTGAGCAAAAATTTGGAGCGGGAGAAAAAGTGAGCATAAGTAAGGAAACGAGGGCAAATAATTAAATATCCATAGAGTTTATGTTCATATTTTTGGCATTTGAATCCAAATCAAACGACTAGTATGACCGGCCGGTAGAAACCACCCGCTTGCAGCCGTTGCGGCCGTGCTCCTACCCTATCCAACCAAATCCGCGACAAACTCAGTCCGCCACCTCCCACTGCTCACCTCACCTCTGCTCCGCTGTCCACGCGCGCGGGCACTCCCATCCCTCTCGCTCCCCATGTTCGCCGCTTCCACCGCCACCGCCACCATCCGCCTCTTCTTGCCGCGCCCGGCCGCCGCCTGCCACCCCCTCCTCCTCCCACGCCGTCGCCCCCGCCACCGCTGCGCCGTCGATGCCAGCAGCTCCGCCAAGGAGCCGCCCAGGACGCTGTTCCCCGGCGGCTTCAAGCGGCCGGAGATCCAGGTCCCGGCGCTCGTCCTTCGCGTTGGCGTCGACGAGGCGCTCGGGACCGGCGACGCGGTGGCCGCCGCCGTGGCGCGGGGCGTGGGGATCGTCGTGCTCGAGGCCGGGGAGGAGGGCGGCGGCCGCGCGTACGAGGCCGCTCGCGCGCTCAAGGCGGCGGTCGGGGACCGCGCCTACCTGCTGATCGCGGAGCGAGTCGACGTCGCCTCGGCGGTCGGGGCCAGCGGCGTCGTGCTAGCCGACGATGGTTGGTCATTGAATTCTCCTCGGCTCGTGTTGCTTAGCTACTTGCTTTTGTGGACGGACAGTTTGTTGTTCAGGATGTGGCATACTTTTCTTTAGACAATGGAAGCTTTATAAACCCCTGCCTCTGAAATCTGAATCAAGAAAATACATACATAGTCGAATGTATTACAATGTTAATTACAAATTGCCAAACATTGTGCCTATCCAGAAGAGGGATAGACCAACAAAGATATCATACAAAGTAACGTACACTCTCTTTGCGCCAAGCCGCCAAGCTCCATCAGCTCCCTGTGCTTGAACTTACATTTTGCACCACTTTAGTTTATTTTCTCATTTTTTAGCCTACCAGTAAGTTATTATATCATCGACCACATTAAATTTTCACATTTTTTTAGCATTGCAGAAGTCACTATACATCAGCTCCCTGTGCTTGAAGTTATTATACATTTTTTTTTACATTGCAGAAACATACAATTTTTTCTTAAGAAGTTCTTGTCTCTTTTTTGATGCAGGCATTCCTGCTATTGTTGCAAGGAGTATGATGATGAAATCCAACTCCGACTCCATATATCTCCCTCTTGTCGCTAGAACTATACGGTCTTCGGACTCTGCAAGAAGCGCTACAAGTTCTGAAGGGGCTGATTTTCTTATCGTAAATACGGGGACCGATGACTTCTCGGCTGTTTTTGATGATGCTGGTGCCCAGCATGTGAAGATTCCAGTTTTCTTCACTTTAAACGATGTACAAAGTGAAGGGTCGTATTCCGATACCACATCCAAGCTGCTCCAGTCAGGCGCTTCTGGAGTTGTTCTGTCTTTGGCTGGCATCCAACATCTCGGTGACAATATCATAGAAAGGGATTTCATTAAAGTGGGTGCCGCTGATAGTGTACCACAAGTCACTTACTCTTCTTCCAGTACGCTGGAAGAAACAAATAATGTAATGGTCCTAACCCGTGAGAAGACAAAAATTGCTGGATTTACCAAACTGGATGAAAGAGTGATGCAGCTAATAGCGATGGAAAAGCCTATTCTCAGTGAAGCTGTTGCTGTTATCCGCAAGGCAGCACCAATGGTGATCATCTAATGTTACACATTTGGTAGTTGAAGATCCCTGGAATGAACTCAATATATTTCATATCATCATCTCTACAATATGTTTCACTTGATTATAATTTTTGATACGTTGTCACAGATGGAAGAGGCGGAACTTCTAGTTGATGCTGCTTCACGCCTGAGTGAGCCATTTTTGTTGGTTATTGTGGTAATTTTGTGTTTACATTATGTATTGATTATGACATTATCCATGC
The DNA here is from genome assembly GCF_022539505.1 of Lolium rigidum. Lineage (NCBI taxonomy): Eukaryota > Viridiplantae > Streptophyta > Magnoliopsida > Poales > Poaceae > Lolium > Lolium rigidum. The sequence continues at coordinate 18,944,176 of NC_061511.1, forward strand.
CTTCATATGTGGAGGAAAAATAACCCTCATTCAAGCTGTTCGGCAATCCCTGCCTCTCTATGTTCTGTCAGTATAAGCCCCCCCAATTTAAGTTCTAAACAATTTCTTAACTTAAGTAAATGTTCTTTGGCATATCTTTTCTTTACAAACTGCCGAGATGCGTCATAAATGATTAAACCATGGATGATGTGCCGTGATTAATTTGACAAGTCATACTATGCATTTTCCATGAAGAAGCAATGAACATGTTTTTCCCACCAAGGATCACCAAGGATTACCTGTCTATTGTTTTAGAGCTGTCAAAATGTATGACCATGTCGAATCAGCCGCCTTTTTTCTTGTCTCAGGAAAGGTGGCTGAAACCTCAAATTTCTTTCTTCGTTTTCGATCTTCCTTCTGTATGAAAAAAAAATTCTTTCAACTCTGTTCTTTCATATAGTAATGAGATCCACTCTTCAAATCTTTTGAGAATCCGCTCATTAACATCCTCATTCAACTATTTACATCCTTTATGGTTAGGCATTTGCATAAACCAACACAAAGCTCATTAGATTTCTGGTGCTGGTACTATAAGACATAATCAGATTGTCATCTAATCATAGTGGTGACAGCACAGGTTCCATTCTAGAGTTGCATAAGCTGACTTGTTGGTCTTATTTGTTGTCATGCAATACCATTTTATGTGAATTGAAAAGCGAGTGTACCTTCTAATTCACTACAAATAAAATTGACTATTTTCTCCATAATCTTTAAGTCATTTATCTTTTCTTATGTACTGGCTTGTTTATTAATCTTACAAACACTAATCCGGATTTCCTGCAACGTATCACAGGGAGAATTTAACTCGGGAAAATCAACTTTCATAAATGCTCTACTTGGAAGGAAGTATCTTCAGGAAGGAGTTGTACCCACGACAAATGAGATCACACTGCTGTCGTATTCAGAGGTTGATTCTGAAAGCATAGAACGTTGTGAGAGGCACCCAGATGGTCAATTCACATGCTATTTATCGGCTCCAATTTTAAAGGAGGTAAACACAAACTGAACTGCAATCATGCTGATACTCTTGCTTATCTCAGAGGAGTATGCTATGCAATTTTAATTCTAAAATTCTTGCACCTTGTTTCCTCCAATTCCATTCACTAGAGGTCCTAGCCTTTTATCCAATACTATGTTGGCTAAATAAAGATAGGGAAATAATGGATATCCTCTTTACATCCACTGGAAAGCTCGAAGTATATTAGTTCTGAGGAAGCATTTTGTGAGTCTAAAGGAATATGGATGATTTATCAGGAACAAAGCTCTTTCTCCTACAGCATGCTGTAGTTCTCACAAAACACACCCTATTTGTTACTTGTATCGAATTCGCTGCAGTTCAGCAATTGATTCATTTTAAATAAAGTGCCAAAAGCAGTGGCAGTCCTATTCCACCTTATCTGCTCTTAGTGGTCTATGTCACATAGCTGCCTAGATGCGAAGCCAAATTAGCAGTACATTTTCCTTTTTTCCTCACTTCAGAACCTTGTTCATGCGATCTTCCTTCTCATTGTACTATTGAACAGATGAACCTAGTCGATACACCAGGAACAAATGTTATTCTCCAGAGGCAACAGCGACTCACTGAAGAATACGTGCCACGAGCTGACTTAATACTCTTTGTCCTTTCATCAGATAGACCATTGACTGAGAGTGAGGTAAGAAAGATTTTTTTTTCTATTTCTAATATTTGAACATAGTTCAAATTTCTTGTTTTGTACCTTTATGAGAAAGAAATTCTTGAATTTTTGCTAGAAAAAACTGAAATATGCAAAAAGGCACCAATACCGACCGATCCAAATATTATATCTACAAAACAAAGACCTCTATCCCCACGAAACCAAAAATGAGAAGGACGATCCATGTCATTGGAGATGCTGGATCTTGGTTTACAAAAGCCTCTTATTCTAGAATTTTGATTTATCTTTTTGAGGATGTATTGTATTTTTGTACTTCCTAATAAAGCTAAAGTGGTTGTTCTGAACTTCTAGGTCGGATTTCTCCAGTATGTCCAGCAGTGGAAGAAGAAAGTTGTATTTGTTCTAAACAAATTGGACCTCTATCGGAACAGTGACGAGGTTTGATACTTATATCTTCCGTGTTAAAAAATCTCAGCATAACAGTATTTTCGTATTTGCCATTTCGCTGATCTTGTGGGTTTGCTTCTCAATCCATTGTAGCTTGAAGAGGCCAGTTTCTTTATCAAGGAAAATGCAAGAAAATTGCTCAACACCGAGGATGTAACACTGTTTCCTGTATCTTCACGTTCTGCTCTGGAAGTCAAACTTTCATATTCAAAAAACAATGGTAGAGAGCATTATGGGGAAGTTTTGTCAAGTGATCCTAGATGGAGAAGCAGCAAGTTCTATGATCTTGAGCATTACCTATTGAGCTTTTTAGATGGATCAACAGATAATGGGAAGGAAAGGGTCCGGCTGAAACTTGAAACACCAATTGGAATTGCAGACCGTTTGCTAACTTCATGTCAAAGACTTGTGAAACTAGAATATGAAAAGGCTATTGATGACTTGACATCCATCAGAGATCTTGTTTCTGGTGCAAAAAACTATGCTGAGAAAATTGAGGCTGACAGCTATTCCTGGCAGAAGCAGATTTCATCTCTTGTAGGTGTTTCAAATCTGACTAATTTTGCTTTACCCTTAATTGTTTTGGGAGTTCTGTGGTGATATGCTCACCACTTTGGAAAATAAAGGCATGCTGCTTTTAGTTTTCTTGGTTGATGTAAAATAATAGCATACATACTAATTTGATGATGCTTTTGTGCTTTTTGCTAATTTCTTTTCTCTCCACGACATTTCTACAAATACATGCCTTGTATTTCCCGTTAGTAGGTGCCATGTTGTTTGTGTCCACACACCTAATTGTACTCGTTATTTCCTAACTTCATGTCACGAATTGTTGTGAAAATGAGATCATAGTGGTAGTTTAGTCATTTTCTGCCATTGCCTTCAACTGAGACCTTAGTTTTCTTGGTGTGATTGATATGCGTAAATGTAAAGTGATAATTTATATTCGTGTTTCTTACCTACCATTGACATTTGATGTATCTTTCGATATTAATATATTCCCTTTATTGAAAAAAATTGTCATTTGATGATAACAAAACTATGCATCCTTAATATGTTTTCTACCTGCTGATTGAGAATTTGTTTCTGTTTCTTGGTTCATGCAGATCGAGAGAGCAAAAAGTCGAGCTATAACCCTCATGGAATCTACGCTTCAGTTGTCAAATATTGACCTTATTTTTACATACATGCTTACGGGAGAAAAAGGCCCTTCCGCCAAAGCCACATCATTTGTTCAAAATGATATTCTGAGTCCTGCCCTCGATGATGCAGTCGTACGTTTCGCATTCAACTACCTTTATCATATCCAAAGTGGATGAAGTTATTTCTTACAACTTAAATGTTTCTCCAGATTTATTCGCGTACTGTTCATACCTGAATTTTCTCCAACATTGCTGTAAAAAACCAGACAGGGAACTGTTCTACTGCCCACTTTGTTACCTATTGCTTCGCATCCAGCTACAACATACTGGATGCAATATATTAGCTGAACATTCCTAATTAGAGGAACCAATAGACAGCTGGAACTTGGAACTAACCATAAAAACTAGCCAAGTTGAAAAGGTGGAATCTGGCTTGTCAGTACATCTTGAGTTTGTTTACGGCATATCTTTTGCTCACTGGCTTGACTAGTGAAAGTTTGACTGATTACCTCCAGCAATATTAGTTGGGCTTAGAAGATCATCGTCTAGACAATCTGCAGGCCACACAATTATGTTTCTTCTAGACATGGGTTTTGCATGTCCATCTGATTTGTCGAAGCTTCTCAAATGAGTTGATTTCATTTGGTGTCCCAATATTGCAGCATTTTTTTACATGTATTAAGCCTTGTAATATTTTGTTCAGTATTATTCTTGTTTTAGGTACATTTATTATTATTTACTTCAGGATGCTTATTTTTTCATGTGATGAGAATAAATATTTCTTTCTCTTTTATAGGATTTACTGAGTGAATATTCAACATGGTTGAGTTCTAGCAATACCCGTGAAGCAAATTTGTATCTGGAATGTTTCCACGAAAGATGGGATTCATTGATTACTCAGGAAGAAAGGCTCCCATCAGATCCAAATGGGCTTGTTAATGAGGGAGAGAAACTCAGCATCAAGGCACTGAATGGTTTCAGTGCTAGTGCTGCTGCTAAGGTTTTCGAAGAAGAAATTCGTGCAGTGGTATGTCTACTAACGTTTATAGTTTGTCCCTTTCTTTGTGTACACTTTTGTTTCATTTCCTAAACATTACAGTAAGTTTGTCTGAATGGAGAACTTTAATACGAAGACAAAAATGAAAACGCAAAGGAATGTATGTAAAGGAAAACTTGTACATTAGACTGGCCTTCAGAGAATTAGTCACAACCCAGCTTCTATTGTTTAGTGGATTATGTGAGTACATATGAGTATTCTGAATGATCAGATGTAATTAGATGTACCGCAAAAAAAAGTCAAGTCTAATGCACCTCCCTCATTAAGTCGAGCATGCGGAATTTTAAGTTGGTGACTTGGCCCTGTTTTGACTATGCACACGGATCAAGGAGATTACACGTTTGAGGAGGGCGCATCGGGAGATTACTGAACTATCGTACTTAATTTTTGTTTGGAAGAGTAGGAGAGTGCTTCGAGTGGGTTGTTGTAAGTAAATGTTTCATGAGAAGAAAAAAGAGTAGCATATGAAAAACATCTGCACCTTATATCTTGCAAACAATTCTTAAAAGTACTTTGAAAAGACTTCAAAGTTCATACTGCTGGTTGCTCTATTATGAGTTTAGTCTTCGGTGTGTCTACTTTAGAGGTTGTCTCTGTTTTTTTTTTGTACTTATACTTCCATGGGTGCTTACTATTCTGAGCTCTGTTATTATGTCGTGATGAAGGCTACAGGAACTTTTGGAGGGCTTGGTGTCGCTGGACTGTCAGCATCTCTTTTAACCTCTGTTCTGACAACTACGCTCGAAGATCTACTTGCTCTTGCTCTTTGCTCAGCTGGCGGGTAATTTTTGGTTGATACTAATTATAAATCACACCTTTAGAAGATATGTTTGGAGTGCATGGGATGAGCTCATACTTAACTATATGTGTATTAATCTACTATGCATTGGTCCTTTTTTCAGATTTTTTGCAATATCTAACTTCCCTGGTCGACGGAAACTTGCGGTAGAGAAGGTCAGCAAGGCTGCGGATGAACTATCTCGTAAAGTTGATGAAGCTATTCAGAAGGATATATCTCAGAGTGCTAGCAAGCTTGTCCAATTTGTCGACGTTGCCAGTAAACCATACCAGGATGCGTGCCAGCGAAAAATAGATTGGCTGCAGGGTGTTCAGAGTGAGTTGTCTGATGGCGAGCGTAAGCTCCAAAGTTTGAAAGTCGACATCCAAAATCTCCATGGATTATAACAGCATTACGTTTTTGTTGACGTTTTCTTTGTTTGTTTGCACTTACACGCGCTCATCAATTTTTTTTGGTGTTGTACTGTGATGATGCTGGTGTAGGGCAGTTGTTGTAGGATAGATATGTGTGTAGTATATATATGTTGTACTTTCCAACCAAATGCCACAAGTTCAGTGAAGCACAGAGGGCCTGCACACGAGCTGTGTAAATTGTAATGGACCACATCGGTACCCTACTGCTCTATGGAAATGTTAGAAATCAGTCTGTTATTAATGTCAATTGCTGATTCATATATTAACTCAGGATTCTTCCAGCATTTTTTTTCCTTTACAGTGCAGAACTCTTCCAGCTGGATGCATCTACCCCCAAATCTGGCGGCTGTTATACGTTGTCTCGATATTTTTTATTACAGGTGAATCGATTCCCTGTAAACATGACGCAGAAACAAACTTGTACGGATTATAAAACAGATGTCAAATAGTACTGAACTTATTCTTTCTCCAGGATTGGAAAAGGGCAGCTTGTTGAGAACAGATGTCGAACACTGAGCTTATTCTTTCTCTAGGGTTGGAAAAGGGAACTAAAAGACCAATAATCAAGTACCAGTACGTGATGGAAGATTTATTTATGTCAAAGCACAGATTGATTAACAAGCAGTTGATTTTTTGATGGTACTTGAACATAGTGGCGTGCCTAGTTCCCAAGTATAAATTCCATCTACTTGCCCTTGTTTATAAAAATGTCACCTAAGCATGTCTTCTAGTCTAATTAGCTTTTTCTTCCTTACAGCATCATCAGCTAGCATAAACTTTACCTGCTTAAATTAACGCTACAAATTGTAGGCCGCAATGTGCGATGGCCTGAGGAGAAGCTGCTGTGCACGGTTGCGGTTGCTGGATAGCTGGACACGTTCAAAGCACGGCGCGCAGAAAGGTTCCCGCCATTGTTTAAATCAGCTCAAAAGGCGCTTAAGTTGACATCATTCGGCCTGCGGAGGCTGAACTGGTGAACATGCGGTGTTTCAACTTTGAAGGGGCAGGTGACTAGCTAGTTGGGCTGCGCTTTTGATTTTTGGGGGACAAACAAGTTTCCTAGCTAACGAAGATATAATACTTTTGCATGGTGCTCAGCCGTCCATATAGCTAGGCTTTGTCTACTTGTTACACAGGCTGTGGTTTTGAGCTCCAAATCAGTTAAGCGGCTGCCTGCATCTCGATTCTGCACCATATAATGATTTTTTCCTTCCTCAAAAGGATTTCATTTTACCATTCATTTATCACAGTAACACCATTGAAGTGATTCTAAATTTGCAATACATAAGACCCAAACTATCTAACTACGACCTCGCGACCGCTACCTGCTTGTAACTTTTCTCCAGATTAAGTGAAGAACTGCATCATAGAGCAAAGTTATTCCGCACCACAGGTGTCAAAAGGGAGAACGAACATCACGACGTCAAATCGTCAATTGTCAAAGGAACCTACTGATTCAGCACCAAATATCAACGGATAGGGAGGCCCTTCTCTGATGTCATCTCTCTTGAGCAACATTGTCCAGCCATTTTCTCAGCCCCAAAGAGTTATGAACGTACATTCTCTTTTGCTTAAGAAGGCAAAAGCAGGCAAGTGCTCGAACATGCTTTCATTTAAGATATGCAAAAGCATGAATAGGTCGGTACTCGGTACCACCAAATAACCCTAGATACTCCTAACACATGCAAATTAAGGTTATGTTGGTCATCACTGGTATATGGGCTTATGCTACAAAAATTGATTATTAAGCATATAGGCAACACTACGTGATCGTCCGTCCAAATTATGCTTCGTTTGTCACTAACGTCAGGGATATATATTATTAAAAAAGGTCAAGGAAATATATGCTTTGCGGAATCTAGTTTAACAAAAATCTTTGAGCTCGATAGCCATGGTAGGTGGGTGAGAAGTGCATAAAAACGAAGTTGTGCTTAAGTGCATAAAGACAACCATGTGAAGTAATGGGTGGTGCAGCTTTAAAAGATCCACCATCAAGATGATTACTGGAATATTGCTTCACTTCGAGGGTGAAAATCCGTGATGTCTTCATTACTACTCGTACCCAGCAACGACAATCTTGTGTGCTGAAGGCGTTTCTTTGTGTCGATGTTCTGGCCTTGATTGGTTGGACCTAGCACCCAATATGAAAAATCGTGGTCTTATTTTGTCGTAGGTGTTTAGTTGTCAAATTGTTGTCTATCTCATTACTCTGTTTATTGTTAATTTGGCCTCCTTGCTGTGTATATACTTTAATCATATATACCATGATTGTGTGTATCCAACGGTATAGAGGCCGGGAGGTTTTACCTTTCTTATAAAATAGAATATAAGTGATTTCCTAGAATATTTTGTCATGTGTTACTGAATCATTATCGAAAAAATGGGTTACTGAATAGTGTCCACAAACGTATAATGACAAATGTTCACCACAAGATCTATTGCAACAGATGTTCACCAGCGATTTTCTTCTTATCCACAATCAAAAGGTAAAGGTACACATCAGCAGAAATGGACTGGTATAGGGAAATCTTTTCTCGGCAAGATGCCAAAATAGAGCACCAGCCAACCATTGCGTATATGCATCGCCATCAAGAAGCTGGGGAAAAGACAATCCCATGTAAAAGGTTGCTGGAGAGCTTTTGTGCTCCTCGGCTAAAGAGTTGTGAACCACCAATTCTGGTGGTCCGATTAGTGGCTGTGAGGATAAAGAATAAGGACATTTACAATAGGAAATCCTTTATATTATTGGAATATGTTTTCTTCATTGATGCTTAAGGGATATAATGCAGTCACAGCATGAAGTATGAGTACCATTTAAGGGAACCGTAAGACTATCGCTTTGGTAATTGCAGGCATGTGAGTGTTTATTTTTATCGGATAATCAAAATAATATTAGCTTCTGTTTGGGATTGAGACGAGAGTCTAATTCCCCAAAGTGCTTGGCTATATTGATCACAAAATTTTGTTATTACTATTTTATAACGTATGAAATGAATGGCGAGCAAGGCAATCTGGAACAACTGCACCAAACCATTTTATGCACTATGAAGTGTGTATGGTGGGGAGAGATGTTCAGAAACGAAGTGGTGCGATGCTGGCCCCTCTTGAATTTTTCCATGGTGCTCAGTATACTTCGTCCATCAAAGCCTCTTAAAGTGTGCACACTGTTTTGTCAAAAAAAAAAAAAGCTGACTAGACAATTTTGTTCTTAATTTTTGATCAATATGCAAATGGCCGTGAGCTGAGGTTGACATGGACTAAAGGGCAAACAAAACATGTTGAGAGTTAAGGTGGCACGTTGTATCGTTAGATTAATAATCTCCACCGAGGAAACTCAGGGCTAGTATGTCTCCTGCCTTTTTTTCTCTATATTCTCTGCTACTATCACTGGTCATCGATCACAACGTCTCATTCTAAGCCAAGCGTTTCTACTTGTAAACAGTAAACTTATATATGAATTTTGTGAGTAGTAATTTCTGGCTCCGGAGACCGGAGCTCAAGTGTTCCTTTTGTTTTTATAAAAATCAATTTTTTATACAAGTCTTAAAAATTGAAAATAATTCTGGATGTACTCAATGATGTATAATGCAAACATGAAAACTCCCAGTTTGAAATACTTTGTATTTGAGCTATACATAAATGAAAACGTATGGGTCTAAGCATAGGTAATGGTGTTTATTTTCAGAACTTCAAATTTATCACGTTTTATCATTCTTGTGTAGCCCAGGCTTTGAAGAATTCCACGTTGCAATTTTGCATGCTTCTAGGATATATCATTGACTACATTTGTTTTTTTAATAAAACCTTTGAATATGACTTTTGAATTTTTTGAAATAAAGAAAGTACTAGAGCTCAGGAGCCAATAGACATATACATATTGTGCTTGTGTGTTATCAGACCTCTGCAAATAGAATAAAAATCCATGAAATTTTGGTAGTAGAACTTACATTAGTAGCACTGTACATAGAACATAAGAGGGTGGGAGGACGTGATACTTCATTATGTTGATCGATGGCTCATACCTATTTTATCTGAAATCAGCACATACAGAATAAAATTCACTACCTTTTACATATCCGTGTTTAGCAAAGTAACCAAATATCTAACCATCTTTCGAATGCTAGTTTTCTGTTCAGAAAAACCAACATTTGTGTCCCTCAACTATTGTGAAAATACTAGTTTTAGTCCTCAACAGAAATACCAGACACTCTTGTAGAATGAGATGGCAGTGGTTTCACACACATGTTATAGCAGTATACACAACTTACCTGAATAATCGAAAACATCGATGTACTTTTTTCAAACACTTGCCCAATTTAATAATTTAAGGAAGAGACAATGAAACATATTAGGAAGATGTCAAAAATAAGATTTTGTTTGGAAAATGTTAATTATGAGACCTAAGCTTTATAAAATGTCAATGTGCCCCGAAAAACGAAAGTAAATAAAATTTAGTGGAAAAAATAGAATTTTGGTGATATTAGGAATATTTCATTAAGGTGAATTAAAATATAACCAAAACTAGAAAGTAGAAATATATGAATCATTCGAGTTTTATTGAATGACATGGTTTTAAAAATATTTTGTAGTGATATGCATTATAAAACTAATTTAATCTTGAGTAGGTTTTCAAGAATATTTATCATATGTCTTCAATTTCTGGTTTCTAACTTTTACGGTGCATATCAATATTGTTTCTGTAAATATTTTTTATCTTATTATTTATCTATTTATTTATTGAGTAATCAAGGCTTTTCTTTTAAAAAATCCTTCTTTAGTTTCTTCAAAAAGAAATTAGTTTTGTTTGCCATGTATGTGTACCTAATCATCGACACATATTAATCAGAACAAGTTTCAAGGGAGCAAGGGGACTATCTTAGAATTGTTGACAATTGAGGAATAAAAAATAGTAATTAACACTTACTAGAACTGAGGAACACACATTATAACAGGGTGAATAGAGAGAAATAAAGATTAATTCTTATGTGGGGGTGACATAGGCATCCCCAATGGGCCTGCCGAAGATGGTACCCGGGGTTTTACTGAAGGCCCACGACCTAAAGATTGTAAAGCCCGGAAGCCCAGTTAGGAGAGAGTTTGGAAAGATATAATTGTATTAGGAATATTGACTTGTAATTACTACGGGACGGACTCATATTGTCTCCCGAACTCTGTAACTTATTTATCACGAAACCCTCGGCTCCGCCTCCTATATAAGGGGGAGTCGAGGGACGAAGAGAGGATCGATTTATTGTCAACACAACCCTAGTTTTCTAGTAGTCGAATATTTTTCCGGCTGAAACCTTCGAGATCTACTTGCCCTCTACTTCCAACTAAATCCTAGTCTACAATCCTTAGGCATTGATAAGTTAATCCCTTGTCAGGGGGTGTATGGGGAGAAATTAAGGGGCATAAATCGATGATATTAAATATTTAATCTTTATTCTACAAAATTTATTTTGGTACATATGTCTTGAATAGAATAAATGTAGGCTTTATTTGTTGTCGATCTGAATTTTGAGTTAGAAATTACTTTTTTACAGAAATTTGTTGAAGATTTCTACCGCGTTTTTATGGAGTCCCCTCTCTCAAAATGCAGGGAAGGTTTGACTTCGCTCGATCTTTGATGCAATATTTTAACTACATCGATTGGGAATATATAATTTGCATTATTGCATAATGCCATACTTGTTCCTGAAGTGAGCCAACAATCACACTAAAATTTGTCTAAATAAATGCAGATTAACTACGAGTAATATGGACATGAAGGAGTAGATTGTACATCATTGACTTGAAAAAAATCAAGGCCACTTGCATTCGGAGATGAAGGGAGGATTATGGTATCTCCAAGGTCTTATAAACAACGGTTATGCTAATTCATAGTCGATCGAGAATTAGCTTAGTTCTCAGTCGATATTTAAACCATATGATTGTGCTTTGTGCTAGCCTGAGTTGCACTATAAGCTGTAACTGAGGCGTTGCAACTGAGGAAAATAATCGGGCCGTTGAATTACTTTTGATTAGTTGTAGCAATGAGTTGCAACAAAGATTGCAACCGTTAGATTGCTTCGTGATTCATGCTACTAGCAAGTTGCAATATTGTTTGCAATTAAGATTCCAGGGGCATCACTTAGAATTAGTCACGCCCTATAAACAAATACTCCTTTACAGGACGTAATACGCTGCTAGTGCATCCCTCCCGAATTCCCGATGCTCCCTCCACTGTAATCGAAATCGAATCGGAGTCGGAGAGCCAGGCGGCTCACCGTCACCGTCAGCAATACTACCCGGAAGAATCTTGCCTTGCCCGTGCTTGCAACACTGCCGGCCGGGGCCTATATAAGCTGGTGGCGCGGGCTCTGTTCTTCCCCACAAAACACACGTTGACACATTGTCCGCGTCATCTCCTGAATCAAATTCGTTCACTCTGTTCTTGTGGTGGAAGGGTTACTCTGCAGTCGCCCTCTCCTCCGCATCCTCCGTATTCCAGTCACCAATCAAATCCACTCGCCTAGTTCCCTCCAAATCTTTATATACACCAAGCTTCCACCACGATCGATCTGCGTATCTGCATTCACGATGAACTCCGTACTCGACTCACCAGCCGGCGGTGCCTGGGGTTCTCTGTACGCTGTACAAGAACCCGTGAAATCTCGGCATGTGTCTGTGGTACCGGCCGCTGCCGCTGCCAAGAAGCCGGCGTATGGACTGAAGAGGAACCTGGAGATGTGCACCGAGGCGCTCGGTTGCGAGACCGGTGGCGTCGACACAACCGCTTACGACGTCGATGACGGCGCGGCGAGGAAGAGGCATGCCATGGTGGAACGCGACGAGGACGAGGATGAGACGAAGGTGGAGCGGAGGGTGCGCGTGCTGCCACCGCCGCTGACGACGCTGGCGGCTGGAGCCACCCGCATGCGCATGGTCCACGAGCGGCGCGACGGGCGGCTGGAGGTGTACGCGGTGCGCGCGTCGGCGATGGAGGCCGAGCGGAGCGCCGGCCGTCTCCGCCTCCGCTTCTCCCACTGCTCCGGCTGCAGGTGCAATGCCGCCGTTTGCAGCCAGCAAGAAGCGCAAGAAACCGAGGAGCACGAGACCCAGGAGGTTGATGAGCCGGAGGAAGCGTACGGGAACGCGAAGTACGTGCGCGGTGGGCGGTGCGTGGAGGCGGAAGATGTCGTGGCGGCGGCAAGGTGCGGCGAGAAATGGGAGCCGGAGCAGGCTGCCGCGTTCTGGGTGGCCATTACCTGAACTAAAACGGATTCATTTTTTACAGACAATTTTTTTTCGAGGGTACGCTAAAGGTGTACCAGATCTTTATAGAAGGAGAGAAACAGGTTTGTACAAGAACTGAAACTCCGCCGCGAACAACGAAGCCGGTGAACTCCGCACGCACACACTATGAACTACTCTCGCAACTGCTTTCCAAAGGTTGAACTCTGCTTGATCTTCTCCACCATTTGATGTGGGTTGCATTGCAACACCCTATTGTCAAAAACCCTGACATTCCGCTGCTTCCATAGTGACCAGACTGATAAGATGACCAAGGTGTCAAAGCTTGTCCTGTCTCTCTTCCTAACCAGCATCCTCGCGGTCTCCCACCATGATTCCAAGGTTGCTCGGCTCCGTGATATTCAATCCAGCCGCAATCAGACAGCCAAACAAAACCCTGTCTTACGTATGGGCTCTGCATTAACACATGGTTCACCGTGTCCTCCTCTGGAAGCATGTGAAACATGCCTCAGTATGACCTTGCAGCCCGTGCCGCCATCGCCTGTCCGAAGTCCACAACCGGTATCTGAGAGCTAGCCAAACAAAGATCTTGCACTTGAGAGGTGCAAAGGAATTCCATAGTGGCTCATGCATGTTGAACTCAATCTCTCCCTGACAAAGCAGGTTGTATGTATCCCTTACCGTATAATTCCCAGATGTAGATCCAATACATGTAAAAGTATCCGGCTCTTGTGTGTTCCTTTGGATACCCTCTAACTCCTCCCAAAGCCTGATGTATTACGCGCATCCTTCGACTGTTATACTCATCTCGATGTCGGAAATCCACATGTTCTCCGAGAGAGCCTCCACAACCGTGCTGGAGTTTCTCTTCCTTTTTGGCACAAGCTGCACTACCAAAGGCGCAATGTTCTCCACTGATTTTCCATTCATCCACCTATCGCGCCAAGACCAAACTTTTGAAACCTCTCCAACTGTGATTTTGGTGAAACTTTGAAACACTTTTCCTGCCTCTGGTCCTGCATCATCTTTAGACCCTGCCAAGGTCGGCTCGGATCAGTCCTCTGTAACCATTCCCAGCGAGCCCTCTGCGCTAATCCTTGCAGCCGTAGATCTTTCACTCCCAGCCCCCCAAAGCAGGTTGGCTTGCAGATACTATCCCATGCAACAAGACACTGACCTCCATTTGCTTGTTTCTTCCATACCCAGAAGAACCCTCTAATGTACTTGACCACTTCCTCTAGAAGCCATGCCGGTGGCTCCGCTACAAGGATATGATGAATTGGGCGTACCGAGATGACTGTCTTGATGAGCATTAGCCGCCCAGCCCTAGCGATGAACCCTCTCTGCCATGCTGGTAAGAAATGCACCGCTGAATCCAACAATGGTTGCCATTCAGCCCTTGTAAGCGGCCTAAGGGCAAGCTGCAATTCCAAATACCTTATAGGAAACTTCGTCACCCAATAGCCCAACGTATTCCGCACAATATCCTCATTTCCTTCCGCACTTCTGATCAACGTGGCATTCGTTTTTTGATAATTCACCTTGATACCTAAAGCTTATCCGAAAATCGCCAAGATCTCTTTAACCGCCCACAACTCCTTTCTAACCGGACTGAGGAAAATTACTACGTCGTCTGCGTATATGGAGATCCTCTGCAGAGGCAAAATCCCCGCCAAATTCCTCATAATCTGTTCATTGACCGTCCTGGTTACCATTGCCGTAGACAATTACCGATGGGTTTCCTGGCTGGATTTCCAACTGATGGCGTGTATTTCACACGTTCGTTGGGCAACCCCAAGAGGAAGGTATGATGCGCACAGCAGCAAGTTTTCCCTCAGAAAGAAACCAAGGTTTATCGAACCAGGAGGAGCCAAGAAGCACGTTGAAGGTTGATGGCGGCGGGATGTAGTGCGGCGCAACAGCAGGGATTCCGGCGCCAACGTGGAACCTGCACAACACAACCAAAGTACTTTGCCCCAACGAAACAGTGAGGTTGTCAATCTCACCGGCTTGCTGTAACAAAGGATTAACCGTATTGTGTGGATGATGATTGTTTGCAGAGAAAATAGTAAAACAAGTATTGCAGCAGTTTTGTATTTCAATATTAAAAGAATGGACCGGGGTCCACGAGTTCACTAGAGGTGTCTCTCCCATAAGATAAAAGCATGTTGGGTGAACAAATTACAGTCGGGCAATTGACAAATAGAGAGGGCATAACAATGCACATACATGACATGATAAGTATAGTGAGATTTAATTGGGCATTACGACAAAGTACATAGACCGCCATCCAACTGCATCTATGCCTAAAAAGTCCACCTTCGGGTTATCATCCGAACCCCCTCCGGTATTAAGTTGCAAAGCAACGAGACAATTGCATTAAGTATGGTGCGTAATGTAATCAACAACTACATCCTCGGACATAGCGCCAATGTTTTATCCCTAGTGGCAACAGACACAGCACAACCTTAGAACTTTCCGTCACTTGTCCCGGTGTCAATGCAGGCATGAACCCACTATCGAGCATAAATACTCCCTCTTGGAGTTAAAAGCAAAAACTTGGCCGAGCCTCTACTAGTAACGGAGAGCATGCAAGATCATAAACAACACATATGTAATAACTTGATAATTAACATGACATGGTATTCTCTATCCATCGGATCCCGACAAACACAACATATAGAATTACGGATAGATGATCTTGATCATGTTAGGCAGCTCACAAGATCCAACAATGAAGCACAATGAGGAGAAGACAACCATCTAGCTACTGCTATGGACCCATAGTCCAGGGGTGAACTACTCACTCATCACTCCGGAGGCGACCATGGCGGTGTAGATTCCTCCGGGAGATGAATCCCCTCTCCGGCAGGGTGCCGGAGGAGATCTCCGGAATCCCCCGAGATGGGATCGGCGGCGGCGGCGTCTCGGTAAGGTTTTCCGTATCGTGGTTTTTCGCATCGGGGGTTTCGCGACGGAGGCTTTAAGTAGGCGGAAGGGCAGAGTCGGGGCCCGACGAGGGGCCCACACCATAGGGCGGCGCGGGCCCCCCTTGGCCGCGCCGCCATGTGGTGTCGCCACCTCGTGGCCCCACTTCGTATGCTCTTCGGTCTTCCGGAAGCTCCGTGGAAAAATAGGCCCCTGGGTCTTCGTTTCGTCCAATTCCGAGAATATTTCGTTACTAGGATTTCGAAACCAAAAACAGCGAGAAAACAGGAAGCGGCACTTCGGCATCTTGTTAATAGGTTAGCTCCGGAAAATGCACGAATATGACATAAAGTGTGCATAAAACATGTAGGTATCATCAATAATATGGCATAGAACATAAGAAATTATCGATACGTCGGAGACGTATCAAGCATCCCCAAGCTTAGTTACGCTCGTCCCGAGCGAGGTAAAACGATAACAAAGATAATTTCTGAAGTGATATGCCATCATAACCTTGATCATACTATTTGTAAACATATGTAGTGGATGCAGCGATCAAAACAATGGTAATGACATGAGTAAACAGGTGAATCATATAGCAAAGACTTTTCATGAATAGTACTTCAAGACAAGTATTAATAAGTCTTGCATAAGAGTTAACTCATAAAGCAATAAATCAAAGTAAATGTATTGAAGCAACACAAAGGAAGATTAAGTTTCAGCGGTTGCTTTCAACTTGTAACATGTATATCTCATGGATAATAGTCAACATAGAGTAATATAACAAGTACAATATGCAAGTATGTAGGAATCAATGCACAGTTCACACAAGTGTTTGCTTCTTGAGGTGGAGAGAGATAGGTGAACTGACTCAACATAAAAGTAAAAGAGAATGGTCCTTCAAAGAGGAAAGCATCGATTGCTATATTTGTGCTAGAGCTTTTATTTTGAAAACATGAACAATTTTGTCAACGGTAGTAATAAAGCATATGAGTTATGTAAATTATATCTTACAAGTTGCAAGTCTCATGCATAGTATACTAATAGTGCCCGCACCTTGTCCTAATTAACTTGGACTACCGGATCTTTGCAATGCACATGTTTTGACCAAGTGTCACAATGGGGTACCTTCATGCCGCTCTGTACAAAGGTCTAAGGAGAAAGCTCGCATTTTGGATTTCTCGCTTTTGATTATTCTCAACTTAGACATCCATACCGGGACAACATGGACAACAGATAATGGACTCCTCTTTAATGCATAAGCATGTGGCAACAATTATTATTCTCATATGAGATTGAGGATATATGTCCAAACTGAAACTTCCACCATGATTCATGGCTTTAGTTAGCGGCCCAAAGTTCTTCTCTAACAATATGCATGCTCCAACCATGAAGGTGGTAGATCTCTCTTGCTTCAGACAAGACGGACATGCATAGCAACTCACATGATATTCAACAAAGAATAGTTGATGGCGTCCCAGAAGCATGGTTATCGCACAACAAGCAACTTAATAAGAGATAAAGTGCATAAGTACATATTCAATACCACAATAGTTTTTAAGCTATTTGTTCCATGAGCTATATATTGCAAAGGTGAATGATGGAATTTTAAAGGTAGCACTCAAGCAATTTACTTTGGAATGGCGGATAAATACCATGTAGTAGGTAGGTATGGTGGACACAAATGGCATAGTGGTTGGCTCAAGTATTTTGGATGCATGAGAAGTATTCCCTCTCGATACAAGGTTTAGGCTAGCAAGGTTATTTGAAATAAACACAAGGATGAACGGTACAGCAAAACTCACATAAAAGACATATGGTAAACATTATAAGACTCCATACCGTCTTCCTTGTTGTTCAAAACTCAATACTAGATATTATCTAGACTCTAGAGAAACCAAATATGCAAACCAAATTAGCAAGCTCTAAGTATTTCTTCATTAATGGGTGCAAAGTATATGATGCAAGAGCTTAAACATGAGCACAACAATTGCCAAGTATCAAATTATCTAAGACATTTTAGAATTACTACATGTAGCATTTTCCAATTCCAACCATATAACAATTTAACGAAGAAGAAACTTCGCCATGAATACTATGAGTAGAGCCTAAGGACATATTTGTCCATATGCTACAGCGGAGCGTGTCTCTCTCCCATAAAGTGAATGCTAGGATCCATTTTATTCAAACAAAACAAAAAATAAAAACAAACCGACGCTCCAAGCAAAGTGCATAAGATGTGACGGAATAAAAATATAGTTTCAGGGGAGGAACCTGATA
Organism: Lolium rigidum; assembly: GCF_022539505.1. Lineage (NCBI taxonomy): Eukaryota > Viridiplantae > Streptophyta > Magnoliopsida > Poales > Poaceae > Lolium > Lolium rigidum. Next base: position 18,962,151 of record NC_061511.1, read on the forward strand.
ATGTTGTCGATGAAGAAGGGGATGCCCTGGGCATCCCCAAGCTTAGACGCTTGAGTCTTCTTAAAATATGCAGGGGTGAACCACCGGGGCATCCCCAAGCTTAGAGCTTTCACTCTCCTTAATCATATTGCATCATACTCCTCTCTTGATCCTTGAAAACTTCCTCCACACCAAACTCGAAACAACTCATTAGAGGGTTAGTGCATATTAAAAATTCACATGTTCAGAGGTGACACAATCATTCTTAACACTTCTGGACATTGCATAAAGCTACTGGACATTAATGGATCAAAGAAATTCATCCAACATAGCAAAAGAGGCAATGCGAAATAAAAGACAGAATCTGTCAAAACAGAACAGTCCGTAAACATGGATTTTATTAGGCCACCAGACTTGCTCAAACGAAAATGCTCAAATTGAATGAAAGTTGCGTACATATCTGAGGATCATGCTCGTAAATTGGCTTAATTTTCTGAGCTACCTACAGGGAGATAGACCTAGATTCGTGACAGCAAAGAAATCTGGAACTGCGCAGTAATCCAAATCTAGTACTTACTTTTCTATCAAAGACTTTACTTGGCACAACAAAACATAAAACTAAGATAATGAGAGGTTGCTACAGTAGTAAACAACTTCCAAGACACAAATATAAAACAAAAATACTGGAGTAAAAACATGGGTTGTCTCCCATAAGCGCTTTTCTTTAACGCCTTTCAGCTAGGCGCAGAAAGTGTAACTCAAGTAACATCAAAGGGTGGTGCACCTACAGCGGGGTTTGGAGTTTTCTCAACCATGCATAGTATATTGGATACATAAGTTTCAGCGTCTCCCTTCTCATTAGTCTTGGGCTTGCTACTCTCATCGAACAAATTTTCAGGAACAAGCCAAGCATAGTTATTTTCTAGTGCATCATTCATAGCTAGGAGTTTGCATGGTATTGGTGCTTTGATCTCCCCACCATCATCAATATTATTAGTGTATCTTATTCTATCCATGTCCATTTTTTCAAGGAGACTAACAAAATTAGTATGAGAACCAAGCATATTAAATTTAGCGAAGACCTTTCTAGCCTCTCTTGCTAGACCACCAAATTCTCTAAGAAGGGTTTCTAAAACAAAATCTTTCTTTTCCCCCTCTTCCATATCACCAAGTGTAAGAAACATGTGTTGGATTATAGGATTGAGATTAACAAATTTAGTTTCCAACAAGCGAACTAAAGCGAGCAGCAGCAATTTCATAAGTAGGAGCAAGTTCTACCAAGTGCCTATCTTCAAAATCTTCAACGAGTACTAACATGGGTGAAAAATTCTTCTATATTGTTCCTCCCAATTATAGACCCTTGTCCTACCAGTATGTTCTTTGCGGTAAAATTAAAAGGAAACATGATGAAATAAGTAAAGTAAATGCAAGTAAACTAATTTTTTTGTGTTTTTGATATAGCAAACAAGACAGTAAATAAAGTAAAACTAGCAACTAATTTTTTTGTGTTTTGATATAAGTGCAGCAAACAAAGTAGTAAATAAAATAAAGCAAGACAAAAACAAAGTAAAGAGATTGGGAAGTGGAGACTCCCCTTGCAGCGTGTCTTGATCTCCCCGGCAACGGCGCCAGAAAAAGAATGCTGGCGTGTAGTTGACGTGGGAGTTAGAAATCTTTGTGGTGCAGCTTTTCTTCAGTTCCCCGGCAACGGCGCCAGAAAAAGAGCTTGATGGCGTGTATTTCACACGTTCGTTGGGCAACCCCAAGTGGAAGGTATGATGCGCACAGCAGCAAGTTTTCCCTCAGAAAGAAACCAAGGTTTATCGAACCAGGAGGAGCCAAGAAGCACGTTGAAGGTTGATGGCGGCGGGATGTAGTGCGGCGCAACACCGAGGATTCCGGCGCCAACGTGGAACCTGCACAACACAACCAAAGTACTTTGCCCCAACGAAACGAGTGAGGTTGTCAATCTCACCGGCTTGCTGTAACAAAGGATTAACCGTATTGTGTGGATGATGATTGTTTGCAGAGAAAATAGTAAAACAAGTATTGCAGCAGTTTTGTATTTCAATATTAAAAGAATGGACCGGGGTCCACAGTTCACTAGAGGTGTCTCTCCCATAAGATAAAAGCATGTTGGGTGAACAAATTACAGTCGGGCAATTGACAAATAGAGAGGGCATAACAATGCACATACATGACATGGTAAGTATAGTGAGATTTAATTGGGCATTACGACAAAGTACATAGACCGCCATCCAACCGCATCTATGCCTAAAAAGTCCACCTTCGGGTTATCATCCGAACCCCTCCAGTATTAAGTTGCAAAGCAACGGACAATTGCATTAAGTATGGTGCGTAATGTAATCAACAACTACATCCTCGGACATAGCGCCAATGTTTTATCCCTAGTGGCAACAGACACAGCACAACCTTAGAACTTTACGTCACTCGTCCCGGTGTCAATGCGGGCATGAACCCACTATCGAGCATAAATACTCCCTCTTGGAGTTAAAAGCAAAAACTTGGCCGAGCCTCTACTAGTAACGGAGAGCATGCAAGATCATAAACAACACATATGTAATAACTTGATAATTAACATGACATGGTATTCTCTATCCATCGGATCCCGACAAACACAACATATAGAATTACGGATAGATGATCTTGATCATGTTAGGCAGCTCACAAGATCCAACAATGAAGCACAATGAGGAGAAGACAACCATCTAGCTACTGCTATGGACCCATAGTCCAGGGGTGAACTACTCACTCATCACTCCGGAGGCGACCATGGCGGTGTAGAGTCCTCCGGGAGATGAATCCCCTCTCCGGCAGGGTGCCGGAGGAGATCTCCGGAATCCCCCGAGATGGGATCGGCGGCGGCGGCGTCTCGGTAAGGTTTTCCGTATCGTGGTTTTTCGCATCGGGGTTTCGCGACGGAGGCTTTAAGTAGGCGGAAGGGCAGAGTCGGGGCCCGACGAGGGGCCCACACCATAGGGCGGCGCGGGCCCCCCTTTGGCCGCGCCGCCATGTGGTGTCGCCACCTCGTGGCCCCACTTCGTATGCTCTTCGATCTTCTGGAAGCTCCGTGGAAAAATAGGCCCCTGGGTCTTCGTTTCGTCCAATTCCGAGAATATTTCGTTACTAGGATTTCTGAAACCAAAAACAGCAGAAAACGGAACCGGCACTTCGGCATCTTGTTAATAGGTTAGTTCCAGAAAATGCACGAATATGACATAAAGTGTGCATAAAACATGTAGGTATCATCAATAATATGGCATAGAACATAAGAAATTATCGATACGTCGGAGACGTATCACCAACTAGCACCTAGCATTTACTTCCCTCTACAGTCAGCGAGCAGTCGGGCCCTAAACCTATATAAAGTGATTTTATTTCCTTGGATTTGAGGGATGTTCTATGTTTCCCAGTTCACTTCAGGTTTCTTTAAAAAAAATCATATGTGAAACTCTCATATTATTTTAATCTCCAGTCCTTCTGCCTCTGGAGAAAAGAAGGCTTGTCCATCTCACACATTTTACTGTTTATCTTTCTTGTCGTTGTAAGTAAAAAAATGATTAAAAATAACCGCCCTGTGAAACCAACCGAGTTATTCCGCCCTCATCTCTTTTGTCGTCTCGTAGGACCCTCGTCTCCTTCCTCCCTCCAGCTGCACTCTCGTCTCATCGATCCTCCCCTTGCTCACGTCCTCCTCCCGCAGCACCTCCTCCTTCGAGGATCAACCTACGACCTACCCGTAGCACCTTACATATCTCTTGCTCACCTCGAGTGTATGCTATGGAACTCATGTAGATGTCTCGATCGATAGGGAATCGGTCGGGGGGGGGGATCTGTCTCCAACGCGGCTCCGATGAGCTTGAATTGGCGAGTTCATAGCTTAAAAATCAAGATTCACACATGTTTCTACAATGCTCCAACATGATGCAAATGCACATCTTAATTGCGATGTACACACTCTCATCATGTTGCGATGACTCTGGAGCCTAGGGTATTCTTCAACCAGCTCGTGTTGCCAATGTGATTTTTTATTGTCTATGTTATTCACATATCTTTCAGACATTACTTTTTGAGGTTGTATGGGGTCGATTTTTTCCAACTTTGTTGCAGTGAAATGGGGAGTAGTTGCATAAAACAATTGTGCAAGGATGTGTTCGAAATGTTGGAAGATTTTTTTTTCAAAACTTCACAGGCCACGGGAAAGATTGACACAAGTGACACCGCACACACATTAAAAAAAAGTTGCCGCCTAGGTATTATGTGGCGACGGTGAGACGTGCCAGATTTCTCACTAAAGATTTGATGGTGGTGGAGGCAGCTTATTTTGCCTGATTTCCCCCACATCAGCATATTAAGGCCTAGCATGCATGTCCCAAATAATTTTTTTGTCATGTCTAGAGCAATAGTGTGGTGCGGGCAAGGTTTTAAGTGTCCTCCCACTTAGGTTCATGTGTCATATTTATTCAAAATATAGTAAAGTGGACCGGGCTAGTGGTGTTCTCGACGATTTTGTATCTTATGAAGGTTAGACCTACCCTTTCATTCTTTGACGTAAACAAAAGCCGTAGTGGCAAAATTTTGTTTAGCTTGGGTATAAATTAACCAAAATATTATAGTACAAACTTCAATTCAAATTGATAGTAAATATTAAATGTACAGTGAAAGAAAAAAGTTTGAGTTGGAGCTGTAGTTAAGTCCTCTAACTTTTAGACATGATTTTTGCCATTATATTGGTAACAAACAAAATCATGCGGGGTACCAAAGTATTATGCATTATTACAAAAAAATCCCGGAACCGAGTAAGTTAGTACATGCCCATTAAAAAAAGAAACTAATAGCAGATATATAAATGTAAAATCCATAGATTATCTTCTCTCATACGAAAAACATACAAACGTGAAACTTTACGAAACAACATAGCTTTAATAATAAAATGTTTGTTTTTTCTTCAGACCGTTTGCTACACCAGAAATGTCTAAAATGACCTCGAGGATGCAGTTTCACCCTAGGTTGGGAAAATCCTCTCTTTGAATAGTGAAATGTAGTCTATTTTGTTCGTGAAACTGGTTGGCCCATATTTGCTAAAATTGTTCATGAAAATGTCCTACCTACATTTGCTAAAATTGTTAATGAAAATGTCAAACCAATTTTTTTTTGTAAATTAGAGCAGGATGTGTTTCCAATTTCCATCTAAATTAGATGTATTATGTAAATCTGCAATCCGCCAGTTTTTGTTTTTTGAAATATGGTTTCCTACTATATCTATTGTTTATTGGTTTTGCTAATTCTCAGTAAGAATTAGCTTAGTTCTCAGTCAAGACCATAATATTGTGTCGTGATTCGTGCTAGCAATGAAATACAACATAGGTCGCAGCTGGGATATTTTCAGTTGCACATGAGGTTGCAACTAATACGATTTGACTATCATGACATCCTCTGAGTGGAAATTAACTTAATTCTTAGTTGACCAATAAATCTTATTAGTTGCATCAGAGCTTTAGAAGCAATAAATCTCTCCCTGACATTTTGTACAAAATAGAATACTAGCAAGACTATATATTGGAGATGTATACTTCACGCTGTATGCCCCCAAACTCACTCATTTAAGTCTAGTTGGTAGTTTACAACATCCTTTTGTTCTCATTTATCTAAATTTATACAAAAGAAGTACCGCACATTTTGCCGGTACATTTTGCTTCTTTTTTAAGTTGGCACATACTGTGATGGTGTTGGGTATCTAATCATCTAGCCTTTCGGTACCGTCTATAGCATAGTCAAATGACTCAAATGCATGTAGAATCTTGGCGTACATGCTGGCTAAACGTTCTCACATTCACGGCTTTACCATGAATGGCTCCGATTGTTTTGCTAATAGGGGCAAAATAATGGCTCGTATTTTAAAATGGCAAGCAGTTCGGCGAAAGTGCAGCATGCATATGTGACTTCCATGCAAATTGAATTTCATATATTTGTGAATTTCATGGAAAAACATTTATTGTGTCCATGGAAAAATTCATTGTTCCATGTTAAATTTTAAACACTGATTTTTTAAATTTTAAACAACACACACAACACTGATCTTCTTATCTGAACATTTTTTGTGACAGCTTATAAAACACTTATTTCGAAGATTTTCTTTATAGAAAAACTAGTTTGAAAAAATCACTTTATTTGTTCCTTTCACCATCATGTTTCAAGCTGGGCACGAGAAATTCCATATACCTGAGAACAAATATGCAGATGGCCAGCATTTGTGTGACAAATTTAACCAAATTATACACATGTACATGAGTGTGTAGATATGTGCAATAAGTTTTTTATGTGTTGGTTTTGTACTAGCGCGCAATCCCTCCCGTCATATTAGTTGTCGAAGATTCATTACAACTTTGTAATGAATGATCGACAACTAATATGGAACGGATGAAGTGCAAATTTTCAGGGGGACGGGTTCTTTTATGATATTATAGAGTTTTAGTTTAAGTTGTAGGATTTTTTGCTTAGCTCTGCCGGAATCATACATGTTACTATATTAATATATTTGCGGGGATCAGATGCCAATCCTATTTATCCTCCAGGACTGGCAAAGGTTGCGTTTAAGTTCAGACATTCCACTGAGTGAGCAATGTACTACCACCGGCGTTAAGATTCATTGGAACTCCATTTACATTAATTAACAAGCAGCTGAATTTTCATGGTACCAAAATTAGTACCAAGTGGGGGTGCCCTTTGCTGAATGCATAATGTTCCACCTTTTGTCATTGTTTATGTATATTTCGCTAAAGCATGTCTCCGGACCTTTGAATTTGGTGTCACTCGTGCATCACCACCATACACTTTTCCACTTTTACTCTTTTTTGAAACACATAGACTTCTCCATGTTTAAGGGTTAATTACGGCGTATCATGTCAGATGACCTAATCAGAATCAGCGAATGCACATGCAAAGCACATCGAGCAGAAAGGTTCCTGCCACTTTTTTTTAGCTCGGGTTAGAATTAAAGGCTAGCTATTAAGTTGACATCATTCAGGCGCTGGAGGTGGAGGTGTAGGTGATTAGGCTTGATCACTTTGTTTCGGAAGGTTGGGACAATTTTTGTTGGCTAACTTTAGTATACAGTACTACGAGTCTACGACAACAATTACCAGACAGTGGTGTAGCACTAGCCGTCTAGGGTTGTACAACTTGTTTCCGGTGTTCTGAACTCCAAATCAGTGAGCTGATGCATGCATGCATGTGTTCCTACGTGGAGCCGTGGAGGATTTACCTTTGTAAATGTAAAGGTGACAACATAATCTATTCTCCGATTGATGGCTATCAACTTTGCTGATTTGTGTAAAAAAATATACACATTGGTTGATTCAGCAGTCACCAGAATCCAACACCGTATCTGAAATTTCACGGCCCGTTTCCAGCCAGTTTCTCGCGAGCAAAACTGACCAAGATAAAGGTTTTGGGTACTGGATTTTACTTAGGGTCCATGTAGGACCTATAACAGGAGTACTATTGTATTTTTCTAAAAGGGTGGATGCTGTTTTTTACTACCAGTGACTTCAGGAATTCAAATACTACTAGATGATATTGGTTAAAAAAATACACATACTTCGATCAAAGCGAACCTAGGGACTAAATTCATCTTTTTTTAGAACAGGAACTACATGTATCTTAACAAAGAAAGGCATGGAGACGTCATGTTTGAAGTGAAGATCATGGTCTTGTTTTGTCGCGTTACAGCCATGTGTATCCATTTGACGGTGACGAAGCTTAACCAATTGCAAAGGCAAAGGCCGGGACCGTGCTCAGAAAGCTAAAGCATGCATTTTGATGTCATCTCTCTTGAAACAATATTGGCCAGCCATTTTGATGTTGCTTAAGGACGTCTTTATGGACAGGCTTTCCACTAACAAGGAATAGGAAAAAGTAAATACCTGCTTAGAGATGGGCATGTATATGGAAAACTCTTTCCCTTAAGAAGGGAAAAGTACTTGTGTACTATTCTACAAACATATAGACCGGTACCACATAACCAACCCTAGAAAATACTCTTTAACAAATATGGAAAAGTTAAAATACATAGGTCATCAAGGGTTATGCGCATACGCTGTTCAAATTAATCATGCAATTACCTTAGCCATCCAATTGATATCTGTGATCATAATGTAACAATTCACGTCAGGGAAATATATGCCGGGGTACAATGCTGATTTGACTATACTCTTGAATTCTCTTGTTAAATAGGACTTTTGAAGACTTTTGTCTCAAGAAAATATAAAGGTAGCTTTAGTTGCTACTCCTCCATCTTATTAAAAACTCAAAACTGATCCCGGGTGCATATGCACTCCGTATGTACAAAATATGTTTTAAAACATTTAAAATTAGGAAAAAAATTCTCATGTAGAGGGACATGTTTTATGCGTGCATGTAAAGTTTCACGTAAAACTAACATTTTGTGTGTCCTATGTAAAAAACACAAAAATATCCGGAGAAACGGATTATTTTAGCAACAACATTTGTCTTTTTACACATGGCATAAAACATGTCGGTTTTTCGCTGAAACAACTTTGTTAGCATGTAACATGTCAAGATATACACGAGACTTTTTTTATTTTTTGACATTTTTAATATGTTCAAAATGCATTTTAAACAAAGTGTGCTTATTCACCCGTGTGCAGAAACGCCCTGTGCGTTACTATAACCAATGTAGAAAGGAGAGAGTTGCTGGTGGGCCATCCTCTTATTCACTCTCGTGAGTCCCGAAAAAGAGATAGTGTGCCGAAGCTTCTATTTATGGGCAAGCCTATTCTTTAGCAGAATAATTTCTTATTAGAAATAACATCTTATATTATGATACGGAGAAAGTATTATCTAGCAACTTGATTTGTTATCGTAATTCGGGTTTTTTCTTAGTCTTCCACTCGATGACACCACCACCGAAGAAGCGGAAACGAGACAGTTGAACATATTGTTAGGGGTTTGAGGTTACATAGGGAGAAATCCTATATATTTAGCTCAATCCGGTCTTGAATTTGGCCAGTCCATTCACAGCAAAATACAACCATCGGGGAATATGAAGGGGCAAGAGATGATGACACAATCTTTTTTCTCTCGAGAATACACCCTGGAAGATGTATTAATTATTTTGAAGAAGAAGCCAAGACATCCGATTCACCGTGGAAGGTGTATTCATCTTGAATTTTGCAAAAGCGCTAATCCAATATAATTAGCTCAATCCGGTCTACTTGATAGCAAAATGTAAAAGTGGAGAAGCACCAAGTAATACTTTGTGCTATTTATTTTGGCTATGTGAACATTTCGCTGAAAAGGCCACATAGGATTACTTCCGTGATAATTTTTGAGGCTGATTTAGTCATTAATCCAACATACGCAGAGTGAGGTACTACTATGCACCGTGTCCACGAAGTAGTAACAAGTGTGAGCCACGTTTTACTGTCGACTTCCCTCTTATCCAACACCAAAGGACACACCACATATCAGCAGAAATCGACCGGTACAGAAAGTTCTTCTTTCATAAAGAGGCCAAAAGGGAGCACCAACCAACCATTGCGTATATACATCACAATCAAGCTGGGAAAATAGCTATGCAAATTATTGCTAAGGATTTTGTACAGCTCGATCAGCTAAGGAACTGTGAGCCATCAGTTCTCAAGTGCAATTGCTAGCCACGAGGATAAAGCGTAAATGGAACTCCGTTCTAGTGTTCAATGAATCGATTCGAGTATATCTTAGGTTTTACAGAATATACTGCAAGTGGGTGGTAGGGCCCTATGTAAATTTGCCACGGTTTATAATGTCCTCATCCATCCAAACCCTCAGGATGTGCGTACAAATGGCAACATGTCCTATGTGATGTGACTCACGACTCCCTAGTTTAGGGGCGAGTCGGGGTTGATATGGACAAAGACAAACAAGCATGCTGAGAATTGAGTTGGCAAGCTGTGTGGTCTGACTGTTCCATGGCCTGATGGCCAGCGTTAGGCCAAGATTAATATGCCAAAGCCATTCTTTTTACAAATTCCTCACAGTTGTATGCTAACTATTTAAAGGGTCTTAAGTTACTTCGTAAAAGAAAAAATCATTAGTTTAAATAATCCCTTCGTCCCATGAAAGATGTCCTATATTTATTTAACCTGAGATATACCTAGACACTATATAGTCCCTAGATAAATCTAAATTTAGAAAAATCTAAGATATTTTTAATGGAACGGAGGGAATAATATTTTCTGGGCGTTTTCGGTAGTGAATTGCCAAAACAATCACACTTCACCTAGCCGGTGGCGGAGCTTAGTGCATGTCGGGGGGGGGGGCGGTGGCCCCCATGATTTGCACATGCACTGAAGGAATTTTTTTGGAGAGCCTAAATTATGGATTTTTGTGTATTTTGCCCCCCATGAACTCATGAATTTCATTTTGCCCCCCCCCGCAACTTCCACCAAGCTCCGCCACTGCACCTAGCCATGCTCATAACTACTATTCGTAAACTTTGTACTGCAAGGGTTGAGCATAATCCGGTGGATCGGTGATTCTAACAAACATGCAAGCTAACTTTGACTAAACAACTATTTCCTCTACTTCAAAATATAAGATGTTCTAGCAGTTTAAATTGATCCGCTAGTGGTTGGCTTATATTTAGTAACAAAGGTCGTAAATAATTTGGGATAAAAATTTAAGAATGGAGTCCATTGAGGGGACCATCTATTGTTTTCAGAAATTATTTCAGCTTTTTTTTGAAAGTTTAAAAATTTTAGGCAAAATTTTAAGCTTCAAACTTGAAAACTAAACTTTGAGTAAATCTTGGTCAATTTGGATTGAAATCTTAACATTGCACGAAGGAAAACATATATCATTTTCTTATTTTTTCAGCTTTTTCAGAGATTTAATTTCCACCAAAGTCGATCCTTGCTCGTTAGAATTTTTAGTCCATAGTTGAAGCATATTAGGTTGTGCACAATGGAAAGAGATGTTGCGGTGGCTTCCATCACTTTCTTGTAGACTAGAGGTTGGAGGTGGCATGGGATTGCGGCTTTAGCAACGAGTGTGTGGAGGTTCTAGGCTGAAGTGGTGAACGGGCCAATGGATTTAGTGCGGTACTCCCTTGTCGCAAGAACTACAGATATGGCTCTTATTAGGTTTATGCAATCGATGCATCGGGTTGCAAGTCCTCCCTATTGGGTTAGGATGGAGTATCTTGAGAAAAGCAGGGTTGAAACCCAGTGTTGGCCTTTCGATAGGAGTATACAATGACAACATTTACCTCCTTGTGGAAATAGTGTTGTTGTTTGTGTCTCCCTCATCTACTTGGGGTTTTCCTCATGTGGTACCCTCATATGTGAATTACTGAAGCATGCATGATGGTGTATTTGTATCGTCTCTCACCCTGGGGCATCGTTTCAGAGCAAGATGCTAATGTGGAGATATTGGATAGGGTCTTATACACATGGATTATGGAACCATTTTCATTAATCTTTTGACATTGATATTTGTGCATCAATGACTCGTGGTGGTAAAGAGAGTGGGATCCTGGTATAGAGTACTGTATCAAAAGAAGGACCCAAGAAACACAAGGTTGCCACCCAAGCCCCAACAAAGTCCATCTAGCCTGGGATATGCCCGGGCAAGATTTTGGAACAAAGTTTGGTTGCTTGCAATTCATTAAATTACACACGAGATCTTGGTGTTTGGTTGCTCGCACTAGAGCATTTTGACCCCGCTGGTGAAAATGACTAAGGTTTGGTTGCCTGTATTAGACTGTTGTGGACAACACTTCTCAATTAAGTTGACCTAACCTACCCATTGGATCCCAGATGCAACATAGTTTATATCATAACAATAATGCCACAAATTATTTTGCTCCCCCTCACCATTGAAATATTATTTTGCAGAGGAGCAAGCTCTAGTGGAGAGAACCTGAGCACGAGGAGTAGTGGTTTTACCTGCAACATCAAAGGACATACAAGCATATTTGTGTTTCATTCTAGCCATCTTATGGTAGGGTTGGATCTTTATTCTGTTGTGTTTTATGTTTGAGATATGGTACGTATCCTAAGTGCTGAACTTAAAACATGAACCAAACAACATGGTTAACTATATTCTTTTGTGTGTTGTGCTTGAGATGTGATGATTCAATCTTGGAAATGAGTATATGCTTCACTGATATTTGGGAAGTATGCAAATCAAAATCCATCGTTTTGGTCATGCTATGCAAACCTTGTGTTGATTGTGCTCATTATTGATCTTGATAGTTACTACGATCGTTGGTTACGCTGGTTGAGAGCAGACTCGGGTTTTGATTGTGGCAGTGAGCTTAATTCAACATACATCATTACATACATATATTACTACTAACCATCACAATTCAATCATAGTTTTTATATATCCCCATGATAAAAACAAAGACAACATAAAAGTTTGAAGCACCACAAGATCAATGACTTTGTACATATCCTTGATCCACCATGGTTTATCATGATCAAGGGTTATATTTATTATCCAAAAAAAGGAATATCTAAGTAAGATCATGGATTACTATGTCCTTGAGCAGACTAATAAAGAATAACCAGGATAAGTGATCACTCACGTGGTGGATGTTACAACGTTGGAGATCTCCACCTTGAACATGGAGTCCTCCTAGATGGTGATCCAAACATTGATCCTTAGGGACAGACTCTCCTACTTCAACAACTACGCATCCTCATCAAATAAATAAAAATCAACCTTCATTTGACAAAATTCCTACCTGAAACCAAAATGCAGCATCATAAGAAGGAATTACCACCCCCAACCAAAATCAAGCATCTAGAAACCATGGAAATCGTTGGAGTACATGCGCCATTTCTCATACAGACATGTTCTGTCCATGTGTATAGTCTTACCCACATTTGTGCCCCTACTCGCGCAAACAACATTTCATTCTAGACATCGGAGCAGTTTTTTTTAGATGTGTACACTTTTCATACATGAACCAAATGCCCAAAATATGTACTCCGTCTTTCCCAAAATAGAATGCATATGGTTTTTGGTTAAAGTTATTTTTTGAAAAATTGATCAAATGTGTATGAAAAAATGTCAACATTTGTAATCTAAAACCAATGTTGTTAGAACAGTCGTGAATTGTATTTTCATATTGTGTGCAACTGATATTGTAAATGTTTATATTTTTTTGTCTAGGTAGTTAGTCATTCTTTGAAAAAGGTTGACTTTAACCAAAAACTATATGTACCTTGGCTTAGAAAGGATGGATCATCTAACATGCCAGTCTAGCACTGCGGATGTCACTGTGCTCACTATTAGCACGAGAGCACCATAAGCACTCAAATAAAACATCACTAGTTAACGAGTTTAATTATAAGGTGCGTTTTGCAACTCATGATTAGCCAACAAATCTAACGGTTCATATTATTTGTCTTCGTTGTATCCTCATTTCCAACTGAAAAATCTCAGTTGCAACCTCACTTGGAACTGAAAAAAACTCAGTTACAATCCAATTTGTAACTCAGATGTGCACAAGTCGGGATGACATCTGGCGGTGTAGTACTTGAGTGAGAACTCACTTGGGTGAGGTTGAGTGAGGTGCCTTTGCATGCCAGGGTAGCACGCACCAGCCCTTAGTGCATCCCTCTTCCAATGCTCTCCCTTCTTTTGTTGCCTTCCACGCGTTCTGATGCAAATGGAATCGGGGCCGGAGAACCATGCGTTATGCCCATTACCATCAGCTGCAACACTTCGAACATCTTGCAGCCGAACATGCTTGTTCCAACCGACAACCACTACCACCTTGCCCGGCTTCTTTTCCTGCCCTATATAAACCAGTGGCACGGGCTCTGTTCTTCACACTCACACACAGCCACCGTTGCGTCCTCCTAGTACTATACTCTGGCATAGCTAACTCGCTACAATACACCGACCATCATCTCCACCACCGTATCTGCACTTCAACATGACTAACTCGACACTCGACTCGCCCCCGCAGCTCCCTGCCGCCGGCGCCTGGGGCTCTCTGTTCACCGTCCAAAAACCTGCAAAATCCCCGAATTTGTCCGCAGTGCCATCGTCCTTTGTCAAGACGAAGCCGGCGTACGGAGTGAAGCGGAACCTGGCGATGTGCACCGAGGCGCTCGGGTGCGAGACCGGCGGCATCGACACAACGTCTTACGACGCCGACGAGGGCGCGGCGAGGAAGAGGCATGCCAGGGAAGAAGCGGAGGAGGCGAAGGTGGAGCCGATGGTGGAGCGGAAGGTGCGCGCGCTGCCGCCGCCGCTGACGACTCTGGCGGCTGGCGCGAGCCGCACGCGCATGGTCCACCAGCGGCGCAACGGGCGGCTGGAGGTGTACGCGGTGCGGGCGTCCGGGATGGAGGCCGATCGCAGCGGCGGGCGCCTCCGCCTCCGATTCCACCCCTGCGACGGCTGCAATGCCGCCGTGTGCAGCAGCAGGCAAGAACCGCAAGAAGCAGAGGAGGACGAGGCAGAGGAGGTTGATCAGCTGCCGGAGACGGAGTACGTGGTCGCCAAGTACGCGCGCCGCGGGCGGTGCCTGAAGGTGGAGAGCGGCGCGACGGCGTTCTGGGTGGCCATCGCCTGAATCCGCAACGGATTCGCTAGTTTTGTTCTTCCATCTACTGTTCTCCTCTTGGGAGATGGTCGTGATGACATTGAATACTTCCGGTTGCCTCTCGATCTTTAGTTATGTTCTTGCCCGTCTTCGATCGACCAAGCTGCCCTTGTGTTGCTGCAGATTCAAGTGGCGCACGTTGTACATAGTAGCATCAGTATTTGGTTGGCTTGGGTCATTGGGTGTATTGAGTATGGTTTGAAATTTGAAAGCGTATGAAAAGTGTGAGATCCGTGCTTTTTATCGTGAAGAAACACATGCTCGTTTCACAATTGTCAGTTAAGAGCAGAATTACAGTCAGGCCGTTTCAGTTTCCTTCAAGTCTCCAGTTTTGCACCCATTTCAACATGCCCGTTTTGTCAGAAATAT
>NC_061511.1:18977245-18993870 GCF_022539505.1 Lolium rigidum
ATATACCGTCTAGCCTTTCCATCAGTTTAGACTTTTACCTAGTAGATCGATTTAATATGGTATCAGAGTAAGAGCATTACTAGCAGAACCCTCAAACTGGTCAAACCCTAAAAAATAACTGTTTTTTTGAGAGTTGATAGCGAAACGAGGCGCGGGACAGACCCTTGAACCCTTAAATTTTTTTGAAGGCGGAACCCTCAAATCCCCACTCGACCTGCACTTTTGAAGGTTGGGAGGCAAAATTGAAGGGCCCTTCATTTTCGGTCAACGCTCGCTCGCGGGAGTGAATTTTCAGCAACTGCCATCTTCCTCGCTTCCTCGTCCTCATAGCCGCGCGCCGTCGCCGCCCGTTTTGGCCATCGCGGAGCTCGCCCTTCTCCCCTCCTCTTCCGCGCCGCCGGCCGCCGCCTCCTCCGCTCGCCAGGTGATTGAGGATGCCTAATCCACAAACCATGTTCCTTAAACCAAACACATCCTGCTTGTTTGTCTTATGAGACTTTCGGTCCATTTGAAATTGTAGTTTTTTTTTCATTTAGCTTAGCTCTGCCACGAGCATGCATGTTGCATTAACGAATTTGTTGTAAGCAAATGCCAAACTCACTTATCGTCTCTAGGATAGGCGAAAATTACTTTTAGGTTCAGATGTTCCAGTTAGTAAGCAATGTACTACCAGTATTAAGATTCATCGAAAAACACTTTCATGCAACAAAAATTATTATCAAGTGGGTGCCTTTTGCGTGATGCATAGGTTACTCCTTTTTTCCTCGTTAATGTAATATTCGTTCCACTAAAGCATGTCTCTAGCCATTTAAATTTGTTGCCCTTCGTGCATCAGCATAGACTTCTCCATCTTCCTTTGTATGAAAGACATAAACTTTCCAATTTTTAAAGGGTTAATTAACTATGGTACATGCCGGATGACTTGATCAGAATCTGCGAGTGCACATGCAAAGAACATCGAGCAGAAAGCTCGCGACCATTGTTTAACTCACATTACAGATCGAGGCTAGCTGTGTTACGTTGATATCATTCTGCTGGAGGCTAGCTGAACCTGACTAGGCATGATCGATCAATTTGTTTTGGAAGGTTGGGGCAGCTTTAGTTGGCAAAGTTTGATACACAGTGATGGTGATGCATAGTGCAGTTTCTGTGGAAAAGGTAACCACGGCATTTGCGTCTACGAAGTGCTCGATGATGGTGGTGGTGGTGGCCTGCTCGTGCCAGCCGTCTAGGGTTGTCGAGTTGTTCCCGGCCGGTGTTCTGAGAAAGTGAGCTGATGCATGCAGGCATGCATTCCTACGTGGAGCCGTGGAGGGAGGATTAATCTTTGCAAATCTAAAGGTGACAGCGTAATCTATTCTCTGGCCGATTGCTATCACCTTTTGTTGATTTGCATAAAAAAATATACCTTTACGGATTCACCGCCTCACCGGCCACAACTACAAGAATCCAACGCTGTATCTGAAACTTCACTTCAGTTGCCGGCCAACTTTTTTTCAGACGAAAATGCAGACGAAGCTGTTTTTTCATTGCATGTAGAAGCAGTGTACATAGTACATGAGATTTCAAAGCAAGAAACTAAAAACATGAACTGGAAAGAGAAGGGAAAATAAAGTTGTCTAAGGCAAGGACTCATTGCCTCAATCCGGTTCTCTTGGACTCAATTATCGTCTTTGTAGCAGATCCATTGCTCGTGATCTCTACCTGCAGCCTGCGAAAGGGTGGCGTCTTGGAACAGCTTCCCTGGAATTTCAGTCAGATTTGCTGCATGCATGTGAAACTTTTCTGACAAAACTGTTACCGTACACAAATTTTGTTTTTTTATATCTCCGGTATCTTCAGAATTTCAAATGTCATATGATGATTTGGTTACAAATTTACTGCATGGTTCGATTTTTTTACAAATTAATGATATTATATTTTTAAAATTTGCACTACTTTGACCAAATCGAACATGGGAACTGCATGCATCTTACAAAATAACGAGGAGGAACATGCATGGAGACGTATATCATATTTGAAGTCAGGGGCGAAGCTCCCCTTGGGGTAAGGTAGGGCAGCCACCCTATCTTGATTTTTGGTGAATACATTTAGATGCACATGTTTTTTCTAAATATTTTAGGTGGTCGTGCATCGAAAATAGACTCCGTGTGAGAAAGTTATGCTTGTTTTAGTGAACATTGTGTAAAATCAACTTTGAACTAGAAACATAGACTCATATTCTAGGTTCAATGTGAATAACAATGATTCTATATTTCTATTATAGAGATTTATCATGAATCTTAGTATATTTCTATTATAGAGATTTATCATGAATCTTAGTATATGCAGGATAACTTTATGATATTCATTATTCAAACGTGTAGAATTGAAAATTTAGAGATTTTTTTGATATTTGAAAGACACATCATGATTTCAACAAAGACATTATCACCTCATTGAGATAGTGAATTGGAAGGGTTTCTTGGTGACAAAGACCATTATGACCTAGTTGCTCACGATGGATATTTAAAAGTCTTAATCGATAAAATTATTCTTTTTACAAAAACAAGTAAAGCCTTGGCATTGAGGTGGCATTATTGTTATGTTTTTGGGTTCTACGTATATAAAATATGTCTTTATTTTTATCGTACTAAGTTATTTCGTTAGAATAATATATGACGTAAGATATGAACGTCAAAGGTCATTACGTAAGTCCATATATGGCATTATTGTTATGTTTTTGCCTAACTTTTACATTACGATCGCCTTTCTGTTTGTTGTCAAAGGTCCATGGCGTTCCAACAAATCCTATATCATGGAGATCGCAGTGGGACAGGACCAATCACAGACTTGGCAGGGGATTGTTTATGGACTTGAACTTCTGAAACAAGGCATCATATGGCGTATTGGCTCTGGTTCTAAAGTGAGGATTTTTAGAGATAATTGGCTTCCTCGACCAGGCGCCATGAAAGTCGAAGGAAGGAGGAATAACTCTCGGAGGAGATGGGTTTCCGAGCTCATCAATCCTATCACTAGAACATGGGATGAGGAGGCGATCCGTTCCTGCTGTGCGCCGGCGGATGCTAGGGTCATCCTGTCGATCAAGATACCGGCTAGAGCTTCCGAAGATTTTATTGCATGGAGTGCGGAGAGTAATGGCATCTTTAGTGTGAGATCAGCCTATCGGATTGGTGTGAACCCCATGATTCAACGCCTCTCCCAAGGCCAATCGAGCTCTGAACCTTCTGGGGACCGTTCTATATGGAAGATGGTCTGGGAAGCGTCCGTCCCTCAGAAACTTCGAATTTTTGCTTGGAGGGTAGCCACGGACAGTCTCGCAGTCCTTGCAGGGCTACATAAGCGCATAAACACCGTGAACCCCACATGTTCCATTTGCGGGCAGGCTGCCGAAGACAGTCATCATGCGCTAATCAGATGTACTTTGGCTCGTGCTCTCCGGGATGAAACGAGGAAGCTTTGGCGATTGCCTCCGGAGGAGACTTTTGAGTATAATGGCAAGGAGTGGATACTGCAGCTCCTTTGCAGCATTTCTAAGAGTGACCGGCCTAAGGTAATTTTCCTTCTGTGGCGGGTGTGGCATCACAGGAATAATATCGTGCATGGGGATGGGAAGGCTTCGATCACCGCTTCGGCTTTGTTCATTGTAAACTATCACCGTTCATTCCTAGCGGCCCGATATTCTCCGGACCAACATAGTTCCGAAGATCCGCTGGCTCATACCAAGTGGATAGCTCCAACGAGAGGGGTCGCCGAAGGCCAATGTGGATGCTCGGGTGGGATGAGGTATCCAAAAGAGCTGGATTGGGGGTCATCCTTCGTGATCACAAGGGCCAAGTCATTCTTACGGAGTGGAAACATATTCGGTCGTGCGCCGGCGCCGAGGAGGCCGAGCTGCAAGCATGCATTGCTGGGATCAAACACCTTATATCTATTGGATGCGATCAGGCCATTGTTGAATCTCGATCGTCTCCGAGCTGTGCAATCTATATCTAGTTCAGGACAGGAGTTGTCGAGTGGTTGGGCACTATGTAATGAAGCTCGTGATCTTATTAGAGTCTTTGGTAGCATATCCATTTGTAAGATAGACCGGGTTAGTAATGGTGCAGCGCATGTGCTGGCACAGTTAGGCAAGTCCGGCTTTGATGGTCTCCTGCGTGGTGATGCCCCTTCCTGCGTGTCGGAGCTCATCGCCCAGGATTGTAATTGACTTGGCTTCAGGCCAACAGGTTTCTGACGCACTCTTTTCCTTCCAGGGTACCGAAGGGGACTGGAAGGTTTTTAATGAGGCGGCCTGTTGGTCTTAATATATGGCGGTTTATTTCAAAAAAAAAAATTTGGTATTTGCATCATTTTTTTAGTTTGCTCTACCTCAATTTTTTCAATCCTTCACCACTGTTTGAAGTTAAGACTATTGTCTTGTCTCGTTTCAACTTTCAACTGTGTGTATCCCTTTGACTGTGATGTCATCTCTCCTGGAGCAATAATGGCCAGTTATTTTCCATGTTGCTTAAAGAGAACTTTATGTTCATGCTTTCCACTAACAAAGGCAAATGCAAAAGTGCTTGCTTAGAGATGGACATCTGTATATGGAACACTCTTTCGCTTAGGGCATGCCCAATGCACTGCCCTAGAGGTACTGTCTCACACCTTTAGTTAGGTTCGGGTGGTCCAAAATAGGTTCGGATGAGGAGGCAGCCTCCTCTTCAAGAAGTGAGATCTTAAGCCTTAAAAGCATGCTTTATGGAGAGAGAAAGAGATACATAGTGTCATATTTGTGGGGTCCCTTCTCTCTTATTTCTAACTAAAGTTGTAGCTTCCATTGAAGAGATAAAATTCACCATATTGTTTCTGACAACTTTTTTACATGGAGAAACTAGTTGTGCATGCCACCATTGCTCATGCCCTTAAGCAGGGAAAAGTAGATGTACTATTATAAATACATACATATAGACCGGTACCACGTAACCAACCCTAGATACTCTTGAACAAATATGCAAAAGTTGGAAAACATAGGTCATCAAAGATTATATGCCTATAATGTTCAAACTTATCATGCAATTAACTCGGCTGTCAAAATAATATCGGTGATCATAATGTAACCAGGAACGTCAGGGAATTATATGCCGGGTGTACAAAGCTGATTTGACTATAGTCTTTAATTCCCTTCACAAAAAACTAATCTTGATACCTGGATTCTTGTGAGAAAATAATAATCTGCAGGCAAATTAAATTAGCCACGTAACATGATTTGACTATAATCTTGAAGGCTTGTTAAAAGAGACTCTTGAAGAATGGATTATTTCAGTAAAGCATAAAAACACCTTTAATCTGAAATCGTACGTCATGTTTTTTCCTTGTTCTTCGACTCCGGTGATACCATAGTAGTGGAGAAGCAAAAATAACACCGACAAACCTACTCTGGCACCTACATCTTAAGGGTGATTTTCAGGAGCGTTCTCCCTACGAATCAATCTATGTGCCATCCTAACACATTCCGTTGACTCCAACACCCTCAATTTGAAAGAACAATTTCCAATCTCGTACACTGAAATTTGAATTAAATTTCTTGCAAAATGAATGTTGTGTTAAGCATTATATATATTCTAAAGGCCCGAGTAGTAGCTATATGAAATTTGGCCACTCCAAAAATTTAACTCTCAGGCATAGTTCTGAAAAATATTAGTATGAAGATGCACGAGGTGATGCCACTTGGTATGGGCGAGTATGAAGAGGCAAAAGGTGATGCCACTCGGCAAATTTAGGTGTTTTCACTTAGACTTTGATGAGAGTGCTATCCAATAGAGCCAGCTCAATCTGGTCAGCTTAATCCATCCTCCCACCCCCCCAAAAAAGTGTGTACATAATCACCAACTAACACTCAATTGTGTTTATAGGTTAAGTGAATATTTCGGTACATATGCTAGAGAAGCTTTTTCTTCAATCATATAAAAGAAATTTATTATGTGGTTTATTTTTCAATTAATCAACATATATAGAGTGAATCTGATGGTAGAAAATACTTCATCAGTTCACTATTATAAGTTTTTTTTAAAAAAATAGATGTATCTAGACGTGTTTTAGTATGTAGGTTCACTTATTTTTATATGTATCTAATCTGTATTAGAATATCTATATAAAATATTGTATAATAGTAAATGGAGTAAGGTTTTTATCGTACGGTACTATGCACCGTGTGTCCGTGTGCACTAAGTAATAGGAGGTGTGAGCCACGTTTTACCATCGACTTCCCTTCTTATCCAACTCTGAAAGACAAACATAGATCAGCAGAAATCGACCGGTATGGAAAGTTCCTCCTATCAGAAAAGGCCAAAACAGAGCACCAACCAACCATTGCGTACATACATCGCCATCGAGACGGGAGAATATGGTTAGGACCTGCAAATTATTGCTTGAGGATTTTGTACACCTAATCAGCTAAGGAACTGTGAGCCATCAGTTCTGAACTGCAATTGCTGGCCACGAGGATAAAGCGCAAGTGCATTCTGTTTTGGTGTTCAATGACAGATCAAATACCAATATGTGGTTTTTAATTTTACAGCATATATTATCTAAATTTTCCCAAGATGCGTCGTGTCCTTATCCATCCAAAACCTCAGGTTGTGCGTACAGATAGCCATATGTACTACGGGGAGTGATATGATGTCACAGCTGCTGGATTTACGTCGGTTGTGCGTCGCATGAATTAAATCGAGTTTAAGTTAGAAACATGTTTTGATAGAAGCTTTTATTTTTGTTTAGTGAGCCAACTAAATGTGTAATCAACATGCGTGTGCATGTTCGACCGGTTCAAAGAGAGAACAGACATAACATATCTAGGTTCAACCAGTCTCGCTCTATCTCTTTTGCAAGTTTCTTTTGATGTTCTGGTTTCTAGGCTTCCTATCTCGGCGACTGCATGTACCGCCATTTGTGAGAGCATGCCCCTGTCTCATCCGTTGAGATCTTGTATCGGGAGCAAAGCGATAAGGTTGTTGGGGAGCTTTTAGTGAGACTATTAGCGTCCGTCCAACTACTTCCTCGTCAACCGTAAGTCAATTTTCTCTACGGATTTGATGACCTTTTTTAAAAACTAGGAAAAACACCCAAAGGGTCTAGTCTGTACTTTTATTAAAGGCGGTTTTAGTACGGTTTACATAAGAACCCCTCAAAGAATAAAAATTACAAAGTGGCCCTTCACTTTTATAAATACACCCTGGAGAAAATATTAAAAAAACAATTAAGTCCAGCGTAACCGTCTCCATTGAGCCAACGTCGGTGATCCTCAACATGACCGGTGACGAGACCAATTGGGATGTAGAGGACGAGAATCGCCGGCGTGACTCCAATGAAGGGCCTCCGAGATTAGAGTGAATGAGGGATGCATCATCAACATTAGCACACGCCGCCCTTCAGCTATTAAGTTCGAAGCCGAGCAAGGGCCACCGATGTTGTACTTGTCTTAACTTTTCACCTTCCATGAGTAACCCAGTTGTTGAGCACGTAGTGTTGCTTAGCTCCTCTTCCCACCCTCCCACCATAATGAATACGAAGAGCTTGGACAACACCATGCACAACTCAAGTGCGGTTCCACCGAAGGCCTTATTTATAGAGTTTTTGGTTGCTTCCCACCCCACCGCCTCCCGCTCTGCCCATAGGAGCACCACTGCGAGGGGTAGAACCACCATGTGGCACTAGATCGGGGCCGAAAGACCTGACGCCTACCTCCTAGCATGAAGATGATGACCGTCACAAGGCCAAAACATAAACCTAGATTTTCTTCTACAAAAACTAATATATGGCACCTCTCCTCCACCATCTCTAGTGTTGGCTACGCCGCCGAGAAGGCTCGGGATTTGCTAGGATCCTCATGAGGGACTCTCAAGAGGGTGGAGGTAGGTGCGGGGAAGGGGATGGAAAAGGAAGGAGAGGCAGTAGGTCTGGATGACCTTGTTTGATTCAGCGACCTTGACAACACCATAGGCGACAATAACAACTGGCATGTTGCGGCGTTGACAAGATCAACACATATGTGTGTTTCTCATGTCCTTATCTGCACTAGTAGCTACTCTAGATGCTGATCTGCTAGATGTACTTAATTTGGTTGCATGTGGTGAGATCTTCTAGCGCGTATGCCATGTTGATTTGATTTTGGTAAGTAAACTCACTTGAAAATTGCCACGTAGCTCCTCGGATGCCACTACAGTCACTCCTAGCAGGCCAGCCCACGAAACACACAAGCAAAACATCACCATATCAGGAGCTTAATTAAACACATGGATGAGAGTGAGCGAGTTTCCTTTACAGGCCAGAGTAGAACCCAGTACCCACTGCCCACTAGTGCATCCTTCCAATGCTCTACCTTCTTTTGTTGCCTTCCATGCGTTCTGATGCAAATGGAATCGGAGCCGGAGAACCATGCGTTATGCCCATTACCATCAGCTGCAACACTTGGAACATTTTGCAACCGAACATGCATGCTTGTTCCAACCGACAGCTAGCCACTACCACCTTGCCCTATTTCCTTTCTTGCCCTATATAAACCAGTGGCTCGGGCTCTGTTCTTCACATCCAAACACAACCTGCGTTGCGTCCTCCTGGCATAACACAATCCTTCAATTCTACTTCGTCCTTGTGGTGGAATCGTCTCCATTCGACGATCAGATTCACTAGCCAAGCTAGCTCGCTCAAATACACCGACCATCACATCAACCGTGTCAGCACTCAGCACTTCACCATGTCTAATTCGGTAGTCGACTCGCCGCCGCAGCTCCCTGCCGCTGGCGCCTGGATCTCTCTGTTCGCCGTCCAAGAACCCAAGAAACCACGGCATGTGTCCGTGGTGCCACCATTCTCTGCCAAGAAGAAGCCGGCGTACGGAGTGAAGCGGAACCTGGAGATGTGCACCGAGGCGCTAGGGTGCGAGACCGGTGGCGTCGACACAACGGCTTACGACGCCGACGAGGGGACGGAGCGAAAGAGGCGAGCCAGCGAGGAGGAGACGAAGGTGGAGCGGAAGGTGCGCGTGCTGCCCCCGCCGCTGACGACGCTGTCGGCAGGCGCGAGCCGCATGCGCATGGTCCACGAGCGCCGCGGCGGGCGGCTGGAGGTGTACGCGGTGCGTGCCTCCGGGATGGAGGCCGACCGCAGCGGCGGGCGTCTCCGGCTCCGCATCCTCTCCTGCGACGGCTGTAATGCCGCCGTGTGCAGCACTGACCAAGAACCGCAAGAAGCAGAGGAAGACGAGGCAGAGGAGGTTGATATGCAGCCGGAGACGGAGTACGTGGTCGCCAAGTACATGCGCCGCGGCCGGTGCCTGAAGGTGTTGAGCGGCGTCACGGCGGCGAGTTGCGGCACCAAGTGGGAGCCGGAGCAGACCGCCGCGTTCTGGGTGGCCATCACCTGAACTGCAACAGACAGACTCGTTAACTGCTGACTGGCTGATTTCCTGGCTGAATTACTTAAGCCTTCTTCTTCTACCATCTCCAGATCTCCGCTTAATTATGACGTACGAGTAGGGCTAGAGATGGTGGTGATGATCTCTAATGTTTTCAAGCTTCGATCTCTTTCGGTTTTTCTCTCCATCTTTAGATCCCTTCTTGCCTATGATCGACCAGGCTGCTCTTGTGTCGCTGCCGACTGAAGTGGCGCACGTTGTACATAGTAGAAGCAGTATTTGGTTGGCTTGCATGTACTATTATGGTTTGAAAGCGTTCAAAAACTGCGAGATCCGTGTTTTTATCGTCAAAGAACATGCCCCGTTTCCTACTCTTCACTCTCCAGCAAATTACCCTTAATATAACTTTTCTCTGAAACTGCGGCAGCACGTTATTTTGTTCTGCCCAGAGAACCGGGAGATGTGGAATTTCAGAAAAGCAGAAGGCCGTTTCAGTTTCCTTCAAAGTTTGCAGTTCTGCACCCGTTTCATGGGAAGTGGCATTTTTTTCTGCCTAGAGAGACAAGTAAGATATGCAATACAGCGACATTTCCGGACCAAGATGAGAATCTTCCGTTTGTGGCCTAGGAGTGTACAAGATCTCTTGGTGTCGGTGCTAACCATCACTTGGACCTTTCAGCGCTGCTGAGATGGCAAATGTGCAACTCCGTTGTCCAGAGCATCGTGGCCTCAAGAATGTATCAATTTGGTCGGTCGTTCCAGCATTTTAAAACCTTGCTTCAGTTTCTAGGTTTATACTTTGTTCCAATGTCTAAGGTCAGTAATGTGCTCCTTTCGTCCTAAATTTCAAAAAGCTTTAATTGTGATTGTTAGCATAATAAGTGATTAGATCATTGCAGAAAGTAGACGGGACACGATGTTTGGTAACGTAGTTAGTGATAAAGGCCTACATCTGCAGGACGTGCTATACGCACACTCCTCTTCATATACGATCCATCGATGACAAGCCCGCCATGGTATACAAACACATCAGATTTACAAACGCCACACTTGTCCAGCGTCCCTATCATGGGCACCAGAGCGTCTCCTAAATCAATTTTGTGGCCAACATAGCCTTCGTCTAGTCTATTTTGGCTCTTATATACTAGTCCCATGTTACAGAGTTCAACTCCAACACATAATCGACCCGCACAGTCTAAGTTTAACAATAGTTTATACACATATTCGACACAACTTCAACAATTTTCGCCTTGGCGAATATACAACCAACTTGTAAATTGTAATCTTTGCGTTAATATTCGTGTATGTTGGACTTGTTTTTTCCTTGTTGCTCACTTGCATGAGCTGGCGTTCAAATCCACATTGGACTCGGTTGCCCAGACTAGTTCCATCGTCGCTTCCTCCTATTCAGCTCCACCTAGAATGAAGCTCACATGCACCGTGTACATGTTATTCCTAAATCTCCTGCCTTTCAGCACCAACTTCTTGTCTGCTCAACTTGTCCCTGTCAACACGGTAGACATAACGTTGTCATGGAGTTCCCAAGTGAGATGAGGTTTCTTTCAAGCGAGCCCTTGGCACATATCTAGCATTCTGAAGCACCAGTTCATCATCTTGAGTCTTGATTTTGATATCTTTCATGCCTATAATGCGCTGAGATGCACCATCGATTTGATAGACAACTCTAAAATCACCATGCTTGTAGGTAGAAAACCACTCCTTGTTAGATGTCACATGGTAAGAGCTTTCTAAATCCAGCACCCACAGTTCATCGAACAATTCGCATACTAAGGCCAGAACTTCACTTTCAGAATTACTTGCAGAGGCACCTTCGACCGGTTCCTTCTAGCATGTCAAATACAATGCCATTGTGGCATTCTTCAAAAGCGTCAGTGTACAACGCTATTTTCCAGGGGTTAGCTATTTCTTCGCTTGAGTTTACATCTCGAATTTGTGTTTCGATTTGCACTTATCTACCCCATTTAACTAATTATCAAGCATATTTATAACATTTGTTGGTGAAGCAATAGCAAAAGTAAATTGAACCACTTTTCACACCAAATTACATGTTTGTATATACGATGAACATCTATGAGGCTTTTTCCCAAAGAAAAGAAGCTCTCAACTTTTTAGAGTTAGTGGATAGAGATTTCCCATTTGACTTTGGAAATAGCTTGTCTCACCGGTATTTCCTCATTCTCTAGTCAACTGCGATAGGATGGACAACTCCGTCAGAAGAAAATGATAGAATCGCCAAGACCACATGACCTATGTGGTGAGCAGTCCCAAACTCGATTTTTTTTAAAGGTGGGCGGCCAAAGGTCGATCTCTCGTATCTTCTTTCCATATCGCAGAACATACTTCTGATCGACTTTGCACAAGCGCCACCGACGATTGACAAGCCAAGTCCTGAACGCACTTTGTACAAGCAACGCCACTGAGTGGTGTCAGCTGACTAATGCAAAAAAGATACAGAGGCCAGCTGCATGCCGAAGAGGAATAAGCATTCGGCAAGGTGCGGTGTGCCGATCGTTGTCTGCCAACTCGATCTATGACAAGGCAACGCATTTGCAGTAGACGACTCATGCCAAAGCTGGGGGCAGAACAAGCAACATAGGAACGAACGAGAGGAAA
The DNA here is from genome assembly GCF_022539505.1 of Lolium rigidum. NCBI lineage: Eukaryota > Viridiplantae > Streptophyta > Magnoliopsida > Poales > Poaceae > Lolium > Lolium rigidum. The sequence goes on from NC_061511.1 coordinate 18,989,277, forward strand.
ATGGGTCTCCTACAAATTTTGTTTCTCGGTCTCATCAATTTATAGCGACTTTTACATAGGAAGGTAGAGATGAAGCACTCGATTGTGCGTGCTCGACTGGTCGGCCTAATTTGCTAGGGTGAGGCACGCCTAAATTAGGCTAGGTTTCTTTCATTTTTTCTTTCCTATAGGTAATATATGGGCTGGGCCAAATTTTAGGGTGTGGCCCACCTTCCACCCAGTTGGCTACCCTACGGTCTCGGCTGGCCGCGCCGGTTGGGGGCGCATATACACCGTCCTGGTCGGCGTGTACGGGGCACCGCACACCCCAGCGACCAAGTCGGTTAGTTGGGCCGCGGTCCATTAAGAGTAGGTACGTTTTTTCTTCTTTCTTTTTTGCTGTTTCTTTTCTGTTAATTTTCCAATATCTAACTTCAAAAAAAAAAATTGGAGAAGAAAATTTTAAAATCTGTTCAGATTCAAAATTTTCAAAATGTTGAGATATTGATTTAATTTTTTTTGAAAATTGAACATTTTCGGATATGGACATAATTTAAATTTGAACATTTTTAAAAATTTGTAAAATTTATTTTTCCAAAAATTTAACATTTTTAGATATGAATGTTTTTCAAATTTGAACATTTTTCCAAATTTGAATGCTTTATATATTTGAACGGATTTCAAATTTGAACGCTTTTATTTTTGTATTTGAATATTTTTCAAATTTGAATGGTTTTTAAATTTAAATGTTTTCAAATTTTGAACATTTTCTGAATTTAAACTATTTTCAAATTTGAACAAAAATAAAAAGAAACAGAAAAGAAACAAAACAAAAAAAAAACAAAAAAAATAAAAAAGGAAAAGGAAAGAAAAAAATGAAATAGAAAACAGAAATAACACGCAAACTGGGTTGCCGCGCCGGTTTCCCTGGCTATGTTATGTGCATTGTCATTGCGTATCATGTTGTTGACATTCTCTGCGCGAGACAATTCTCCACTGTACTCCTATGCTAGCATACCACTTCACTGCAAAATATAAGTTTTTTTAGAAAGCCTAAAAAGGCTTATATTTTAAAATGGAGGTACTATTTTTTTTTGACAATCAATATCACATATATTTATAGCAATAAATAGTACATGGTAGAGATACATGAACTGACTCCAACGATTACAAAATAAAATCTAAAAAATAGTAACAAATCATTGAGATCTTCAATTTCTTTCTTATTCCAGAACACAACCTAGGATTTTTGTGAAGCCTGGGCACACAACAAAGCTGAAGTCTAATTCAAAGAAAATATCAAGGCAAGATGCAATTTTAACCAAGGAATCCAAGACTGAAGCATGGGCAAGTGCCTAGGCAACAGGTATGCTGGATCCGCCCCTGCATAGACCTGTAGATACCGACGAAAGTTCTCCCATAATTTTTTGAGCCGCAATGTCAAGGTTGCGTGCACGCACGCAACCATTAAAGCACTCATACAACATCGGCAAAAATACCAACATCAGTATGTCAGGGAATAATAACCGACTAGCTTTGTCATCATCGATGGAGAGCTGAGAGTACGAATAACCATTGTCGAGGATGTAGCAGACGGGACAAAAACTGCGAGGATAATCCTCCTTGCGGCAACAACGACAAAAGATCCAAAATCGATGTGGCGAAGCAAGATCCGAAGGCCCATACCTAAAAAATTGTGATTGTTCAACACCACCATTGACGCCGAGAAGAAGATCTTGTCGCCGAACGAAAGGCCGAAGATCACTTATTGCAGACGATGTCATCTCCATTGAGGGAAAACCAACAAGAAGGAAGCTACCAAAATCCTAACATAATCTAATGAAAACAATACTTTTATTCGAACTCCACGCATAGATCGGGTTCCCCACTCCTCCCAATATCGGTGAAGCCGACCGGAGGAGGGGGAACCAATCTATGGATGAGGATGAACTGGAGGTGGCTAGGGTTAAGGCGGGGCGATTTACACAAAAATAACCCAAAAGTGGAAGAAAAGCACAGACTGACCCTCCGACGAAACTATTTCACCAATCTAACCCTTTTGTGTGGCGCCCCTCCCACGGGCGCCACACGTGCCCATGTGGCTCCCCTCCTGCCGGCGCCACACACCCAGCCGACGTGGCGCCATCGACGTTGAGCTGGTGCGCCCATCCGACGTGGCAGCATGTGTGGCGCCCCTCCCAACGGTGCCACACATGCACTTGTAATCCCCCAAAACATACTGTGAGACAATTCCTCTGGGACTTAGCCGTTTTGCGAGGCTCGATGTGTGGCGCCGATGCCACGGGCGCCACACTAGCATGTGTGGCGCCGATGCCACGGGCGCCACACATCCACTTAAGTGTGGCGCCCGCGCCCGCCCCCAGCCCGACCCTCTCTTTCTCTTCTTTCTCTCCTCTCTTTCTCTCCTCCAACCGCCGCCGCCGGCCGCCTCTCCGCCGCCCCCACCAAATCCTCCACGGATTGGACAGATCTGGCCGGCCAAATCCATCCCCATACAATCCTCAAGGTATTCCCCTTCGTTCCCCTTCGATTCATCCAAGATTTGCTCCGTTTCAATTCGTTCCCCTTCGATTCATCCTAGATTGGAAATGTTGGTTGTGTTTGAACCATAGATTTGTATGCATGTGTGTTGAACCATAGATTTGAACCATAGATTTGTTGAAAGCATAGATTGTATGCATGTGTTTGAACCATAGATGTTAAATTTTGTTAGATTGTATGCATTGTATCCAAAGATGTTTGAAATGGCTATGTATGTGTTGAAATGGGTATGTAAGTGTTGAATGTATGTATCCTAGATTTGTGGAGGAACCCTAGGCATCAAATTTCATGAATGCGTATTTGTAGGAATAACTCATATGGTGTTCTATCCCTAGATATGAATGTATGTGTGTATGGAACCTTATGTATGTATGTGGTGAAAGACAAAATTGGAGCTTAGCAAATGCATTCTATTGTCTTACATATGTCTATTATGTGCCTAGGAATGGTATGTCTTACGAAATTCATATGTGTGATGTATTTGGATATGAACTCTCATGTATTTGGATATTCTCATGTATGTGTTGCTCATTTTTGTTAGTCGAATGACTCATAACATGGTTGTGTAAACATGTAGGATGGTGTGGCTTCTGGATGAAGAGTACGACAGGGAGCACCGGGCTGTTCATATGACGGAGAGGGAAATGGATCTTCACCCTTTGAAGATTCGTTACCATGGCACATCGGATATACCTTATGACGAGAGGTACACAGAGTTCATCCGGCCTACCGGTCTTATGCCGTTCATATCCCTTGTAAGCCGTGGGGGCCACACATGAACCCCTCGGCACTCACCGCCCTTGTCGACCGGTGGAGGCCGGAGACTCACACCTTCCACTTGAGGGCCGGCGAGATGGCCCCTACTCTCCAGGATGTTTCCATGATCCTTGCACTACCTATTCAAGGCGAGCCACTGTGTATGAACACAGCTTCTGATGGGTGGCGCCAGCAGATGGAGGGGCTTATTGGCAGGGCTCCTCCGGCGCCAGCAAATCCAAAGCAGAGAGTTCCCGCCGGCGCGTCTTTCGAATGGATCGGGACTAACTTTGGAGAATGCCCGATAGAGGCCGACGAGGACACTCGGAGGACGTACGCCCGCGTGTACTTATGGCCGGCCAGATCTGTCCAATCCGTGGAGGATTTGGTGGGGGGCCGGCGGAGAGGCGGCCGGCGGCGGCGGTTGGAGGAGAGAAAGAGAGGAGAGAAAGAAGAGAAAGAGAGGGTCGGGCTGGGGGCGGGCGCGGGCGCCACACTTAAGTGGATGTGTGGCGCCCGTGGCATCGGCGCCACACATGCTAGTGTGGTGCCCGTGGCATCGGCGCCACACATCGAGCCTCGCAAAACGGCTAAGTCCCAGAGGAATTGTCTCACAGTATGTTTTGGGGGATTACAAGTGCATGTGTGGCGCCGTTGGGAGGGGCGCCACACATGCTGCCACGTCGGATAGGCGCACCAGCTCAGCGTCGATGGCGCCACGTCGGCTGGGTGTGTGGCGCCGGCAAGAGGGGAGCCACATGGGCACGTGTGGCGCCCGTGGGAGGGGCGCCACACAAAAGGGTTAGATTGGTGAAATAGTTTCGTCGAAGGGTCAGTCTGTGCTTTTCTTCCACTTTTGGGTTATTTTTGTGTAAATCGCCTTAAGGCGGCGGCGGAGAGGAGATACGGGAGGAAAAAGGTATCGCGGTCTATAGATTGAACCGTTGGAGGTACTACCTTTTGTTCCTGTATTATTGGTGGGCTTGGATATGGATTGGTGATTGATGACCCACAAGTATAGGGGGTGTATGGTAGTATCTTCGATAAGTAAGAATGTCGATCCCAACGAGGAGCAGAAGGTGTTGACAAGCAGTTTCGATGAAGGTTTCACTGTAAATGCTCACAGACAAGTATTCAGGGGGTTTTGATGTAACAGATGAATAAAGTACGAGTAAGTAAAATGCGAGAGAAATAATTACAGCGAGTGGCCCAATCCTTTTTAGCACAAAGGACAAGCCGGTTTGTTTACTTATAATGACCAAACGTTCTCGAGGACACACGGATTTTAGTCTAGTGC
>NC_061511.1:18993970-19006997 GCF_022539505.1 Lolium rigidum
CGTTACCACCTTCCTCTGTAGATATATAATCATGTCCACTCTAACCGAGGCTGACTACTGTTTTTCTTAACTTTGTTATCATGTACGTTAGTCATCGTTGCAACTCATTCACTAGTTTACGTTTGATATGGATCGGATGTACGGCAGCGACGTCGGCGGTGACGAAGAGCGAGGAGGACGTCAAGACTCGCCGAGTGCTGCGGAGGCTGCGAGGTCGGCCGGTACATCTCCTACTTCGCCAAGGAGGTGTACAGGTGCCCCTTCGCACCGGGAGACTCGGCGCCACGGACTTCAACCGCCTCGTCACGCATGCCGAGAACATCGGCAACACCTTCCCCAAGGTCGGCACGACGGTGAACGTCCACTCCTTCCGCGCCAAGCACGGGGCGCTCGGCATGCACCTCCGCAGCTTGCAGCGGGTGGAGATCTCCGCCGGGCGCATGCCTCCGCTCAAGCCCAAGGCTCCCAAGGGGAGCAAGAGCAACAAGTGGAGGGAGAGCCGGATGGGGTAGGCGGAGTCCTGGACGTGTGCTTCTGCTGTGCTGCTGCCTCCTAGTTTGTTGTTGGGATCCCTTTGTTGTTAGCTAGGGATCCCTTGTTGTTATGTTAGTATGATGGTGCTTGTGAAGAACCTGTTACTATGTTGGCTGCTTGTGTATGCAGCCTATTATCTATCCATATTATCTAGGGATTATCTATCCCTAGTCTACTATATTTTGTTGGCCGTACTTAGTTTTCTTGATTTACTATGATCTGTGAATTTATCGTACATTATCCCGTAGATTTGCTTCTAGATTTAACTACATACATATGAACCGGAGGGAGTACTAGATTTGCTGCCATATTGGGCAAACAACGAGGGCCAAAAGGCACAAATAATTGAAGAAAGTCAGAAATGCAAGCTTCTCTAGATTTTATACTAATTTGGTGAAAAGGACGAGAGAAAGAGGGGAAAAAGGTGCACTTAATAGGGATGCCAATTTGGGGCCGAGAGAGACAGAACCCAGCCTCCTGCTCACGTGCAACCAAACGCTTCTCGTCCTGTCCCACGCGGTCCCTTTCTACCAGCCCCACGCGACGCGGGCCCACACGACTCGGCCCCACAAGACGCGGCCCCACACGTGACGAACGGTCAACTAAACGGGAATCCTGCCGTCCGAGCACGCTTCGCGGGTTTCAAACAAGGGCTTGGGGAAAACGCGAGGAAAAACTAAGGAGGTCGGGGAAAAGCTGAGTACAACTAAGGACCCGAGGGCACGAAAATAGAAATCCCTAAAAACTATTGTGGTATTGAATATGTACTTATGCACTTTATCTCTTATTAAATTGCTTGTCGTGCGATAACCATGCTTCGGGGACGCCATCAACTATTCTTTGTTGAATATCATGTGAGTTGCTATGCATGTCCGTCTTGTCTCGAAGTAAGAGAGATCTACCACCTTAATGGTTGGAGCATGCATATTGTTAGAGAAGAACATTGGGCCGCTAACTAAAGCCATGATTCATGGTGGAAGTTTCAGTTTTGGACATATATCCTCAATCTCATATGAGAATAATAATTGTTGCCACATGCTTATGCATTAAAGAGGAGTCCATTATCCGTTGTCCATGTTGTCCCGGTATGGATGTCTAAGTTGAGAATAATCAAAAGCGAGAAATCCAAAATGCGAGCTTTCTCCTTAGACCTTTGTACAGGCGGCATGGAGGTACCCCATTGTGACACTTGGTTAAAACATGTGTATTGCAAAGATCCGGTAGTCCAAGCTAATTAGGACAAGGTGCGGGCACTATTAGTATACTATGCATGAGGCTTGCAACTTGTAAGATATAATTTACATAACTCATATGCTTTATTACTACCGTTGACAAAATTGTTTCATGTTTTCAAAATAAAAGCTCTAGCACAAATATAGCAATCGATGCTTTCCTCTTTGAAGGACCATTCTTTTTACTTTTATGTTGAGTCGGTTCACCTATCTCTCTCCATCTCAAGAAGCAAACACTTGTGTGAACTGTGCATTGATTCCTACATACTTGCATATTGCACTTGTTATATTACTCTATGTTGACAATTATCCATGAGATATACATGTTATAAGTTGAAAGCAACCGCTGAAACTTAATCTTCCTTTGTATTGCTTCAATACCTTTACTTTGATTTATTGCTTTATGAGTTAACTCTTATGCAAGACTTATTGATGCTTGTCTTGAAGTACTATTCATGAAAAGTCTTTGCTTTATGATTCACTTGTTTACTCATGTCATTACCATTGTTTTGATCGCTGCATTCATTACATATGTTTACAAATAGTATGATCAAGGTTATGATGGCATGTCACTTCAGAAATTATCTTTGTTATCGTTTTACCTGCTCGGGACGAGAAGAACTAAGCTTGGGGATGCTGATACATCTCCGATGTATCGATAATTTCTTATGTTCCATGCCATATTATTGATGATACCTACATGTTTTATGCACACTTTATGTCATATTCGTGCATTTTCTGGAACTAACCTATTAACAAGATGCCGAAGAGCCGCTGTCTGTTTTCTGCTGTTTTTGGTTTCAGAAATCCTAGTAACGAAATATTCTCGGAATTGGACGAAATCAAGACCCAGGGTCCTATTTTGCCACGAAGCATCCAGAAGACCGAAGAGGAGTCGAAGTGGGGCCATGAGGGGCCGCCACCATAGGGCGGCGCGGCCCAGGTCTTGGCCGCGCCGACCTGTGGTGTGGGGCCCTCGTGTGGCCCCCCACGTTGCCCTTCCGCCTACTTAAAGCCTCCGTCGCGAAACCCCTGATGCGAAGAACCACGATACGGAAAACCTTCCAGAGCCGCCGCCATCGCGAAGCCAAGATCTGGGGGACAGGAGTCTCTGTTCCGGCACCCTGCCGGAGCGGGGAAGTGCCCCGGAAGGCTTCTCCATCGACACCGCTGCCATCTCCACCGCCATCTTCATCACCGCTGCTGCTCCCATGAGGAGGGAGTAGTTCTCCATCGAGGCTCGGGGCTGTACCGGTAGCTATGTGGTTCATCTCTCTCCTATGTGCTTCAATACAATAATCTCATGAGCTGCCTTACATGATTGAGATTCATATGATGATGCTTGTAATCTAGATGTCATTGTGCTAGTCAAGTGAGTTTTACTTATGTGATCTCCGGAGACTCCTTGTCCCACGTGTGTAAAGGTGACGAGTGTGTGCACCGTGTGGGTCTCTTAGGCTATATTTCACGAATACTTACTCACTGTTATGAATGGCGTAGTGAAGTGCTTATTTATATCTCTTTATGATTGCAATGTGTTTTGTATCACAATTTATCTATGTGCTACTCTAGTGATGTTATTAAAGTAGTTTTATTCCTCCTGCACGGTGTAATGGTGACAGGGTGTGCATCCGTGTTAGTACTTGGCGTATGCTATGATCATGATCTCTTGTAGATTGTGAAGTTAACTATTGCTATGATAGTATTGATATGATCTATTCCTCCTACATAGCGTGAAGGTGACAGGTGTGCATGCTGTGTTAGTACTTGGTTTAGTCGTGTTGATCTTTCTTGCACTCTAAGGTTACTTAAATATGAACATTGAATTGTGGAGCTTGTTAACTCCGGCATTGAGGGTTCGTGTAATCCTACGCAATGTGTTCATCATCCAACAAGAGTGTAGAGTATGAATTTATCTATTCTGTTATGTGATCAATGTTGAGAGTGTCCACTAGTGAAAGTCTAATCCCTAGGCCTTGTTCCTAAATACTGTTATCGCTGCTTGTTTACTGTTTTACTGCGTTACTACTCGCTGCGTTACTACTTGCTTGTTTACTGTCCTGGGCAAAGCACTTTTCTGGTGCCGTTGCTATTACTTATTCATACCACCTGTATTTCACTATCTCTTCGCCGAACTAGTGCACCTATTAGGTGTGTTGGGGACACAAGAGACTTCTTGCTTTGTGGTTGAAGGGTTGCATGAGAGGGATATCTTTGACCTCTTCCTCCCTGAGTTCGATAAACCTTGGGTGATCCACTTAAGGGAAACTTGCTGCTGTTCTACAAACCTCTGCTCTTGGAGGCCCAACACTGTCTACAAGAATAGAAGCTCCCGTAGACATCAGGGAGTATTTATGCTCGATAGTGGGTTCATGCCTGCATTGACACCTGGGACAGTGACAGAAAGTTCTAAGGTTGTGTTGTGTTGTTGCCACTAGGAATAAAACATTGATGCTATGTCTAAGGATGTAGTTGTCGATTACATTACGCACCATACTTAATGCAATTGTCTGTTGCTTTGCAACTTAATACTGGAAGGGGTTCGGATGATAACCTGAAGGTGGACTTTTTAGGCATAGATGCGAGTTGGATGGCGGTCTATGTACTTTGTCGTAATGCCCAATTAAATCTCACTATACTTATCATGACATGTATGTGCATTGTTATGCCCTCTCTATTTGTCAATTGCCCGACCGTAATTTGTTCACCCAACATGCTTTTATCTTATGGGAGAGACACCTCTAGTGAACTGTGGACCCCGGTCCATTCTTTAATACTGAAATACAAATCTGCTTGCAATACCGTTTCATTGTTTTCTCTGCAAACAATCATCTTCCACACAATACGGTTAATCCTTTGTTACAGCAAGCCGGTGAGATTGACAACCTCACTCGTTTCGTTGGGGCAAAGTACTTTGGTTGTGTTGTGCAGGTTCCACGTTGGCGCCGGAATCTCCGGTGTTGCGCCGCACTACATCCCGCCGCCATCAACCTTCAACGTGCTTCTTGGCTCCTCCTGGTTCGATAAACCTTGGTTTCTTTCTGAGGGAAAACTTGCTGCTGTGCGCATCATACCTTCCTCTTGGGGTTCCCAACGAACGTGTGAGTTACACGCCATCAACCGGCAAGCATTGTGTCGGATCGAGACGTATGAGCTATCTATGGAAGTCGCTCATGGCAAAGTTTGGAGTGAAGCTCTTGTTCTCGTCATCATCCCACCCGCAAACGGACGGACAAACGGAAGTGGTCAATAGAAGCCTCTCAACTCTTCTACACATACTCGTGAAGAAAAACTTGAAGTCATGGGAAGAGTGCCTTCCGCACACGGAGTTCGCCTACAATCGAGCCAAGCACTCTACAACATCAAGGAGTCCCTTCATGATCGTCTACGGCTTCGACCCTCCCAAGGCACTCGACATCCTACCACTCCCCCTTCATGAGAGGACAAACATGGACTTCGACAAGCGCACCGCCGCCATGAAGAAACTACATGAAGAAACAAGAGCAACCATACAAGAACATGTGCATCATCAAGCTACCCGCCTCAACGCCAAGAAGAAGGAAAGAATATTTGAAGAAGGCGACCTCGTTTGGATTCACCTCCGGAAGGAAAGATTCCCTCATGAACGCAACTCAAAGCTCAAGCCAAGAGGAGATGGCCCCTTCAAGGTCCTCAAACGCATCAACAACAACGCCTACGTCATCGACATCCCGACTTCCAAGTACTTGGTGAGCAACACGTTCAACGTCTCCGACTTATCGCCCTATCATGGAGATGAGGAGGAACACGAGTCGAGGACGACTCTTTCCCAAGGGGGGGAGATGATGCGGGGTGTCCTTTGGACACCTCCTCCTCAAGACCGGCAAGCCCTCCTCGTGGCCCAATGACACGAGCTCGGGCCAAAGCCATACACCAAGAGGTGAACTCGCTCCTCTCTACACTTATCTTGAACTCTCCATTGGATGGAATGCTACCTCATGCCGACATGCTTTGTGTTATTAGGTACAAGGAGCATCAAGATCCCGGAGAGGAGGACACACCATGGTCAAGAGGAGGAGAGGAGCAGCTGGACGTGAAAATGGACATGGAGCTGGACCGGAAGTCGCCCGAAGAACGCAAGGAAGAGAAGATGGCCGGCCGGTCCAGAACCCGGTCTGACCGGCCTCCTGACCGGGCCACCCGGTCCAAACCGGGTTTTCCACCTGTGCCATCCGGGCGCTATCCCGGGGCCCTGGAACCCCGTCCGGTTGCCGCCCGGTCCAGGGCCCGGTCTGGACCGGCCTGCCCGGTCCCAGGTCCGGTCTGACCGGCCGCCTGACCGGCCTGCACGACTTAAGTCACCAAATCGGCCCGAATCGGTTTCACTTGTACCATTTCGGCCCGTGTCGCCTTGTAAGACTATATAAGCACCCAGGACGCCCCTTTACCTCTTTAGACATAATTTGAGCTTAAACCAACTTTGAGCTTAGTCTCCCTAGGGTTAGCATCCATCTTGGACAAGCATCCCTTTGTAATCAAGGCACTCTTATTGTTGATTTGGATATTGTTGAGTGAGATTGTAGTGCAAGCCACTCTCTCTCCCTCACCAATCTCCTTTCTCCAACACCAATCTCTCACTGGGAATTCTGCCGCGTGCCTCTTCCGGGTGATTCTATTGGCGTGGTCCATCGAGCCACGGGGGTAAGTATCGGGTGTATCGGGCTGGTGTGCATGTGCTCTTCTCGAGATCTTACCGTGCTCTTCGCGTTCTTCACCTTCCCCACCTTTTCCCCTTACTTTTTGGGTTAAATCGCGAGATCGGGCCAAACCCTAGATCTCAGATCTCATCATCTTAGAACCAAGCAGCGTAGTGGCATGCTTAAATAAGTTGTTGAGCTCATTTTGAATTTCATGTTGAGTTGTAAGAATTCTATGATAGTATCATAAGGTGTTCTCATCGGACGTGTGAGAATACCAACTTGTTAAGATCATGTTTGTAATATAATCTGGAGTGTTATGACCTGAAATGTTTCTGTTGTACCACTTTGAGGGATGTGATATTTATGAAGATCATATCAAAGACTTGTATACTACAACATGCAGTGGTATGCTGGGTCACCGCATTGAACAACCACTTACCAAGTAGGGCCCTGTTTTTGATCTCGAGGTCTTGAATACGAAGACCACCTTGATCTTTGGGTCGGGAAATCACACTCCATTTTGCAAGTCGATATTTCTGCTTCTCACTATCCCCTTGCCAAAAGAATCTTGACCGGAAGTAATCCAATTGTTTTAAGACTCAGATGTCTATGCACGCTTCTATTCTTGTAGACAGTTTTAGGACTCCAAGTATAGAGGTTTGTAGAACATGAGCAAGTTTCTCTTAAGTGGATCACCCAAGGTTTATTTAACTTAGGGAGGTAGAGGTCAAAGATATCCCTCTCAAGCAACCCTGCAATTACGATACAAGAAGTCTCTTGTGTCCCCAACACACCCAATACACTTTTCAGGTGTATAGATGCACTAGTTCGGCGAAGAGATAGTGAAATACAAGTAATATGGATGATTATGAGTGGTAATTGCAATCTGAAATAATAATGGCACAAAGCAAACATGTAGCAGAACTGATTGTAAACGGTGTTTCAATGCTTGGAAATAAGGCTTAGGGATCATACTTTCACTAGTGGACACTCCCAACAATGATACCATTATATACATAGATATTATCACTTCACTATGCTACTCTGAACCACTCTCCGGTTTGATAATAAACACAAATTCACTGCGTAGGGCTTCATAAGCATTCCTTAAAGTTCGCATTCCCAATCCATGGACGCCCCACACTATCACCTTGAGCATACAAAGATGGTACTAACTAGTCACCACAATTCATAAGTATTTATGTAAATTAAGCTTAAGAAACAAACACAGTGTGCACACTGTCACCTTCACACCGTTGGACAAGGTGTCCCCGGAGATCACATAATAAAACCACTTGAGTATCACAATAGTTGAAGAATAACATCTACTTATTCAACTTGATTACAAAGCTCATGATCAAATAAAGATCATACATGGAGAGATAGATAGACCCCATAGCTACCGGTAAAGCCCTCAACCTCGGGGGAGAACTACTCACTCCTCATCATGGGAGTCAACAACGACGATGGAGATGGCGGTGGAGTCGATGGAGATGGCTTCGGGGGCAATTCCCTGTCCCGGCAGGGTGCCGGAACAGAGACTTATGTCCCCAGAATCTTGTCTTTAGCGGTGGCAGAGCTACAAAACTTTTCGTGGACAGTGGCTTATTGATTTAGGTTTCACGCGTCGGGAGGCTTCTCATAGGCGGAAGGGAGAGGTCGGTGGAGGTCAGGGCCCCCATAACACCCCTAGGTGCGGCTAGGGCCTGGGCCGCGCCTAGGCCTGGTCTGGCCGCCCTTTGGCGCATCTTTGTCCCCCCTCTGGACTTCGTCTTCGTTACGGAAAAATAAGATCTTCGACTTTTATTTCGTCCAATTCCGAGAATTCATGTACAATTTTTCTGAAATACAAAACAGTAGAAAACAGGGAACTTGCACTGTGGCATCTTGTCAATAGGTTAGTGCCGGAAAATGTATAAATGTACAACAAAGTCTAAGCAAAACATATATAAATTGTTGTAAAACAAGCATGGAGCATCAAAAATTATAGATACGTTTGCAACGTATCAGCATCCCCAAGCTTAACTCCTGCTCGTTGATACGTCTCAAACGTATCTATAATGTTTGATGCTCCATGCTTGTTTTACACCAATTCATATATGTTTTGTTTACACTTCGTTGCACTTTTACATGATTTCTGGCACTAACCTATTAAAAAGATGCCATAGTGTCAGTTCCCTGTTTTCTGTTGTTTTTGTATTTCAGAAAAGTTGTACATGAAATATTTTCGAAATTGAACGAAACAAAAGCCGAAGTCAATATTTTACCGAAACAAAGACGAAGTCCAGAGGGGGGGTCGAAGAGGCACACCATGGCGGTGAGACCACCCCTAGGCGCGGCCTGAACCTGACCCACGCCTAGGGTAGGTCTGGGCCCACCAGGCGCCTAACCAACCTAAATCCTCCGCCAATTTATACATCTTCTCGGGAAAACCCTGGATACCCGAGCCTCCATCCACGAAAAGTTTCGTCGCGGCTGCCATCGGAGAACCCATCTCGGGGGGTTCTGAAGCTCTTCCCGGCACCCTGCCGGAGGGGGAAATCATCACCGGAGGCATCTACATTGCCATGCCCGCCTCCGATGTGATGCGTGAGTAGTTCATCCCTGGACTATGGGTCCATAGCAGTAGCTAGATGGTTGTCTTCTCCACTTTCCTCTTCATGTATCGATCTTGTGAGCTGCCCAACATGATCAAGATCATCTTTATGTAATCCTATATGTTTGATTTGCCGGGATCCGATGAATATTGTATACTATGTTGAGATTGATTATATATTCATATGTTATTTGTGATCTTGCATGCTCTCCGTTGCTAGTAGAAACTCTGGCCAAGTGGATACTTGTGACTCCAAGAGGGGGTATTTATGCTCGATAGTAGGTTCATGCCTCTAGTTTTCTGGAAGAGTGACTTTATGACTTCTAAGATTGTAGATATGTTGTTGCTACTAGGGAGAAAACAACAATGTTTTATCCAAGGGTAATTCTATTGTTTACTTTACACACATTGCTTAATGCGATAGTGTGTTGCTTAAAACTTTATACTGGAAGGGGTGCGGACGCTAACCTGAAGGTGGATTATTAGTCATAGACGCAGTTGGATTGCGGTCTATGTATTATGTTGTAATGCCCATATCAAATCTCATAGTAATCATCTTTTCATGTATTGATCGATATTCTATCAATTGTTCAGCTGTAATTTGTTCACCCAACATGCTATTTCTTTATGGAGAGACACCTCTAGTGAACTATGGACCCTGGTCCTATTTCGTTTACAGATAAATTCAACTGCAATCATGTTCTGTTTACTTTCTGCAAACATCTCTTTCCACTCGATACATCTAATCCTTTGTGTTCAACAAACCGGTGAGATTGAAAACCTTACTGTAAGTTGGGGTAAAGTACTTTGGTTGTGTTGTGTGCAGGTTCCACATTGTTGCTGACTGATACGTCTCAAACGTATCTATAATTTCTTATGTTCCATGCTAGTTTTATGATAATACTCACATGCTTTATATACACTTTATATCATTTTGATGCATTTTCCGGCATTAACCTATTAACAAGATGCCGAAGCGCCAGTTCCTGTTTTCTGCTGTTTTTGGTTTCAGAAATCCTGCACAGGAAATATTCTCGGAATTGGACGAAACAAAAGCCCACGGTCTTATTTTCCACAGAGCCTTCCAGAAGTCCGAAGAGGAGACGAAGAGGGGCGACGAGGCGGCCACACCCTAGGGGGGCGTGGCCCCACCCCTGGCCGCGCTGCCCTATGGGGTGGGCCCCTCGAGCGTCCCCCGACTCTGCCACTTCGCCTATATAATCTCTCTGTCGCGAAAACCCTAGTACCGAGAGCCACGATACGAGAAAAGTTACTGTGACGACGCCGCCGCCAATCCCATCTCGGGGGATTCTGGAGATCGCCTCCGGCACCCTGCTGCAGAGGGGAATCGTCACCGGAGGGCTCTACATCACCATGCCCGCCTCCGGACTGATGTGTGACATAGGCATACCCCATGGGCCTGCCGAAGAAGGTACCCGGGGTTTACTGAAGGCCCATCACCCGAAGAATAAGAAGATTCGGAAGCCCAAGATACTATTAAGGAAAACTAGAGTTGTAATAGGAGTCATCGTTTGTAATCTTGCGGGATGGGTTGGAAACCCTCCCGGACTCTGTAAACGTGTGTATTACGAATCCCTCGGCTCCGCCTCCTATATAAGGAGGAGTCGAGGGACAAAGAGAGGATCGAATTTACTGTCAACATAAACCTAGTTTTATATTCGTCGAGTACTTTTCGGCTGAAACCTTCGAGATCTACTTGCCCTCTACATCTAACTAAACCCTAGTCTACAATCCGTAGGCATTGACAAGTTAATACCTTGTCAATTGGCGCTGTCTGTGGGATCTAGAGGCGACAAGGAGCTGATCTCGATGGCACGTTCAAGATCGTCGACTTCATCAATAGCAAGCAACATCATGGACAAAGGTAAACAGATCGAAACTGGTCTCGTTGATTTTGTTCCTCACCCGCCCTCCCGTTTGGATGCATATGCGCATCTGGAGGAGCCTATGGAGATGACGTTCGGAAGATTCCACTTTCGCGTCGGGAAAGAGGGAGCGTATCGTCTCGAAATTCCGATTTCGTCGGGATTGTCGGCGGTCGATTCCAATTTTTTGAACTCAACATCGTCAATCGAGTCAGGCGAAGAAGAGACTTCATCGCCACGCTTCATCAGCACCAGGGCAAGCGAAAAGCTCGCCAAGATCTTCAGCGACATGTCCTTCGAGTCATCCGCGGACTCCTATATAAGCGATGACTCGAGCAGCGTCGACAGCTTTGATTTCATCGACAAATCCACTACAGTGGGCAAGGTCTTCGCCAATCTTTATGATGGTGTCACCAAACATAGCACAGATCTGAATACAAAATACCATCAGATTTATGCCATCGGAGAGCCAAGTCGTGATCAGGAGGAAACATCTGAGGCTTTTGACGATCTGGGAAATCCATACGTCGATCCCTCTAGTTTGCGACAAGGTCTAGGCAGTAAATACGTCGGACCTGAGCCTCACGATAGAGTTCAAGTCCCGCAGGCAGCATGGGATAGAGCCGCAAGAGCTATGGACGGCTCAGAACCAATGGCTACAACAGCCACGCCAGCAGAATTGCAAGCATATCAATATAGGCTCGCTCGAGCTGCAAGGGAATTGGAAAAACAGACAGCTGCTTTAAATAGAAGAAAGGAGGCAGCCTCCGCTTCAAGCAGGCGAAGAGCGGAGTTAAGTCGACAATCTGTAACTTCGGGAGATAGCCACAGAGAAGCTCGGAACAGAGCAAGATCAAGGCTACAAAACATACCTGAAGGAGAAAGAGGGTACTTGGTTCAAAACCTCGACATGTCTTTTATGTCGATAGACACGAGAGGAAACATCATCCCCAAGACACCAGAAGCTGGGTATATGGCGACACAAGCCTTTATCCTCGCATCAAGGCCACCTCCAGGAGATCCAAGGGAAGCACTGTACAACATGGCAATGGAAGGAGTTGGAGCCATGGGGACGGCGTTTGCACCAACACCTCCCGAAGGAACAGCAAGGCAAAATAGTCCACGACCTGCGGCAACAGCAGCAGCAGCTCCTGAAGGAACAAGTGGAGCAAGAGACACAGCAGCACAAGCAAGGGTGGACAGAGCACGGCAAAATAGAAGAGAACATCGGCATTCTCCAGAAATAAACGACGAGGACATGTGCGGTTTACCATGCTTCACAAGGAGAGTCCGAAAAACTCGAGTCCCTTCGGGATTTAAGTTGCCTGATAACTTCAAGAAATTCGACGGCCTGCAAGATCCAGAGGATTGGCTAGTTGATTACCTCGAGACGGTGAAGCTAACTGGAGGGACCAGGGCAACAGCTATGCAAAGCATCCAAGTGCATTTAAGTGGAGCCGCGCGGTCTTGGATCAAGAAGCTTCCTCCAGGGTCTATCGACAGCTGGGATAGCTTCGAGGACATATTCGTCAAGAATTTCCGGTCCACCTGCAAGAAACCCGCATCTATAGAGGAATTACGGGCGTGTCGACAGAAGCCAGACGAATCAATGAGAAAATATATCCAGAGGTGGAATATCATCAAAAACTCGGCAGAGAATATATCTGACGAGAGAGCGATAGACGCGTTTGTCGCAGGAATCAGGTGAGGAGATTTTGTCGAGGATCTGGGGAGAACCAATCCAAAAACGGTATCAGCGTTGATGGAGATAGCAAACAGATGGGCAGATGGAGAAGATGCTGTTCACAACAAACGGCATAGGTCACCAGAGGAGGACCGTGGCCGAAATTATCAAAATAGGCGACAATTTCCTCGGCAGTACTCGGGTTATGATGCGCCTGGGCAAATTTCGGCTGGCTTTCGAGCAAACACTGGAGGAAACAACAGAGATGATTACCAGAGGAGCAACGAACAGCGAGGCGATAATAGAGATGACTCCCGAAACAATAGGCAAAATACCGGGCCAAGGTTCCAGAGGCCTTTCGTGTCTCCCGAGGAAATGATGAACGGGCCGTGTCAAATGCATTTTTATCTTGATAA
>NC_061511.1:19007097-19031780 GCF_022539505.1 Lolium rigidum
ATTACACGAACCCTCAATGCCGGAGTTAACAAGCTCCACAATAATGCTCATATTTTAGTAACCTTTAGTGTAAGATAGATCAAAAGACTAAACCAAGTACTAACATAGCATGCACACTCGTCACCTTCATGCATATGTAGGAGGAATAGATCACATCAATATTATCATAGCAATAGTTAACTTCGCAATCTACAAGAGATCATGATCATAGCATAAACCAAGTACTAACACGGTGCACACATTGTCACCTTTGCACACGTGCAGGAGGAATAAAACTACTTTAATAACATTGCTAGAGTAGCACATAGATAAATTGTGATACAAACATATTGCAATCATAAAGAGATATAAATAAGCACCTCACTATGCCATTCAACAGTGAATAAGTATTTTGTGAAATATAGCCTAAGAGACCCACACGGTGCACACACTGTCACCTTTACACACGTGGGACAAGGAGTCTCCGGAGATCACATAGGTAAAACTCACTTGACTAGCATAATGACATCTAGATTACAAGCATCATCATATGAATCTCAATCATGTAAGGCAGCTCATGAGATTATTGTATTGAAGTACATAGGAGAGAGATGAACCACATAGCTACCGGTACAGCCCCTAGCCTCGATGGAGAACTACTCCCTCCTCATGGGAGCAGCAGCGGTGATGAAGATGGCGGTGGAGATGGCAGCGGTGTCGATGGAGAAGCCTTCCGGGGGCACTTCCCCGCTCCGGCAGGGTGCCGGAATAGAGACTCCTGTCCCCCAGATCTTGGCTTCGCGATGGCGGCGGCTCTGGAAGGTTTTCCGTATCGTGGTTCTTCGCCTCAGGGGTTTCGCAATGGAGGCTTTATATAGGCGAAGAGGCGGCGCAGGAGGGTCGAGGGGGTGGCCACACCATATGGCGGCGCGGCCAGGGCCTGGGCCGCGCCGGCCTATGGTCCGGGGGCCCGATGCCCCCCTCCGGTCCTTCCCGGGTGTTCTGGATGCTTCCGGTGAAAATAGGAACCTGGGTCTTCGTTTCGTCCAATTCCGAGAATATTTCGTTACTAGAATTTCGAAACCAAAAACAGCGAAAACGGAACCGGCACTTCGGCATCTTGTTAATAGGTTAGTTCCAGAAAATGCACGAATATGACATAAAGTGTGCATAAAACATGTAGGTATCATCAATAATATGGCATAGAACATAAGAAATTATCGATACGTCGGAGACGTATCAACTAGGTTGAATTTGTTTGAAAAAATTAAAACAAAATGAAAATAGCACAACCAAAACTTACCTAGTCAATTCGTCGAACACTTCGAGGGCGAAGGAGGTGAGAAGGTCGGTGATGCGTGTAGTTGACACGTCCGTTGGGAACCCCAAGAGGAAGGTGTGATGCGCACAGCGGCAAGTTTCCCTCAGTAAGAAACCAAGGTTTAATCGAACCAGTAGGAGTCAAGAAGCACGTTGAAGGTTGATGGCGGCGGGATGTAGTGCGGCGCAACACCGGAGATTCCGGCGCCAACGTGGAACCTGCACAACACAACCAAAGTACTTTGCCCCAACGAAACAGTGAGGTTGTCAATCTCACCGGCTTGCTGTAACAAAGGATTAATCGTATTGTGTGGAAGATGATTGTTTGCGAGAGAAAACAGTAAAACAAGTATTGCAGCAGATTTGTATTTCAGTATTAAAGAATGGACCGGGGTCCACAGTTCACTAGAGGTGTCTCTCCCATAAGATAAAAGCATGTTGGGTGAACAAATTACAGTCGGGCAATTGACAAATTGAGAGGGCATAACAATGCACATACATGACATGATAAGTATAGTGAGATTTAATTGGGCATTACGACAAAGTACATAGACCGCCATCCAACCGCATCTATGCCTAAAAAGTCCACCTTCGGGTTATCATCCGAACCCCTCCAGTATTAAGTTGCAAAGCAACAGACAATTGCATTAAGTATGGTGCGTAATGTAATCAACAACTACATCCTCGGACATAGCGCCAATGTTTTATCCCTAGTGGCAACAAGCACAACACAACCTTAGAACTTTCTCGTCATCGTCCCAGTGTCAATGCAGGCATGAACCCACTATCGAGCATAAGTACTCCCTCTTGGAGTTAAAAGTAAAAACTTGGCCAGAGCCTCTACTAGAAACGGAGAGCATGCAAGATCATAAACAACACATGTGTAATAACTTGATAATTAACATGACATGGTATTCTCTATCCATCGGATCCCGACAAACACAACATATAGAATTACAGATAGATGATCTTGATCATGTTAGGCAGCTCACAAGATCCAACAATGAAGCACAATGAGGAGAAGACAACCATCTAGCTACTCCTATGGACCCATAGTCCAGGGGTGAACTACTCACTCATCACTCCGGAGGCGACCATGGCGGTGTAGAGTCCTCCGGGAGATGAATCCCCTCTCCGGCAGGGTGCCGGAGGAGATCTCCGGAATCCCCCGAGATGGGATCGGCGGCGGCGGCGTCTCAGTAAGGTTTTCCGTATCGTGGTTTTTCGCCTCAGGGGTTTCGCGACGGAGGCTTTAAGTAGGCGGAAGGGCAGAGTCGGGGGCCAGACGAGGGGGCCACACCATAGGGCGGCGCGGGCCCCCCTGGGCCGCGCCGGCCTATGGTGTCGCCACCTCGTGGCCCCACTTCGTGTGTTCTTCGGTCTTCTGAAGCTCCGTGGAAAAATAGGCACCTGGGTCTTCGTTTCGTCCAATTCCGAGAATATTTCGTTACTAGGATTTCTGAAACCAAAAACAGCAGAAAGCGAGAACCGGCACTTCGGCATCTTGTTAATAGGTTAGTTCCGGAAAATGCACGAATATGACATAAAGTGTGCATAAAACATGTAGGTATCATCAATAATATGGCATAGAACATAAGAAATTATCGATACGTCGGAGACGTATCAGCATCCCCAAGCTTAGTTCTCGCTCGTCCCGAGCAGGTAAAACGATAACAAAGATAATTTCTGAAGTGATATGCCATCATAACCTTGATCATACTATTTGTAAACATATGTAGTGGATGCAGCGATCAAAACAATGGTAATGACGTGAGTAAACAAGTGAATCATAAAGCAAAGACTTTTCATGAATAGTACTTCAAGACAAGTATTAATAAGTCTTGCATAAGAGTTAACTCATAAAGCAATAAATCAAAGTAAAGGCATTGAAGCAACACAAAGGAAGATTAAGTTTCAGAGGTTGCTTTCAACTTGTAACATGTATATCTCATGGATAATAGTCAACATAGAGTAATATAACAAGTACAATATGCAAGTATGTAGGAATCAATGCACAGTTCACACAAGTGTTTGCTTCTTGAGGTGGAGAGAAATAGGTGAACTGACTCAACATAAAAGTAAAGAGAAAGGTCCTTCAAAGAGGAAAGCATTGATTGCTATATTTGCGCTAGAGCTTTTATTTTGAAAACATGAAACAATTTTGTCAACGGTAGTAATAAAGCATATGAGTTATGAAAGTTATATCTTACAAGTTGCAAGTCTCATGCATAGTATACTAATAGTGCCCGCACCTTGTCCTAATTAACTTGGACTACCGGATCTTTGCAATGCACATGTTTTGACCAAGTGTCACAATGGGGTACCTCCATGCCGCCTGTACAAAGGTCTAAGGAGAAAGCTCGCATTTTGGATTTCTCGCTTTTGATTATTCTCAACTTATACATCCATACCGGGACAACATGGACAACAGATAATGGACTCCTCTTTAATGCATAAGCATGTGGCAACAATTATTATTCTCATATGAGATTGAGGATATATGTCCAAACTGAAACTTCCACCATGAATCATGGCTTTAGTTAGCGGCCCAAAGTTCTTCTCTAACAATATGCATGCTCCAACCATGAAGGTGGTAGATCTCTCTTGCTTCGGACAAGACGGACATGCATAGCAACTCACATGATATCCAACAAAGAATAGTTGATGGCGTCCCCGTAAACATGGTTATCGCTCAACAAGCAACTTAATAAGAGATAAAGTGCATAAGTACATATTCAATACCACAATAGTTTTTAAGCTATTTGTCCCATGAGCTATATATTGCAAAGGTGAATGATGGAATTTTAAAGGTAGCACTCAAGCAATTTACTTTGGAATGGCGGATAAATACCATGTAGTAGGTAGGTATGGTGGAAACAAATGGCATAGTGGTTGGCTCAAGTATTTGGGATGCATGAGAAGTATTCCCTCTCGATACAAGGTTTAGGCTAGCAAGGTTATTTGAAACAAACACAAGGATGAACGGTACAGAAAAACTCACATAAAATACATATGGTAAACATTATAAGACTCCATACCGTCTTCCTTGTTATTCAAAACTCAATACTAGATATTATCTAGACTCTAGAGAAACCAATATGCAAACCAAATTAGCAAGCTCTAAGTATTTCTTCATTAATGGGTGCAAAGTATATGATGCAAGAGCTTAAACATGAGCACAACAATTGCCAAGTATCAAATTATCCAAGACATTTTAGAGTTACTACATGTAGCATTTTCCAATTCCAACCATATAACAATTTAACGAAGATGAAACTTCGCCATGAATACTATGAGTAGAGCCTAAGGACATATTTGTCCATATGCAACAGCGGAGCGTGTCTCTCTCCCATAAAGTGAATGCTAGGATCCATTTTATTCAAACAAAACAAAAACAAAAACAAACCGACGCTCCAAGCAAAGTACATAAGATGTGACGGAATAAAAATATAGTTTCGGGGGAGGAACCCGATAATGTTGTCGATGAAGAAGGGGATGCCTTGGGCATCCCCAAGCTTAGACGCTTGAGTCTTCTTATAATATGCAGGGGTGAACCACCGGGGCATCCCCAAGCTTAGAGCTTTCACTCTCCTTGATCATATTGCATCATACTCCTCTCTTGATCCTTGAAAACTTCCTCCACACCAAACTCGAAACAACTCATTAGAGGGTTAGTGCACAATAAAAATTAACATGTTCAGAGGTGACACAATCATTCTTAACACTTCTGGACATTGCATAAAGCTACTTGGACATTAATGGATCAAAGAAATTCATCCAACATAGCAAAAGAGGCAATGCGAAATAAAAGGCAGAATCTGTCAAAACAGAACAGTCCGTAAAGATGGATTTTATTAGGCCACCAGACTTGCTCAAATGAAAATGCTCGAATTGAATGAACGTTGCGTACATATCTGAGGATCATGCACGTAAATTGGCTTAATTTTCTGAGCTACCTACAGGGAGGTAGACCCAGATTCGTGACAGCAAAAAAATCTGGAACTGCGCAGTAATCCAAATCTAGTACTTACTTTACTATCAAAGACTTTACTTGGCACAACAAAACACAAAACTAAGATAAGGAGAGGTTGCTACAGTAGTAAACAATTTCCAAGACGCAAATATAAAACAAAGTACTGTAGCAAAATAACACATGGGTTATCTCCCAAGAAGTTCTTTCTTTATAGCCATTAAGATGGGCTCAGCAGTTTTAATGATGCACTCGCAAGAGATAGTATTTGAAGCAAAAGAGAGCATCAAGAGGCAAATTCAAAACACATTTAAGTCTAACATGCTTCCTATGCATGGGAATCTTGTAAATAAACAAGTTCGTGAAGAGCAAAGTAACAAGCATAGGAAGATAAAACAAGTATAGCTTCAAAAATTTCAGCACATAGAGAGGTGTTTTAGTAACATGAAAATTTCCACAACCATATTTTCCTCTCTCATAATAACTTTCAGTAGCATCATGAGCAAACTCAACAATATAAATATCACATAAAGCATTCTTATCATGAGTCTCATGCATATAATTATTACTCCCCACATAAGCATAATCAATTTTATTAGTTGTAGTGGGAGCAAATTCAACAAAGTAGCTATCATTATTATTCTCATCAAGTGTAGGAGGCATAGTATAATCACAATAAAATTTACTCTCCATAGTAGGTTGTACCAAAAGACCACTATTATAATCATCATAAATAGGAGGCAAAGTATCATCAAAGAAAATTTTCTCCTCAATGCTTGGGGGACTAAAAATATCATGAAAACCAGCTTCCCCAAGCTTAGAACTTTCTATATTATTATCAACAATGGTGTTCAAAGCGTTCATACTAATATTACTACCAAGCATGCAAATAAGATTTCATAGGTTTTTTAATTTTCGCATCAAACAATCCATGTTTTAAATCAGGAAATAGAATAAGAAGCTCATCGTTGTCCATTATGCCAAACTAGTGTAAACAAGAAACAAAAAGATGCAATTGCAGGATCTAAAGGAAATAGCTTCGAGCACAAACACGACGGCGCCAGAAAAATACTTTACCTGGGACCGGTGTATGAGAGCCTTTTACCTTTCCTCCCCGGCAACGGCGCCAGAAATTTTCTTGATGCGTGTAGTTGACACGTCCGTTGGGAACCCCAAGAGGAAGGTGTGATGCGCACAGCGGCAAGTTTCCCTCAGTAAGAAACCAAGGTTTAATCGAACCAGTAGGAGTCAAGAAGCACGTTGAAGGTTGATGGCGGCGGGATGTAGTGCGGCGCAACACCGGAGATTCCGGCGCCAACGTGGAACCCGCACAACACAACCAAAGTACTTAGCCCCAACGAAACGGTGAGGTTGTCAATCTCACCGGCTTGCCGTAACAAAGGATTAACCGTATTGTGTGGAAGATGATTGTTTGCAGAGAAAACGAGTAAAACAAGTATTGCAACAGATTTGTATTTCAGTATTAAAGAATGGACCGGGGTCCACAGTTCACTAGAGGTGTCTCTCCCATAAGATAAAAGCATGTTGGGTGAACAAATTACAGTCGGGCAATTGACAAATTGAGAGGGCATAACAATGCACATACATGACATGATAAGTATAGTGAGATTTAATTGGGCATTACGACAAAGTACATAGACCGCCATCCAACCGCATCTATGCCTAAAAAGTCCACCTTCGGAGTTATCATCCGAACCCCCTCCAAGTATTAAGTTGCAAAGCAACGAGACAATTGCATTAAGTATGGTGCGTAATGTAATCAACAACTACATCCTCGGACATAGCGCCAATGTTTTATCCCTAGTGGCAACAGACACAACACAACCTTAGAACTTTACGTCACTCTGTCCCAGTGTCAATGCGGCATGAACCCACTATCGAGCATAAGTACTCCCTCTTGGAGTTAAAAGTAAAAACTTGGCCAGAGCCTCTACTAGAAACGAGAGAGCATGCAAGATCATAAACAACACATGTGTAATAACTTGATAATTAACATGACATGGTATTCTCTATCCATCGGATCCCGACAAACACAACATATAGAATTACGGATAGATGATCTTGATCATGTTAGGCAGCTCACAAGATCCAACAATGAAGCACAATGAGGAGAAGACAACCATCTAGCTACTGCTATGGACCCATAGTCCAGGGGTGAACTACTCACTCATCACTCCGGAGGCGACCATGGCGGTGTAGAGTCCTCCGGGAGATGAATCCCCTCTCCGGCAGGGTGCCGGAGGAGATCTCCGGAATCCCCCGAGATGGGATCGGCGGCGGCGGCGTCTCGGTAAGGTTTTCCGTATCGTGGTTTTTCGCCTCGGGGGTTTCGCGACGGAGGCTTTAAGTAGGCGGAAGGGCAGAGTCGGGGGCCGGACGAGGGGGCCACACCATAGGGCGGCGCGGGCCCCCCGGGCCGCGCCGGCCTATGGTGTCGCCACCTCGTGGCCCCACTTCGTGTGTTCTTCGGTCTTCCGGAAGCTCCATGGAAAAATAGGCACCCGGGTCTTCGTTTCGTCCAATTCCGAGAATATTTCGTTACTAGGATTTCTGAAACCAAAACAGCGGAAAACGAGAACTGGCACTTCGGCATCTTGTTAATAGGTTAGTTCCAGAAAATGCACGAATATGACATAAAGTGTGCATAAAACATGTAGGTATCATCAATAATATGGCATAGAACATAAGAAATTATCGATACGTCGGAGACGTATCAGTCGGCCAGCGGCATTGAGCTATTTTCGATGCCGCAATACGGACGGCAGGGCTGCGAGACGTCCGGCAGTGAACGGAGGGCCGCAAGACCGATTCCTTTTTCCGCTAATTGGTGATGCTGCAAACAATTATGTTTTTTTAATGAAGCAGGAATGAGAACCTTTTTATCAAACAAAAAAAGAAAACTAGCCAAGTCATCCTAAAGATCCCAAAGCAGGAAAAGTACTGCTCCGCTTTATTAGACTGACCCTAAAAAGGGAGGCCCTGGTTTCCATAGACTAAAGATTATACCTTGCATATGAGATATTTGTTTCCTAATAATTCTTCTCACAACAACTCCTTGCCATATTACTTTGAACAACTAATTTTCAAACTGAGAAGGATTTTTTTTGTAGAGGTTCTTGAGTCCACAGGCCACCATGATTATTTAAGTAGCAGACACCATTTTATCTTGTAATTTTTTTTGTTAACTAATATCATTTTACTTCACAATCTAACTTCTTGCTCTCACCGTGGCCAGATCTTGCCAATCCCTGTCTCGAACTGGCCTGACAGTAAGTGTCAAACAACTATCTGACAAGAGGCAGCTATAGGTTTATATGGCCTCTTTGTGTAGTGGAAGCATGATCATCGTATATATCATGATCTATGGGCATGAGAGAGACGTAGTTATCAACTCAAACTTGGCTGAGGAGGGAGACAAACATGAGCATAGAGGGGGATGGGGAGAAATGGAGGGACGAGTGAGAACTCGTGTAGCACCTTGATGTGTTTTGAAATTTTTCCACACGAGCCAAGTCAATGTGTAAATGGATAAGTACATGTAACAGATTTTTTTTTCCAAGAGAGAAATTGTACTAATCTATCGAGCTAATATAAAATGCACGAGTCACTGTAACAACATAATGTTAAGACAAAATAATGATGACCAATTTTCACGGCGTAGCGTCGATCTTTAACTTCAACCCACACCTTTGACAATAGATGTACAACCAGTGCATTTCCGCGAAACAACATTGCACTAGTGGATTTGCATAAAATTACTAAAGACAATATAAACATATGCATTATTGTGTATTTGAACCAGAGGGTTGCAGCGATGGCACAGTATGGCTACTGTGTTGCATCACGATCGATCTGTTTTTTTTGTGGCCGCATACTCGCATATGTTTTGCAGCATGCCCCGAGATGAAATTTATCTTGGATTTCTTAACAAAAACAAAACATACCCAACAGTCATCTACTACCTCCTTGCAAAAATGTAGTGTATATAAGATTTTAAAAAGTCAAACGGCGTTAAGTTTGACTAAGTAAGTAGGAAAATGTATCAACAACTAAAATATCTAATATATACCATATGAAAATATACATCATTATGAATCTAATGGTGGTGATCTGTTATTCTATATGTTGATAGATTTTTCTATATATTTGGTCAAATTTCATATTGTTTGACTTTCAAAAAAATCTTATTGGCACCATATTTTGGCAAGAAGGAAGGCTGTGTGGAAAATAGAGTTTTCTTGATCAAATTATAGTGTGTTTGCGGTCCTCCTCTAGGATCCTCAAAGTCAAAGTTGCAACCAGCGATCGCCCATGCATTCTAATCCATCAATTAATGCCTGTACTTGAGCTTGTCATAGGCGATCCAGGATGGATACTGGGCCGATCTTTGACATGTGCTGACCGAAAATGAAAGAGCTCTGCATCTCAGGCACGTAGTCAAACGTCAAAGTCCCAACTCATGCCATGCATTCCATCCACATGTCCTGACTGGCCTCTTGTCCCTCCCTCTCCCCGAATATGTAAATCAGCCGTCAGTTCTGATCGAACGAACAAACTGATCCCCGCCGTCTCAGACTATCCCTCTCACGTCGCAACCAGCAGCCAGGCGACAGGAATGCGCTAGTGTAAATGGTGTTTTTGCAGAAATGCACTAGTCTTACTCCACTGCACGTGAGGCTGACTTGAATAGTCCACGACGACGCTACAGTTTCATGCATCGTGATTGCGACTCGTTGAGAGATGGAGCCGGCCTGGCCTGGCCGCCGCGGCGCGCCAGAGATGACGGGGACGACGACCACGACCACGGCGCATCGGAACGACGGCAGGGCTATGGTCGACCAGGCTGTTGCATGCACACGCTCATGCATGGCGGCCCGATCATCATTACATCATTACGTGCCCTTTCGTTTACTAATATACTAGTAGATGCTTTAGCAAGCGGAGCGAAGTATCTCGACACACCTGCCTACTCGGATGCACTCTAATGATTTGCATCGTAAAGATAGTTTGTTTGTTTTCTATTTTTTATTAAGCTAAGCTGATGAAAATATGCGTTTTGCCGGCTAGGTTCTGACGCACGTTTGTTTCTTTGGCTGATGATGATGTAGTTTGATTCCTAACAACAACCGTTTTAATACGTGTATGAGATTTCTAACGCGCGACCATGTGCGCTCTCGAGTCTTCTCTCGTGCCGGACATCGCACCGCGCAACTGGCCGCGTGTTTCTGATGGATGATCACGGAGCTGCCTCAGCATCTGTCGCGACTCGCGAGTAAGTCGTATTCATGTTCCAGGTTTTATCTATCGATGTTCTACGTTGACACCACTCAAGCTGTTTCTTCTTAATCTACGAATTCTTTTGCTAAAAGAACTTTTTTGAAGCATATATAGTTATATTCTTTTTTAAACGAGGAAAAAAGCCTTGCCCTATTCAAATGATTAAGATAACAGTTTTGCAAGAAAACAAAATGCTGAGTTACAAACGGACCAATCTCCCGGTCTCAAGTTACTGCGATTTTTTGTAAATAATACATTGTTTTTTTATCTATTTTAGAAATAATACACAATTTTAAAATTTTCCAAATATAGGACTTGGTTGGTCGACAGTCGGCCGACTGACACAACATGTGCATGGATTTGGCACTCATGGTGTTGGCATATAGTTGGCCGATCGGCCACCTGTCCGCCGATCGGCCGCTATCTGATCGACCGAGTTATATATTCTTAAAATTTTGAAAACGCGTATTAGCTGTAAAAATACTGAAAAAATATTATTTTGAAAAAAATCGCTCAAGTTACGCATTCGCTTAGTGCCCGCTAAAACGCAAAGCTTTGACTCCCATTTAATCTTTCGTACAGTGACCAGAGGCGGAGCTTGCTTATTTTTGAAGACCAGGACGTTTCTTTGGTTCAAAATTTTCCACGAATCAAGAAGGTAACAGAGGGAAAATTAATCCTTGCGCTTCCTCATGATACCCCACCAATTTTAATTTGAAAGCATTGGCCAAGCATGAAGGTCGAGGAAGTGAAAGCCTAGCCAATCCTTAATGAGCGCCCAAAGCCTAATGGTGTAGCGACAATTAATGAATAGGTAATCCACTGATTCCATCCTGCACTTGCACAAAGGACAATTGGCACAATTGGGCGACCCTCTTTTCTCCGAATGGTTGGCGGTCTAAATCCTATTTTCATTGTCAAGCCAAGCGAAGAACTTGAATTTTGGGGATCACAAATCTTCCAAACCGAGGAGCTAACCGGAGTGGAGGTGGCTGATGACGTTGGGACTCCAAGTGCAGAGTGTAGTATCAGCAGAGTATTTTCCCCACAAGGGTGACTCGAGGGTTTATATCAAACTCTTGAGAAACTGAGCAAAGTAAAATAAAGTCTTGTTCCCCAACTTCACCGTGTGGTTGTCAAGCACAAGGTTTCGTGTAAGTAAATAAAACACAAGTAAAAATAAAGCGAGTACGACTAGATAAAATATAGTAACCAAGTAAAAACTGTAAAGAGGTTGATTGTTTTTGGTGTTTTGGATGCAAATAAGAAAAGTAAATATTTTAGTATTTTCGGATTAAAATAGTGCAACAAATAAAAAACAAGATAAAAACAAGATAACGGTGTTTCTTATGGTAAAAAGTGGACCGAGATTCCTGGATTCACTTGAATATTATCTCTTTTAAGTTATAGTGGACAAATAGTACGTCATCAATGAGATATGAGGATGCAAAATAATAACATGTGCAAGATACGCATTCATATGGGCATCACGTCCTAACATAGAGATGGTGCAACACATCTCTCTTATACTCTACAAGAAAGTGAAAACTCCATGCAATCTTGTATTAAGAATTAACAGAGCATAGCCATAAGTACTTTGACATTATGTTTGAAGATCAAATATGCTACCTTGAACAAACAAGATCATCACTTTTATTACATGACGAACATAGCACATGCATTCACTTTATCCCTAGTGAGGTAGCAAAAGAAAAGGCAAAACCATAATAGATCATGAATTTGTTGTCACTATTCAATCACTAAAATAAATAAAAATGAAACCGTGTCTAGGAGGAACTAGACACTTTTTGATATAGTAGAAGCGGGACTTGGCGTGACAATTCCGAAATTCGTCCCTGACAGGAATCGAACTCCGGTCGTTAGGGTGCGCCACTGCGACCCCAACCACTGGGCTAAGCCCACGTTGTCTTCAATCACTAAAATCATGCTACTCCATCTAATACACACATCACCCCACACCCTCTCTTGCATAATTGTTAGATCAGAACAAATACTTAAGAACGGAGTATATAATATGCATCTATCAATACATCTTACACATAATACAATCAGATCTCATAGCACAATATCATAGAATAAGGATCCACCACATAGGTATTACAAATATGGCCATAATCATGTAGGATAGCTCATATGGCACTAAGAGCTATGAAGAACATGATAGAAATAGATCAAGCTACTGCCACAAACCCGTAGTTCAGAGGTGGACTACTCTCTCTTGACCATGGTGATGATGATGAAGACGTTGGAGAAGGTGGAGATCCTCCGGCGGTGATCCTGACGGAGTTTCTCCCTCCAATCTTCTCTATTGTAGGCCTCTATTTTCGTGTTTCTGTCTTCTGTGGCGCTCTCCTCCCGAGAACTCTTCGGGGCCATATATATAGTGATTTTTAGGTCAAAATACGTCGGTGGGCGAAAGAATCAGGTCAATTGGACGATCGATGGTCGAAAGAACTTGGGTGGGGAGCCCTACATGTTTGGGTGCGCCACCTGATGTCTTTTGGGCCCTCAGGCCAATCCAGGCCTCCTCCAAAGCTCCAGGGTGCTTCTCCCGATGAAAATGACGCTCCGAAAATCTCAGGTCAATTTGACTTCGTATAGGTCTCTAAAAGTGAAAAATACGAAAAAACAAGGTTTTCATGTTCTACAGAGTTATAACAAATAAAGGGGATCATTGGTAAATCCCCATAAATCAATGTAAAACATGTTATTAACATCATATATGTTGCAAATATGTGTTCAATATGATAAAGGACAAAGTTCATGTATGCATTTTACATGCATCAATTGCCCCATGAAATTGGGCCTTATAAGCGGATTGAGATGAGTATTGGCCATTCTTGGTGTTGTTGCAAGAGATCTCATATGATACATTGACTTGGAGGTTAATGTCCCTAAGTTGATAATGTTGGTATTAGGATGGGTAGTAATATTAAAGAGAGAGATGTTTCAACTAGAGTCTTCATGCATATGGAATTTGACCGTCTTACGGTTATCCCTAAAGCTTCGACCATGTTGAACATCACCTATCTAGATGAGGAGGATGCGAATGCCACAGAAGATTGTCAACTTCTACCTCATCTAGTTGGTGAAGTGTCAGAAGTCGGTTTGGATGAAGATGTGCTATACTCTCTATATGAGTTACAAGCATCCAGGGGAAAATCCGAATCTTCTTCAAACAAGAAACCACGTAAGCGGACAAAATTTTCAAAACCTCCTGTTGTTTCCCAATGAATCGCATGTTCGCAAATAGCAGAGGTCTTGGTGACTTGGCTAAACATTTGCATTTCATTGATTGTATTAGGGATCATAAATTGGATTTTTTGGCTATTTCTGAAACTGGTAGACACGATTTCCCGCGAAGTCTTTTGAACCGTATATCGGGGAATATAGACTTTACGGGGATTTGTTGTCCTCACCGTGAAAGATCTGGGGGTGTATTACTTGGCGTCAGGAAAAACACCATGGATGTGTTGGCTAGTTCGCATGGGGAGTTTCATATTAAACTCCACATCCGTAACAAAGCTGCCAACTTTACATGGAGTCTTGTTGCCGTGTATGGTGCTACCTAGGACGATTCCAAGGCTGCATTTCTTCGCGAGATGGTAAACTTTGCAAAGGATAATCCAAACCTGATGATCATTGGGGGGATTTTAATTTGCTAAGGTTCCCTTTTGAGAAGAGTAGAGGCCGGTTTGATAATCATTGGCCTTTTCTGTTCAATGCGGTCATTGATAGCTTGTACTTAAGAGAGGTCTCTATGATTAGAAAACAATTTACTTGGGCTAATAGCCTTCCAGAACCTACATATGAAAAGCTAGACTGAGTGGTCATGAATACTGATTGGGAATCTAAGTGCCCAATGGTGTCTGTACAAGCTCTAGAACGCGTTGTAGGTTTCTCGGACCATGCTCCCATCTTATTGAATACTGGATTGCCTAGACCACCGTCTACTCATCGGTTCAAGTTTGACCTTGGCTGGTTACAGTGGGATGGCTTTCAGGATATGGTCAAGAAAGTTTGGGAAAGACCTGTTGCTGATGAGTCTCCAATAGTGAGGTGGAATAAGAAGATGCGTTCGGTACGCAAACACCTTTCTAGTTGGGCTCGCCATACAACAGGTTTATTTACAAAAGAAAAGCAACGACTTTCATCTATCATAGATGACCTCGAAGCTTGCACCAAAGTCCGCCCATTGATCCCACATGAGATTGAGCTTAAAAGCCAATCAAATGCGGATATACCAAAACTTCCGCGTGAGGAGGAGATGAAATGGTACCAACGATCTAAAGGTCAATTTATTCTTGAAGGGGATTCGAATACAATAAGATACTTCCATTTCTCTCGTTCAAGAAAAGGGTACGATCGAAGGTCATCAACAGCTAAAGTCGTATATTACTAATTATAATAAATCCTTGTTCAGTGCATCTGATGAAGGCAACTTCTGTATGGATGAGTCTAGAACAGAGGACGCCCCTTAGGTTTCTGATGAGGAAAATAGCTTACTTACGGCATCCTATACCGAGGACGAAGTAAAAGAGCAGTTTTCCAAATGGAACAATACAACACCTGGTCCCGATGGCTTCCCGGCTGAGTTTTACCAGACTTTTTGGGATACTATCAAGGTGCATCTTCTAGCTATGTTTAGTTTTCTTCATACCGGACAAATAGAGTTGTTTCGCCTAAATTTTGGTGAGATAATTTTATTGCCTAAGGTTAATGAAGCAGAAATGATACAACAATATCGACCTATCTGCCTTCTTAATGTTAGCTTTAAAATTTTCACTAAGGTTGCTACCATCAGGTTGAACTCGGTGGCTGATCATGTGATCCATCCTTCACAGACTGGTTTTATGCAAGGGCGTAACATCCTGGATGGGGTGGTTATCTTGCATGAAACATTTTATGAATTACATTGGAAAAACTTGAATGGGGTAATTCTGAATATTGACTTCGAAAAAGCCTATGATAAGGTTAAGTGGTCTTTCCTCCAACAAACTCTTAGAATGAAAGGTTTCTCTTATGAGTGGTGTGCTTTAATCCATAGTTTCATCTTAGGAGGAAGTGTTACTATTAAAGTCAACTAGCAAGGTGGCCCTCGCAAATGCGAGAGCATCATTGTAGTGCTTGTGTGAAAAATAGGTCTATGTTATGTTTATCATCTTTAATGTGTAATGATTTTTTGAATTGAAGCAAAAGAGTTTGTTCATGGTGCAATTAATAGAAAATAACTTTTTTTTTGATAGTTAGGAAAACTAAATAATTATTTTATTGCTCTGTGTGAAATTTTATTCGTCTCATTTGCTATACCCCTTTAAAATACATGACACTCTTCTAAACTATAGTATATTCTAAATATGAACACGTACACAAACTCCCCATTGGTGCACTGTTTTTTATATGAATATTATCTTAAATTAAAATTAATAAACACAAATAGCAGTAAAAAATAACCCGAGCTCAATATATACATATATTTATTGATAATCAATTTATATAGCATGGTTAAGTATTAGAAAATTTGAAAACCTCTCCAAGGAGGAACTCTTCATCGGCAAATCATAATGTTTTGGCCCGAGTTGAGACCTACCTACAAAAATTGATCCATTAATTTCATTTAGGTACAGTGGCAGGAAGTTTCCAACACTTTGACACGTTGAATGTGTAACCTTCAACAAAATATCTTAAAATATTTTTTCGGGACATCGGTATTCCATTGCATGTTTTGTCCTAAAATGAAAATTGTGTTTTCTCACGACTATATTTTATACAATCAACCATGAAAACATATAGGTATACATCTGTGATCAATATACTCAATTTTATATAGATATATTCATTCATTAATTTATACTTGAAACAGTACCATATATTTTCCATCACGATTCGAGCTAGCTAGCTAGCGTTTTTTATGGGCGAGGCTAGCATATGGAATTGTTTTTATACGGATGCAGATCGCGTGAACCGAAAAATAAGTGCTACATCTTTCAAATTTTATTTCCATGATAGGCAAAATCGTAAGTAACCAAATTATTGTACATGCAGCTGGGTACGATCTCTACCTTACAGGGGAAGTTTCCTTTTATTACATGTAGCCGATTATGCCCGTCTCGTAGGTGACATAAGAACCAGTTCGGTTGTTTTTCGAAACTTGGCAAGAAACCGATCCACCAGACTCTTAGTCTATACGTGCTAGAATTTTATTTTTTAATCTCAGTCGTTCAGATTAATATCACTGGTTTTATATTTTCAGCATATATCTAGAGCATTGAAAAGCATTTCTATATTGTTTTTATTATAGAATCCTCACTCATAATAATAAACTAATTATCAGAATATAGTCGTGTTTGTAAACTCGCCGATCACGAAAGCTGTTGTGAATGCATTAAAGTTGATGTTTCTTGAAAAATATATAGTATTTTTTCAAAAGGTGCCACTTTCCAATTTTATTAACAAAATCACGGTAGAAGTTCAAAACATGAAAGGAAATCAAGAAGAAATATTAAATTGTCGTGGGATTAATTTTGTATTCTCATGCGCACTCATGAAATATATATACTAAAACTGCTATATGTAAGTCCACGTTAACTTGGTACCTTCTTTTTGGTAAAAACCATGATAGCATGCTTTGGAGGTGTAGCTTGGCAGGTTGCCAAAAACAAAACACGTATTATGAGGAGACCAACAATGACACGATTAGCATTGCCTTAGCGTCAATGGTACGGTCATGCAGCTAAGCCAGCCTTCGGCGCTGATTCTATCGTGTGTAAAAGGGACAACTCATTTTGGTAGAGAAAAAAATAATTGATCGTGTCAACTGGACTGCTCTACAGTTACGTAACTATTAGTATTTGTTAAATCCTAGCCACAGGTTTTAGATCCAACTAATAAAATAATTTAGCTGATGTGGATCAACCTAGTGTCTTTATTTTAGTTTCGTATTTTGCTTTTAGTATATAATAGATGATGAAGTGGGCAAGTACTTCAAAACCAAGAAGGGGCTTAGACAGGGTGATCCACTCTCGCCAATGCTATTTAACATAGTGGCTGATATGCTAGTGGTCATGATTGAACATGCAAAATCTGATGGCCAAATTGAAGGTATTATTCCTCATATGATTGATGGTGGACTATCTATTCTTCAATATGCTGATGATACAATTCTTTTTATGGAACATCACATCGAAAAAGTAAGAAACCTGAAGCTAATTCATTCAGCGTTCGAGCAATTATAGGGTCTAAAGATAAATTTCCATAAGAGTGAGTTGTTTTGTTTCGGCGAGGCCAAGGATCAGGTTGACCTGTATGCGAATTATTTGGCTGCGGGCAAGGCCAATTTCCTATTAGGTATTTGGGTATTCCGATTCATTATCGAAGACTTACCATAGCCGAATAGAAGATGCTTGAGGAACAATTACAAATTAGATTAAGTAGTTGGAAAGGAAAATTACTATCCCTGGGAGGAAGATTAGTTCTCATAAATTCAGTACTAAGTAACATGGTGATGTATATGATTTCTTTCTTCCAATTGCCGAGAGGAGTCTGATACGTTGCAAACGTATCTATAATTTTTATGCTCCATGCTTGTTTTACACCAATTTATATATGTTTTGCTTACACTTTGTTTCACTCTTATACATTTTCGGCACTTCCTATTGATAAGATGCCACAGTGCAAGTTCCCTGTTTTCTGCTGTTTTGTATTTTAGAAAAGTTGTACAGGAAATATTTCTTGGAATTGGACGAAACAAAAGCCGAAGATCTTATTTTTCCGTAATGAAGACAAAGTCCAGAGGGGGGACGAAGAGGCGCCACAGGGCGGCCAGACCAGGCCTAGGCGCGGCCTAGGCCCTGGCCGCGCCTAGGGGTGGTCTGGGGCCCCCCTGGCCTCCACCGACCTCTCCCTTCCGCCTACAAAAAGCCTCCTGATGCGTGAACCCTAAATCAATAAGCCTCCATCAACAAAATTTTGTAGCTCCGCCGCCGCCGAAGACAAGATTCGGGGGACAAAAGTCTCTGTTTCGGCACCATGCTAGGACGGGGAATTGCCCCCGAAGCCATCTCCATCGACTCCACCGCCATCTCCATCGCCGGTGCTGACTCCCATGATGAGGAGTGAGTAGTTCTCCCCGGAGGCTGACTGGCTGAGGGCTTTACCGGTAGCTATGTGGTCTATCTATCTCTCCATGTATGGTCATTATTTGATCATGAACTTTGTAATCTAGTTGAATAAGTAGATGTTATTCTTCAACTATTGTGCTACTCAAGTGGTTTTATTATGTGATCTCCAGGGACACCTTGTCCAACGGTGTGAAGGTGATAGTGTGCACCATGTTAGTTTCTTAAGCATAATTTACATAAATACATATGAATTCCGGTGACTAGTTAGTATCATATTTTTATTCTCAAGGTGATAGTGTGGGGCGTCCATAGATTGGAAATGCAAACTTTAATGAATGCTTATGCAGCCCTACGCATGGTATCAGAGTGAATTTGTGTTTATTATCAAACCGGAGAGTGGTTCAGAGTAGCATAGTGAAGTGATAATATCTATGTATTCAATTATGGTATCATTGTTGAGAGTGTCCACTAGTGAAAGTATGATCCCTAGGCCTTGTTTCCAAGCATTGAAACACCATTTACAACCAGTTCTATTACATGTTTGCTTGCTTCCATTTTTATTTCAGATTGCAATTACCACTCATAATCATCTATATTACTTGAATTTCACTATCTCTTCGCTGAACTAGTGCACCTATACACCTGATAAGTGTATTGGGTGTGTTGGGGACACAAGAGACTTCTTGTATCATAATTGCAGGATTGCTTGAGAGGGATATCTTTGATCTCTACCTCGCCGAGTTCGATAAACTTGGGTGACCCACTTAAGGTAAACTTGCCACTGTTCTGCAAACCTCTGCATTGGAGGCCCAACACTATCTACAAGAATAGAAGTGTGCGTAGAAATCAAACTCTTTTCTAGCGCCGTTGTCGGGGAGGTAAGGTAAAAGGTACTCACATCCTCTAGCTACTAAGTTTTCTAGTTGCTGGTGAGTACTCGAAGTTATTTCCTTTAGATTCTGCAATTATATATTTTGTTTCTTGTTTTTATTTTCACTGGTAAGGATTAATGGAAAACAACAAAAAAATTAGAGAGCTTTAGAGTATTTATCTTGAGTTAGGAGATGAGGTGTTTGAAGAGAAAATTAAAAAACCTATGGAACTTTCCTTGCATGCTAGTAGCAATGTTATTAGTATGAATTTTTTGAGCACCATTATTGCTAATGCTATGGAAAAGTCTAAACTTGGGGAAGCTAGTTTTTATGAAAGTGATCTTTTTAGTTCCCCAGCTTTAGAGGAGGAAATTTGCTATGATGATACTATGCCTCCAATATATGATGATTACAATGATGATTATGTTATTTTCAGTCCACCTAATATTGAGGAGAAGACTAATTATGATTACAATATGGCTCCAATATTTGATGATTATGGTGATGAGAATAATAATGATAGCTATTTTGTTGAATTTGCTCCCACTACAATTAATAAGAATTACTATGCTTATGTGGGGAATAATAATTAATTTATGTATGTGGCTCATGATAAGAATGTTTTATGTGATAGTTATATTGTTGAGTTTATTCATGATGCTACTGAAAGTTATTATGAGAGAGGAGAATATGGTTGTAGAAGTTTTCATGTTACTAAAACACCTCTCTATATGCTGAAAGTTTTGAAGTTACTCTTGTTTTATCTTCCTATGATTATCACTTTGTTCTTTGTGGATTTATTTCTGTACAAGATTCCTATGCATAAGAAGTGGGTTAGACTTAAATGTGTTTCATAATTGCTCCTTTATGCTCTCTTTTGCATCAATTCATATTTCTTATATGAGCATCTTCTCAAATTACTGAGCCTGGTTGAAAGGCGTTAAAGAAAAGCACACTTGGGAAATAACCCATGTTTTATTTCTATAATTTCTCTTTTGTTGAGTCTTGGAAGTTATTACCTCTGTAATAACCTCTCCTTATCATTTTTATTTCTTTTTTGTGCCAAGAATAGCCTCAAATAGGAAGACAGTAAGATTTGGGGAAGTTGCTGTCCTGAAACAGATTCTGTGTTGTCACCATAAAATTTCATTGGTTGAACACTTTTCAATCTGAGCAACAGAAGATTTTCGAAAAAATCGATCTCTACATGCTGTTCTGTTTTGACAGATTTCTGCCACTATTTGCATTTGCCTCTTAATCTCTTTCTTTTTGAGTTCTTTTGAGAGAAAGAGCTTTTTGAAGAAGTTGCTAAAGTAGCTAATGTTTTAATGGATGTTTGATATATGTTAGAACTAGACCAAGTGGATTTGTTATTTTGATTGCACTAATGCTTCTAATAAGAATTGTGTGAAGTTTTGTATGAAGGAAGTTTTCAAGTGTAGGGAGAGAAGAATGATGTAATGAGATGAAGTATGGACAAAGGCTCAAGCTTGGGGATGCCCATTTCACCCCAAGAAATATCCAAGAGGTACAAGCATTAAAGCTTGGGGATGCCCAAGGCATCCCCTCTTCATCAACAAAACATCAGATCATCTTTCTAGACGCTATACTTTTATTGCTTCATATGTTATGTGTTCTTTTGGAAGCGTATTTTTTTTAGTTTTCTTTTATTCTGTTTGCTGTAGCATATGGTTGGATCCCAGCATTCTTGTGTGGGAGAGAGACACGCTCCGTTTTAATTGCGTAGAACGCTCTAGTTTTCGCTCTTATTGTTCTACGAGTGTTCTAGTTTTCTAGTACTGTGTTTAGCTCTTGTTCTTTCATTCTTATTTTATTCAGAGATTGTTAGTTTTCTTTATTTATTTATTTATGATTATCTCTCTGGTCTTTGTTGATTTTTATCTATGAGAGTTGTTTCAAATAATTTGATTGGTGTTGGAGATGAGTGAAATGTTTCATGTTTATAGTGGTGCCAAAGAAAGTTTATTTAGACTGTGGCATGTCATGATTGGATGTTATTTTTATCATATGCATAGTAGTTATTGTTGTAGCATGACTT
Source organism: Lolium rigidum (assembly GCF_022539505.1). Classification (NCBI taxonomy): domain Eukaryota; kingdom Viridiplantae; phylum Streptophyta; class Magnoliopsida; order Poales; family Poaceae; genus Lolium; species Lolium rigidum. The sequence goes on from NC_061511.1 coordinate 19,028,737, forward strand.
GTCTTAAATAGTTGAGAGTGCATAATATGCCATTGAAAGGATCATGTTTATTTTTCATCATACAAAGCATAATATTGTGGTATTCTCCTTTGATGCTTTATTGGGTTGACTTGGCGCATGTTTACATCATGTTATGACTACAAACCAGTCAACTTAAGCCTCTATGATAATTTAGTATTTGACTTGTAATATCACTTTATGCTTTGATTAATAATTTTTTGTCGATATGCATGATTATGGCCATTATTGCTCTCTTAGTTGGTCGCTCCCAGTCTTTTGCTAGCATTCGCCTGTGCTGAGTATGAGCTCTACTCGTGCATCCAACCACCTAAAATCAAAGTTTGCCAATTGTGTCCACCATGCATATCTACCTATTAGCATCATTGCTATTCCAAGTATATTCATCATATTTTTATTTGTCTTCCAAATTAAATTTTGTCATGAGAAAATTAGTTAGTAAAGCTCTCACGAACTTGATGGCACATTTACTTTCTTGCACATAATAAACTTGAGCCATTATGACTATCTTACGAAGATTATATGCTTGCAAATTACGAGTTGGGAGTTAGCACAACCATGCTTTCATGGGCACGCTTTCAACATTGCACTTATTCCTATTTAGTTGACATCTTGTTCTTTTGTTTTTCGATGCCTAGCGGTGTGAAATAAAATGGAAAATTTTAAGTCCATGGAGTTTGTATATATGTTAGAGAAACGCCTGTGCGGCCAACTTAAGCCATGCATCATTCATGGTGGAAATTTACAGCGAACCATAGTGAGCATTCTATGACGTATCTTCAATAAAAAGTTATGCCCATAGTAAATAAAAGGATTGTTGAGATGCTTATTGTTTGTTTGTCTTGTCATTTTGGTATGGGATTGCTCCTATATCGGCATGAGTACTTCTATATCATGGGGCAGGAGGTACCCCGTTGGCGTTCTCAATGATACATGTATACTTACAATGACAAGAACTTATTTGGGACCTAAGTTGAGTAGCATGAGGTTTATGTACTCGTATTCAATGGGCACGAGATTTTCAACTTGTGATTTGTCAAGCATATAACTCATATTTTCCCTCACATTAACTTTAACCATTCAAGATGCTTATGATAGGGGTAATGAGAGATCAAAGCTAATGAGTACCATACTTTTTTGGAAGGTTTATAAAACTTATTAATCTTACTTCCTTCTACGAAGGACCTTTCTTTTACTTTTATGTTGAGTCTTTATCTTCTTGCTTTATGCACCAACTAAGAGAGCATAGTTGTCATTCTTAGTATAATGTGCATAGTCCCAAAATTTATTATTGATTGATTCATGATTATGCTATTGCTTGTTCTTAAATTACTTGTATCTATTCACCCTTTGAACTTTAAAGGTGTCATAGCATTTATGTTTTGCTACTTCATAAAGGACAAGCTGAGTACCACTTTGCTATATTTTCTCTATGCTCATAAACAAACAGTTGCTTTCAATGCATAATTATTCATGATCTTTTGTTTGAGTTACTTCTCATGTTATAACATAGTTGCTAAGTTCTATTGTTACAATTATATCTATCATGCCTATGTTTAAAGTACTTTGATCCAGCTCACAATCCTTTTACAATAACTTGATCAAGATTGTGTTTGCTGCATGTCACCTCAAAAATTATTTTTATTATCACTTACCTACTCGAGGACGAGTGATGGTGCTTATCGTTACGCCGACTTCACACTGTTGGGGAACCCCAATAGGAAGGTGTGATGAGCACAGCAGCAAGTTTTCCCTCAGTACGAAACCAAGGTCTAATCGACCAGTAGGAGAAAGACGTGACTTCTGAAGGTGTTGCTGGCTAACTAGTGGCAGGGCGCACTACCGGCGTCAGTGCTGGCGTGCAGTTGACGTGGGAGTTAGAAATCTATGTGGTGTAACTTTTCTTCAGATCCCCGGCAACGGCGCCAGAAAAAGAGTTGCTTGTGACGGTAAAGCACACGTCCGTTGGGAACCCCAAGAGGAAGGTGTGATGCGTACAGCAGCAAGTTTTCCCTCAGTAAGAAACCAAGGTTATCGAACCAGTAGGAGATGAAGGCCACGTGAAAGTTGTTGGTGGAGGAGTGTAGTGCGGCTCAACACCAGGGATTCCGGCGCCAACGTGGAACCTACACAACACAATCAAAATACTTTGCCCCAACTTAACAGTGAGGTTGTCAATCTCACCAGCTTGCTGTAAACAAAGGATTAAACGTATGGTGTGGAGAATGATGTTTGTTTGCAAAGAACAACTGAGAACAATGATTGCAGTAGATTGTATTTCAGATGTAAAAGAATGGACCGGGGTCCACAATTCACTAGTGGTGTCTCTCCAATAAGATAAATAGCATGTTGGGTGAACAAATTACAGTTGGGCAATTGACAAATAGAGAGGGCATAGCAATGCACATACATATCATGATAACTAATATGAGATTTACTTAGGGCATTACGACAAAGAACATAGACCGCCATCCAGCATGCATCTATGCCTAAAAAGTCCACCTTCGGGTTAGCATCCGCACCCCTTCCAGTATTGAGTTGCAAACAAGAGACAATTGCATTAAGTACTGTGCGTAATGTAAACAATACAAATATCCTTAGACAAAGCATTGATGTTTTATCCCTAGTGGCAACAGCACATCCACAACCTTAGGGGTTGCTGTCACTCCCCCAGATTCAATGGAGACATGAACCCATGCACTATCGAGCGTAAATACTCCCTCTTGGAGTCACAAGTATCAACTTGGCCAGAGCCTCTACTAGCAACGGAGAGCATGCAAGATCATAAACAATAGATATATGATAGATCAATAATCAACTTGACATAGTATTCCATATTCATCAGATCCCAACAAACACAACATGTAGCATTACAAATAGATGATCTTGATCATGATAGGCAGCTCACAAGACTAAACATGATGGCACAAGAGGAGAAGACAACCATCTAGCTACTGCTATGGACCCATAGTCCAAGGATGAACTACTCACACATTGACAAGGTATTAACTTGTCAATGCCTACGA
>NC_061511.1:19031880-19072133 GCF_022539505.1 Lolium rigidum
ACTTGAGGGCTCACTTCATCTTCATCTTCAAGACATACTTGACACTTGATATCCTTCATCAAATTCTTCTTATTGCAACCTTGAAGCCAACATATGGTTCAAGAATTGCCTATGGACACCTCCTACAAATATAACTCAATGCAAACATTAGTCCATAGGGATTGTCATTAATTACCAAAACCACACATGGGGGCTCCATGCACTTTCATCGGTGATATGAGGATCACATGTGTTCATGGAGTGTTAATGCTTTGCTCCGGTGCTCTATTAAAAGGAGTGCCTTAATTTCCAGTAGATTCCCTAGAGGCTCGGCTGCCACCGGCTGGTAGGACAAAAGATGTTGTGCAAGTTTCTCATTGCGAGCACGTACGACTATATATGGAACACATGCCTATTGATTGATTAGTACTTGGATACTGTTTTATTATTATCTGCAAATGCCCTGCTTTGATTGTTACATGAGTTTCTCTCATCCATGCAACGCTCGTTCATCCATCCTTGTGCCTACAGTATTTTAATCCTGCTGTTTACTATAATCACTACTGCTGTCTTTGTTACTCTGCTGCTGTTATTTCACTACTGCTACTTGCTATAAAACTGTTACTATCGATAAACTCTTGCGAGCAAGTCTGTTTCCAGGTGCAGCTGAATTGACAACTCCGCTGTTAAGGCTTTCAAGTATTCTTTGTCTCCCCTTGTGTCGAATCAATAAATTGGGTTTTACTTCCCGCGAAGACTGTTGCGATCCCCTATACTTGTGGGTCATCAACCTGATGCTTTGTTGATGAAGAGGGGATGTCTTGGGAATCCCCAAGCTTTGACGCTTGTACCTCTTGGATATTTATTGGGGTGACATGGGAATCCCCAAGCTTGATTTTTTTTTCATAGTCCATCTCATTACATCATTCTTCTCTCCCTACACTTGAAAACTTCCTTCATACAAAACTTCACACAATTCTTATTAGCAGCATTAGGGCAATCAAAATAACAAATCCACTTGGGTTTTGTTCTAACATATTTAAAACATCCATTAAAACATTAACTATTGTAGAAAATTCTTCAAAAAGCTCTTTCTCTCAAAAGAACTCAAAAAGAAAGAGATTAAGAGGCAAATGCAAATAATTACAGAACAGCAGGTAAAGATCGATTTTTTTTCGAAAATCTTTTGTTCCTCGGATTGAAAAGTGTTCAACTAACGAAAGTTAGATAATAAACTGGGCATATACACAAAAATTGGTATCTCAAAATTACGTTCTGGCTGGGAATACAAATTTTTATGGTGACAACACAAAATCTGTTTCAGGACAGCAACTTCCCCAAATCTTACTTTGTTCCTATTAGAGGCTATTCTTGGCACAAAAAACGAAATAAAAATGATAAGGATAGGTTATTAAAGAGGTAATAACTTCCAAGACTCAACAAAAGAAAAATTACAGAAATAAACATGGGTTATCTCCCAAGAGTGCTTTTCTTCAACGCCTTTCAGCTAGACGCGGAAAAAGATCTAGCATCAAGTATTTTGAAGTGAGGAAGCAACAACATCATAACTTGTTCTAAAAATAGAATAATAAGGTGACTTCTTTCTTTTTCTAGGGAAGTGTTCCATACCTTTGTTGAGTGGGAATTGATATTTAATAATCTCATCTCTCATATCAATAGCAGCACCAACAGTTTTAAGAAACGGTCTTCCCAAAATAATTGGACAAGAAGCATTACATTCAATATCCAAGACAACAAAATCAACAGGGACAAAGTTATTATTAACCACAATAATAACATTATTAACTCCCCTCAAATGTTTCTTTATAGAAATATCAGCAGGATGACAAATAACATTGTTCCAACGGTGGCAAATCAAGCATATCATAGATTTTTCTAGGCATAACAGAAATGATCGCACCAAGATCACATAAAGAATTGCAATAAAAGCCATCTACTTTCATCTTAATGGTGGGCTCCCAGCCATCTTCGAACTTTCTAGGAATAGAAGTTTCACGTTTTAATTTCTCTTCCCTAATTTGCATGAGAGCATTTGTAATATGTTTGTAAAAGCCATATTTATATTACTATCATTAGGACTTATCGCAAGCTTTTGTAAGAAATTAATTACTTCAGAGATATTGCAATCATCAAAATCAAAGTCATTATTATCAAAGGTAAAAGGACTATTATCTCCCATACTTCAATTTTTTTAGCACACTTATCATAAACAGTTTCAGTGGTTCTAGATAATTTTGTAGGAGTGGGGAATTTTCCTACACCAATTATTTTACCATTAATAGTAGGAGGTTTGCTAGAATTTGAGACTTCAGTATTACTAGTGGTGGTAATGGTACAAACTTTAGTCAAATTATTATTTCTAGCAATTGCATCTTCTCTTTGCCACCTAGCATGCAATTCCACCAACATCCTAACATTGTCATCAATTATAACTTTAATTTCATTTAAAGTTTTACTTTCTTTAATATCATGAGGCATAACCCTTAATTTAATAAATTCAACATCACGAACAAGGCTATCAACTTTAGAAGCAAGAACATCAATTTTGCCAAACTTTTCTTTAACATATTTATTGAAAGAAGTTTGTTTACTAATAAAGTCCTTAAGCATGAATTCAAGATACGAGGGTACACTTCTACTGTTGTTGTAGGAATTACCATAAGAATTGTCATAAGAATTACCATTATTATAAGGATATGGCCTATAATTGTTACTACCAAAATTATTCCTATAAACATTGTTGTTGAAATTATTGTTTTTAATGAAGTTCACATCAACATGCTCTTCTTGAGCAACTAAAGAAGCTAACAAAATATTATTGGGATAAACATGTGCTTTACCATTAACAAGCATAGACATAATAGTATCAGTCTTATCACTCAAGGAGGAGGTTTCTTCAACAGAATTTACCTTCTTACCTTGTGGAGCTCTCTCGGTGTGCCATTCAGAATAATTTATCATCATATCATCAAGGAGTTTAGTTGTAGTCCCCAAAGTAATGGACATAAAGGTACCTCCAGGCTGAATCTAGAAAGTTTCTTGAAGAAAATTTAGTCATGCATAAAAAGTTTGGATGATCATCCAAGCAGTCAGTCTATGAGTGGGACAATTCTTTACCAAAGACTTCATTCTTTCCCAGGCTTGGGCAACATGTTCATTATCGAATTGTCTAAATTTCATTATGTCACTTCTCAAAGATATAATCTTAGCAGGAGGATAATATTTTCCAATAAAAGCATATTTGCATTTAACCCAAGAATCAATATTATTTTTAGGCAAAGATAGCAACCAATCTTTAGCTCTCCCTCTCAAAGAGAAAGGAAACAATTTAAGTTTTATAATGTCATCATCTACATCCTTATAATTTTGCATCTCACAAAGTTCAACAAAAGTATTAAGGTGAGAAGCATCATCATCAGTACTAACACCAGAAAATTGCTCTTTCATAACAAGATTTAACAAAGCAGGTTTAATTTCATAGAAAGCTGCTTCAGGAGCAGGTGGATCAATAGGTGTACAAATAAAATCATTGTTGTTTGTGCTAGTAAAGTCACACAACTTAGTATTTTCGTGAGTACCCATTTTAGCGAAATTTAAACAGAGCAACAGAAATAAAAGCTATAATAGAAACTAATTTTTCTATGTTTTTGATTTAATGAAGCAAACAAGACAAAGTAAAGTAAACTAAACAAAACAATAAAAAAGTAAAGAGATTGGAGATGAGAGACTCCCCTTGCAGAAATCCTCTCTCTCCCCGGCAACGGCGCCCGAAAAAGAGCTTGATGAGTGCAGAGAGCACACCGTTGGGGAACCCCAAGAGGAAGGTATGATGAGCACAATAGAAAGTTGTCCCTCATTAAGAAATCAAGATTTAATCGACCAGTAGGAGAAAGGCATGGCCTCTGAAGGTGTTGCTAGCTGACTTGTGGCAGGACGCACTATCGGCGTCAGCAACAACGTGAAACCTGCACACAACACAACCAAAATACTTTTCCCCAACTTATAGCGAGGTTGTCAATCTCACCGGTTTTGCTGAACACAAAGGATTAAATGTATAGTGTGGAAAGAGATGTTTGTTTGCAGTGGAATTAAAGAGAACAGTGCTTGCAGTAAGTAAACAAAACAGGATGATTGTAGCAGTGTAAAATAAAGGACCAGGGTCCACAGTTCACTAGAGGTGTGATGGTGCTCCGGTGATGGCGTCAGACAATCTTGCTGAGAGTTGCGGTTGGGAAACCCAAGAGGAAGGTGTGACGGGCACAACAAAAAGTTTTCCCTTAGTACGAAACCATGTTTTAATCGACCAGTAGGAGAAAGGCGTGACTTCTGAAGGTGTTGCTAGCTGACTAGTGGCAGGGCGCACTACCGGCGTCAGCAACAACGTGGAACCTGCACACAATGACACAACACAAACAAAGTACTTTGCCCCAACTTACAGTGAGGTTGTCAATGTCACCGGTTTGCTGAACACAAAGGATTAGACGTATCGAGTGGAAATAGATGTTTTCAGTAACTAAAGAGAACAGAGCTTTGCAGTAACTAAAAGAACATGATTGCAGTAGATGAATTTATCAGTGTAAAGGAAACTGACCGGGGTCCACAGTTCACTAGAGGCGTCTCTCCATAAAGATAAATAGCATGTTGGGTGAACAAATTACAGCTGGGCAATTGATAGAATATCGACCATACATGACAAGATGATTACTATGAGATTTGATTGGGCATTACAACATAATACATTGACCGTAATCCAGCTGCGTCAACAATTCTCTATTAGCAGCATTAGTACAATCAAAATAAATAAATCCACTTGTGTTCAGTACTAACATATATCAACCATCTATTAAAGCATTAGCTACTGTAGTAACTCTTCAAAAAGCTCTTTGATCAAAAGAACTCAAAAATAAAGAGATTTAAGAGGCAAATGCAAATAGTGCAGAAATCTGTCAACACAGAACAGCAGGTAAAGATCGATTTGTTTGAAAATCCTCTGTTGCTCATCTCGAAAAGTGGTCAACTAACGAAAGTTAGATAATAACCTGGGACATATGCATAAAAAATACAGCTCAAAATTCCGTTCTGGCTATTTTTACGAATTTTTATGGTAACAACACAGAATCTGTTTTCAGGACAACAACTTCCCCAAATCTTACTTTCTTCCTATTACAGGCTATTTATGGCACAAAAATAAAATAAAACTGATAAGGAGAGGTTATTACAGAGGTAATAACTTCCAAGACTCAACAAAAGAAAAATTACAGTAAATAAAATATGGGTTATCTCCCAAGAATGCTTTTCTTTAACGCCTTTCAGCTAGGCGTAGAAAAAGTGCGAGCATCAAGTATTATGAAGTGAAGAAGCATCAACATCATAAATGGCGGGAGCCTTGCGCCTACTCCTCCTACCTTTACACCTTTTGTTAGGGAAGCAATGAGAAGTACCTGGTGAGGAGGTGAAAGTCATCATACCTTCCCCAACATCAATCCTTGCTCCCAGAAGTTTTAGCAGTGATCGCCCAAGCATGATTTGTCATTTTCCTAACATTCAATGACAAGATAATCAGTGGATACCATCCTCCCTAAAAAAATTGTATGCACACTTTCATAAATTCCAATGGGTAATATAACAACATTATTGGTAAGAGATATTTCTTCTCCTCCCTCAGAAAGTCCCAGAGATTTAAAGACTCGTAAATATATCTAGGCATAAGACAAAACTTAGACATAATATCACAACGAGCATAATTTTTTTTACCACCTATATAAACTTTTACTGAAGGGAGGCAACTTGAGGGTTCAGAATTTATTGGAACATGATCATACTTCTCCCGAAGCATACTATAACATTCTTTCAATCTAGTAGTACTTGTCTCAAGAGTATTTAATCTAGCAAAAATGCTCACAGGGGATGAATCAAAATTACTAGGTGAGCTATATGATGCAATCAACTTATTTATGGCATTAAAAGCTTGATCTCCATCACACTGAAGGAAATCTCCTCCAGCTACTGTGTCCAAGGCGTATCTATAACGCAGAATAAGACCAAAATAAAAGCTACTAAGAAGTAAGCCTAGAGTCATTTTCGCTTCAGTTTTATTATAAGAACTATTAATTCTAGACCAAACTTCCTTGAAACTCTCCTCAATCCCTTGCTTGAAAGTGAAAATCATTTCCTCAGGCGACATAGTAACAGGAATAGACATTTAGCAAAAGTAAAACTAAGCAACAGAAATAACAGCTATAATAGAAACTAAATTTTTGTGTTTTTGATATAAAGACAACTATAAAAGAAACTATTTTTTTGTATTTTTGATATAATAAAGCAAACAAAATAAAGTAAAGTAAACTAAGCAAACTACAACAAAGTAAAGACATTGCAGATGAGAGACTCCCCTTGAAGAAATCCTCTTTCTCCCCGGAACGGCGCCAGAAAATCTTGATGGTGCTCCGGTGATGGAGCCAGACAACCTTGCTGAGCGTTGATGTGGAAGCGGTTGGGAAACCCCAAGAGGAACGTATGATGAGAACATCAACAAGTTTTCCCTCGGTATGAAATCAAAGTTTAATCGACCAGTAGGAGAAAGACGTGACTTATGAAGGTGTTGCTAGATGACTAGTGGCAGGGCGCACTACCGGCGTCAGCAACAACGTGGAACCTGCACACAACACAACCAAAAGTATTTGTCCAAACTTATAGTGAGGTTGTCAATCTCACCGGTTTGCTGAACACAAAGGATTAGACGTATCGAGTGAAAAGAGATGTTTGCAATAATTAAAGAGAACAGTGCTTTGCAGTAAGTAAAAGAACAGGATTGCAGTAGATGAATTTATCAGTGTAAAGGAAACGGACCGGGGTCCACAGTTCACTAGAGGTGTCCCTCCATAAATATAAATAGCATGTTGGGTGAACAAATTACAACTGGGCAATTGATAGAATATCGACCATACATGACAACATGATTACTATGAGATTTGATTGGGCATTACAACATAATACATAGACCGTAATCCAGTTGCATCTATGACTAATAATCCACCTTCCGGTTATCGTCTTAACCCCTTCCAGTATTAAGTTCCAAGCAACAGATTATCACATTAAGCAATGTGTGTAAAGTAAACAATAGAATTACCCTTGGATAGAACATTGTTGTTTTCCCCCTAGTAGCAACAACACATCTACAATCTTAGAAGTTACTGTCACTCTCCCAGATTACTAGAGGCATGAACCTACTATCGAGCATAAATACCCCCTCTTGAAGTCACAAGCATCTACTTGGACAGAGTATCTACTAGCAACAAAGAGCATGCAAAATCACAAATAACATATGACATGAATATATAATCGACCTCAACATAGTATACAATATTCATCGGATCCCAGCAAACAGAACATGTAGGATTACATGAAGATGATCTTGATCATGTAGGGCAGCTCACAAGATCTATACATGAAGCACAAATTGGAGAAGACAACCATCTAGCTACTGCTATGGACCCATAGTCAGGGATGAACTAATCACACATCACTTCGGAGGCGGGCATGGCGATGTAGATGCCTCCAGCGATGATTTCCCCCTCCGGCAGGGTGCCGGGAAGAGATTCAGAAACCCCCGAGATGGGTTCTGTGATGGCGGCCGCGATGGAACTTTTCGTGGATGGAGGATCGAGTATCCAGGGTTTTCCCGAGAAGATGTATAAATTGGCAGAGGATTTAGGTCGGTGGGGTGCCTGGGGGCCCACACCACCCCTAGGCGCGGGCCACACCCAGGTCGCGCCATGGGGTGGTCTGGCCGCCATGTGGAGCCTCTTCGACCCCCTATGGACTTCGTCTTCGTTTCGGTAAAATATTAACTTCGGCTTTTGTTTCGTCCAATTCCTAGAATATTTCTTGTACAACTTTTCTGAAATATAAAAACAACAGAAAACAGGGAGCTGGCACTGTGGCATCTTGTTAATAGGTTAGTACCGGAAATTATATAAAAGTGCAACAAAGTGTAAGCAAAACATATATGAATTGGTGTAAAACAAGAATGGAGCATAAAAAATTATAGATACGTTTGAAACGTATCAAGGTGTCTCTCCATAAAAATAAATAACATGCTGGGTGAATAAATTACAACTGGGCAATTGACAGCATAAAGACCATACATGAAAAGATGATTACTATGAGATTCATTCGGGCATTACAACATAATACATAGACCGTAATACAAATGCGTCTATGACTAATAATCCACCTTTCGGTTATCGTCCGAACCCCTTTCAATATTAAGTTGCAAGCAACAGATTATCACATTAATCAATGTGTGTAAATTAAACAATAGAATTATTCTCAGACAATTTTTGTTTTGTTTTTCCCAAGTAGCAACAACACATCTACAATCTTAGAAGTTATTGTCACTCTTGCAAAAAACTAGAGGCATGAACCCACTATCGAGCATAAATACTCCCTCTTGGAGTTACAAGCATTTACTTGGCCATAGTATCTACTAGCAACAGAGAGCATGCAAGATCACAAATAACATATGACAAGCATATAATCGATCTAAACATAGTATTCAATATTCATCGGATCCCAGCAAACACAACATGTAACATTACATAAAGATGATCTTGATCATAATAGACAGCTCACAAGATCTAAACATGAAGCACTAATTGGAGAAGACAACCATCTAGCTACTGCTATGGACCTGTAGTCCAGGGATGAACTACTCACACATCACTTCGGAGGCGGGCATGGCGATGTAGAGGCCTCCGGTGATGATCTCCCCCTCCGCAGGGTGCCGGGAAGAGCTTCAGAACCCTCCCAAGCTAGGGCCGGTGATGGCGGCTGCGATGGAACTTTTCGTGGATGGAGGCTCGGGTCTTTAGGTTTTTCATGAGATCGTGAATAAATAGGCGGAAGGGCGAGGTCGGTGGACGCCTGGGGGCCCACACCACCCCTTGGCGCTCGCCAGGGCTTGGGCCGCGCCATGGGATGGTGTGGCCGCCCTGTGGCGCCCCTTCGCCTCTCCTCCGGACTCCGTCTTTGTTACGGTAAAATAAGAACTTCGACTTTTGTTTCGTCCAATTCCGAGAATATTTCCTGTACAACTTTTCTGAAATAGAAAATAGCAGAAAACGGGGAACTGGCACTGTGGCATCTTGTCAATAGGTTAGTGCCAGAAAATTATAAAATTGCAACGAAGTGTAAGCAAAACATATATCAATTGGTCTAAAACATGCATGGAGCATAAAAAATTATAGGTACGTTTGCAGCGTATCAGGCTTTCACGAACATACCCTTTTGCGAGGACATCTTGAATTTGTCGTTGAATCTACTTTGTGTCTTCGGATTTGGTGCGGTAGGCGGCACAGTTTGGTAGCGGAGCGCCTGGTATGAGGTCGATGCGGTGTTCGACGCCTCTAAGCGGTGGTTGGCTCGGAGGGAGCTCGTTGGGGAAGACATCTTGGAACTCCTTCAAAAGATACAACAAAGACGAGGGAAGTGTTGTTAAGTCCTTAGTGTCCGAGGGTGGCCTATTGCAAATGAGCACATATAGTGCAATTTGGTGGATGGGTTGTGGTGCACTTCTCTCATATCACTTTTGGTGGCTATGATAACACTCTTCATCTCACTCACATTTGGCTTGTAGCGCTCACTCTCTTTTAGGTGGACCACTTTCTCACCTCTCATCTCACAATTTATAGTAGCTTCCTTAGCCCTCTCTAAAGTCTTTGCATTATCCACAATTACTTGGCTAGGAGTCATTGGGCGTAAGATGAAGGACTTGTCGTTGACCTTGAAGCTATAGGCATTCGTGTAAGCATCATGGTTTGCTTTCTTGTCATATTACCAAGGGAGTCCAAGTAGCATATGGCATACCATCATTGGTACCACATCACACTCAATGGTGTCTTCATATGCTCCAATCTTGAAGGATATTGTGACGGTGTGAGCAATCTTCACATTTCTGTTGTCACTTAGCCATTGGACATGGTAAGGATGGGGATGTTTCCGGAGCGTGAGGTTGAGCTTGGAGCATAGTTCGGTGCTTGCAAGGTTGTGGCAACTTCCTCCATCGATGATGACCTTGATGGACTTGCCATTGATTCTAGCTCTTGTTTGGAAGACGTTGCAACTTTGGTCTTCATTGGGAAGTGCATGGGTTGTCAAGACTTTGGTCACAACAAGTGATGGGCTTGCATTATGCACACATAGGATTTGCTCTTGATCTTCCAATGCATCATCTTCAAGATTGGTTGCGGCTTGCACTAAGGCTTCATATTCTCCTTCACTTAAGTACTCGACATCTCCATCATCTCGAGTTATCATAACTCTAGTGTTTTTTGCACTCAAAGGATTTGTGTCCTTGGACACCAACCTTGAAGCAAGTGATGCTACTAGACCCCGTGGTAGCTTTGGAGGACATAGTTGATGGCGCCGGCTTGAAGTTTGTGGTCTTGATAGCACTTCTTGTTTGCTTTGGAGGGTCCTTGGAGGAACTATCACGTGTATTCTTTGTGCTTGAGGAAGCATTCGTTGCATTTCTTGCGGCGAAGAAGTTCTTTGACTTTGCACTTGCTAAGTCTTCTCGTACTTGGCGCTTGGCTCTTGTAGCTTGATGAAGTAACTCAACCATGTTGGTGTAAGGCAACAATTCCACTATCCTCTTGACGGGAATGTTTAATCAATTTAAGAATCATGCCATTGTTTGCTCTTCTCGCTCATCCACATTCGCACTCATCATGGTCATGTGCATCTCCTTGTAGTATTCCTCAACGGACTTGAAACTTTGCTTGAGTTGGGCGAGCTTGTTGAAAAGGTCACGTTTGTGGTGAGAGGGCACAAAGCGAGTGTGCATCACTTCTTTCATCTCTTCCCATGTGTCAATGGGGTCAAGAAGGTTGTCTTCACGTTTTTCATTGAGTTCATCCCACCATACACTTGCATAGTCTTCGAACTCTAAGGATTCCATGGCCACTTTCTTGGCATTGGAGTAGTTATGGATGCGGAATATCTTGTCTACTTTGCGAACCCATGATAAGTATGCTTCGGGGTCTTCTTCTCCTTTGAACTTGGGCATGGTGAACTTGAGCTTCCCAAAGATCTCTTCCTCATCATGGACATTGCATCGATGGAATGGCCTTGCATCCTCTTGATCCTCATTATGGTTGCGAGGTTGTTGACGATGATCATCATCTTCATCATGACAGTTTTGTTGACGTGGTGCTTGAGGAGGATGCCTTCCATGCGGATGTCGAGGGTGTGGTCTCACACTAGCTTCACTTCATGCTTCGTGATGCCCATGAGGATTGGCATTGCGATCACGGTTTCTTTCATTGGGAGCATCTTCACCATTGTTGTGATTTGCTTCATCTTGATTGCCATTCAGTGCTTGATGAGCTTGATGATTGAAAGGATTGTGTCTTATATTGTCAACGTTGTTCCTCCTTGCGACATCATCTTGAGGAGCATCAATATTGATGACTTGGCGTTCTTGATTCACTTCTTGTTCGGCGTCATTTTGTGGTTTCCCTTGAGCAGCGACCACTTGAGCTTGACGAGGTTGCTCATGTTGTGTGCGTGCTTCTTGTTCCAGGCGAAGACGTTCTTGCTCTTGTTGGAGCCTCTCTTGTTCAAGTTGGCAGCAAGTTCTCTCCGCTTATTGATCTTTTTGTTGAAGCACTTGATCATCCACATTATGGTGACATGGATCTTCATTGGATGCATGATGAGATGGAGACGGATCTTGATGCCTTGAAGTATGAGAGCTTGATGACCTTGATGATTGGCTTCGGTTGTTGGCGATGTTGGAAATAGCTTCCTCAAGGCGTGCCAACCTTTCTTCTTGCCTTCTCATGATTTCCATGTTTTGTTGGCCTTGAGTAGCTATTGTTGCCTCAATCTTCTCATGGAGGTCTTGTACTTGGACATTGAGGTCCTTTCATTGCACTTGAGCTCGTTCTTCATAGCGTAAGACGGTCTCGTCCATCCTTGTCGTTAGGTCATGGATACTCTCTTGTTGAAAACTTGAGTAGCTATCCATGTTGGTGCCGCGTCATCGGAAATTGGTTCCCCTCTGAACTAGACATGGTTACAAACTAAAACAAGAACTATGTTGTGGGGGGTTAGAGGAAAACTCACAAGTAAGTCCAAGACTCACAACAAAATTGGAAAGATGTGTCAAGGTGAGGAACAACCGGTTACACACGCAAAAACACATGCAAAAGGCTAAGAACTCTATATGGTGTTAGGTATGGATGTGGAAAGCCAAATGGAAAAACCAAACAAAATGTATATTGTCAAAAGTGGGTAAGGTCCAAAAAGTCACAAGTCAAAGACGGTGATCACAAAAGGCATACACAAAATGGAACACACGCACGGGACAAAATGGGGTTAGCGCGACCAAGGAAAATGAGCAAGAACAAAATTGGTCCTAACGAAGACTACTAGCTCGGTGTCACGCTAACACAAGAGACCGTGGCTTGGTTGCAAAATTGAGAAGCAACAAGATTTGCGCAAGATGCCTCTCTTCTCTTTTCTCTCTTTTACTTATAAGCTTTGGACTCTTTTGTATTTTGGTGTCACCCACACACTAATTTTCTTTTTGTACTTTTATTTCTTTTTCTCACTATGTAAGGATACTACTATCGATGTAAGTATGCCACACTTTTTTTGCTTATCTTTTCACAACAAGCTTGCTTCTTAGCTTTGCTCAACTCACGCACACCCTCACGGTCGGGACGCTTGTGCAATGCTTTGCAACACTAGAAAGCCACTCTCGATGGGAAAGGTATGCAAAGGAAGCTAGGGCTACAAGTTAAGGAGCAAGTTATACCACTTGATGATGGTGGCCGATGATGATCTCGAACTTGCGATGGTGGTGAGAGGTGTCAAATGTACGGTTGCAAATCCGGGGTGCCGGGGTCGTCTTCGCCTTTGCGTCGTCGCTGCGGGTTAGTTTTACGAACAAGGCACTCAAACCGAACAAGCAACCACAAAAGAAAATTTGGTCAGAATATCGAGAAGTCAGAGAATTTCCGGCGGTGGTTCCGGCGCTGCCGGTCTTGGTGCCGGTTCATTCCGGCGGGTTTTCCGGTCTGCCAGTTCTCTCGCTGGTTTTTCCGGTGGGGGGTCCGGTTTGCCGGTTCTCTCGCCGGTTTATTCCGGTTTGCCGGTTTCACCACCAGATCTGAGTTCGTGATGAACTTGACGAAATTCAAACGTCAGATTTCGAAGGGAAATGACCAAATTGAAGAGGGGGAGGGTTAGGGATGGTTAAATCAACACCAAAAAAAGTTTCTATTGGACCAAAACCACCAAAACCCCAACAAATCGTCAGATCCAAGCAAGGCCAAATTGGGCTATTTTTGGGGATTTTTGAAAAAAACATTCAAGAATTTTTTTGGGGATGTGGGGGTCAAATCCGTGGCAACCAAGGAGCTCTTGATACCATATGATGAGGGATAAGCCCTAGGGGAGGCCCAATCTTCACGGATTTGGTGGCGGGGGTGAGGAACGCGAAGAATACGGGTGGAAGCGGAGGGGAATCGAAGATACAAACGCAACACACATACAACGGGTTGTTCTTCGTAGGCCCGATACACCAACCCAATGGAATTTCAAGGCAAAGACCCACAAGAAGTAGAATCCCTCACAAAAGATTGGCAAGCAATTGGTAGAGTTCCAAAGAGGGGAAAGAGTGCAAATAGATAGAATTGCAAAGGCAAAAGATCCACAAACACTAGAATCCCTAGAATGGAAGAGACCAATCACTTAGAAGATCCTTGATAAACTCCATAGATTCAAATCTAGAGAGGGTTCCCATGGGGGAGGAGCAAAGCTCATGTCTAAAAAACAAGTCCAAGTCTAGATCTGGACGTCAAGGTCTATATGTAGTAGGCAGGGGCAGAAAGGTAAAAGTACAACGCATATAGTTTTGGAACATGTGTGATTCGACGAGTCTCGGCGGTAAAACCGGCGGCGCCGTCCTGTGCACCGGAATGGCTTGGGCGTTCCGGCGCTACGGCCGGTTTGGGTTCCGGCATACCGGAACTGGCTACTGTAATCCGTTCCGGCTATTCCGGTTTGAAACCGGCGTGTTGGTTTTGTTCCGGCGTAGGGGCCAGGGCCGATTTGCTCCAGCTTCTCTTTTCTTCATTCTTCTTCTCTCTTGATGACTTGGCTTCCTTGTGGCTCGTATCTTGCTTGATGTACCTGATTGAACACAAGATATTCACATGAAGTAGCGTTCCATCCAATGGGGTATCAAACGTATACATGGAAATGAGCGAATTGACCTCTTGGTGTATAGATTTGGCCCGAGCTCGTGTCATTGGGCCACGAGGAGGGCTTGGCGGTCTTGAGGAGGAGGTGTACAAAAGCCACCCCGTATCAATGGCGGCTAGGGATCTGTCCTAAGCAGAGTGAACCCTTGAGCTGGACCATGGGCCTGCATCGCCGCCGCCTGGATGTGGAGATCGAGCTGCGTCTCGCTTGAGCGTGTTAGGGAGCGAGGAGGTGGAGGAAGATTTCGAATTCGAACTGGTCGCTCTAGCCCTACATCGCATAATCAACCCCACTATGCGGGCCACCACCGTATATACGAACCGGTACACATCACGTATACGGATGGCTCAGCCGTATTGTCGAAAACTGCGGTCAAACCTTCCGGCTTGTGGGCCCAGCGCGCGAATCTCGGCCACGCCCCATTTCATAAGGGCATCTCCAACGGGGCGACGCAAACGGTCGCTGTCCGTTTGAGCGACCGTTTGCGTCCGCCCGGACCGAAAATGCGTCGGGTACCACCTTCAGTGGGGCGACACATAGTGACCGGGCCGTCCGCGGCGATGCAAACCTGGCCCAAATATGCGCCAGATTTGCGTCTCTACGGACGCTGCGCGGACGCCCGGTCCTCGCAGGGGCCCGCCTGGCAGGGGCACAATTGCTTCATCTTCCGCGACATTACTTACGGGCGGCGCGCTGCAGCCTTTCCAGGGCCGCGTTAATGGCGCGCCTCGGCTTCCGCGAGTGTGCGCAACTGGGCGGCGTCGCAGTGGCAGGACATTGAAGGCGAGATGGCGTCCGAGTCTCTTAAAGGGACGCTGCTGACACCCATTTCTCCGACCACACCATTGCTAGAGCCCACACTATCCACCCGACCGACGCCATGGGGAAGAAATGCTGGCCGTTCCACAAGACCAAGAACGACCACGAGGCTAGCGGCTCGCGGCCCGGGAAGAAGCCACGGGTCGGGCGGTACGTCCGCGTCGAGCTCGCGCGCCGGCTTTCGGAGGAAAACCGGCTAGTACCATGGCCGGACACAAACCTTCCTAGAGGGGGCTGGTACCTCAACTCGAGGCGCGTGCCGCGCGAGGGCCGAGAGCAGCGGGACGAGGTGCGCCGCCGGATCTCTGGGAAGATCAGGCATACGCGCTCAAATCCTACAACTGGATCTCTTTCGGTACGTGGGAGTTTGACGCACCTTGCCGTGCTGGCTACCTCGGCGACGTCGACTACTTCGACCACGAGATCGCCGCGGAAGAAGAAGAGAACGACCAGGAGGACGCGGACGAGGACGCGGACATGGAAGAGTACGACCACGACGATGGTGGGCCGGCGTGGGATCCGGAGACCCAGCCGCCAGACATTACCGAGGAGGAGGCCATTGCCATGGTACTGGCCAACAGCGAGCTCGACGAGCTCAACGAGCTCACTTTGTGGGACGGGCTCGCAATCCGCAAGTCCGCGCTCGCGCAAAGGAGGCCCGTGACTCCTCCGGCCACGCCGACACGTTCCAACGACCACGCTCCGGCTGCTGCTCCGGCCTGGGATCCCTGACCACCTTCACCACAGCCTCCTACGCATGCGACGACCTGGCCGCAGTTGCCGCAGCCTGCCCTACCTCCTCCACCGCCGACGTACCATCTTCCATGGCCGACGCCGGTGTTCATCGACCTCGTCAGCGACGACGACCAGTAGGCAGTACCTACTTTTACCACGCCTTTATGACCCTTTTATGTTTTTTATTAATGTAAATTATGATTTTATGAATGAAAAAAAATGCGTCGTGCCGCTGGAACCACCCAACGCAAACGGACGCGCGGACAATCGACACATGTACGTCCGAAATACGCCCGCCCTAAGTACCAGCGTATTTTGGCATCTAGTTTTATTGCGGTAGCTAGCTAGCTAGCTAACTTTGCTAGTTGATCAAGGTAAGCTAGCTTGGTATATGCATGTCGACCCCAACCAAAAGCGGGGAGAAATTGAGTTGGCGTCGTAGGTTCCGGGCGGAAGTACTGGACTGGGGAGCAACTGCCTATCTGCCTCACATGCGCAACACGTTTTCATGGACTCCCGTGAGGAAGACGAACCAAGAGTTAAGCCCATAGACCCCAAATTCCCATGCGGCGTGGTGGACTAGCAAACTCCCTAGGCTGCTAATCCTCCAACAAACTACCCGCTCTGAATTCCCATTCCCTTTCCTTAAAGTTTCCAAACACGCTGTAGGTGTTGTCTCTTCAAACAAATCCGCGCGCGGTTCCATCCCATGCGTCCACTCCCGGCGTTTGTGGCAGGTCGCCTCGCCGCCGTCCGCGCGGATCCCTGCGGCGTCCCGCTCCCCGTCTTCAACTCCCTACTCTCCGCCGTCGCCTCCTCCCACTCCCACTCCCATCTCCCGCTCCACCTCTTCCGGCGCCTCCTCCTTCCTCGCCGCCGTCCGGACGCCTTCACACTATCCTCCCTCGCCTCCTCCTTCCTACAACTCGTCTCCTCCCGCTCCCGCTCCCACGCCGCCGCTTCTCTCCACGCCTTCTCCCTCCGCCTCGGCCTCCTACACGCCGACCCCGTCCTCACCAACTCCATCCTCCTTCTCTACCTCCGCTTGTCCCACAGCCTCACCAACGCGCTCCACCTGTTTGACGAAATGCCCGTCCGCACCGCATCCACTTACAACGCGCTCATCTCCTACTCCCCACCAGACGCTTCCGATATCTGGCCCTTTGTGCGTCACATGGTCACACACGACGGGCTCACCCCGGACAGGTTCACGCTCTCGGCGCTTCTCTCTTCATCATCCATGATGTCCCAGCACCATGGCAGGGAACTGCACTGCTTCGCTATCAAGGCTGGGATGTGCAGCGATATCGATTTCCACGTTACCAGCGGGCTCGTCTCCATGTACTGCAGGGTTCGCCAGCCACGCCTTGCACGGCGGGTTTTCGACAGGATGCAGCGCAGAAATGTCGTTTCCTGGACAGCGATGGTGGGAGGGTATTCGGAGAATGGAATGTTTCAGGATGTAGTCAATGCTTTCCGATCAATGTGGCTGGTCGATGCTATTTTGCCGAATAGGATTGCCTTGATCAGTGTACTCTCTGCTTGTAGCGGCGGCCTCATGGGCTTGGCGCAGGGTATGCAAGTGCATGGTTTCGCACTGAGGATGGGGCTATACGGGGAGATATCTCTCAACAATGCTCTCATTGACATGTATGCAAAGGGCGGAGCCTTGCGTTATGCAAGGCGTGTCTTTGACGATGATACTTGGCGCAAAGATATCATCTCGTGGGGTTCAATGCTACTGGGTTACGGCCTTCATGGTATGGGTGCAGAAGCAGTTGCGCTGTTTGATCATATGCGTGCTTCTGGGGTTAAGCCAGATAGCATAATTGGTCTGGGCGTGCTTTCAGCTTGCTGCAGGGCGGGCTTGGTGTTGGAGGGACTCGAGATATACAACTCCCTGCTCAAGGATCACAAAGTTCAACCAACCCAGGAGATGTCTGCCTGTGTAGTTGATTTACTGGGACGTTCTGGGCTCATTCACCATGCCTTGGACTTTATCAAGTCAATGACCGTACAGCCAGGACCTAGTGTTTGGGGAGCACTTCTGGATGCCTCTGTTATTCACAGTAACAAAGAAGCTCAAGACTTGGCTTGCAAATCTCTTCTTACAATGGAACAAGGAAGTCCATCAAATCTTGTCTTAGTATCTAACCTATATGCCAATTCTGGTAGGTGGAATATTGTTGAACAAGTGAGGGCAAAGATTAAACAGGGCACATTGAAGAAAACACCTGGGCGTAGTTGGGTAAAGCCAGCAACATAGTGATGCAGTTATTCTTGGAATGAATTGTTCATGCCCCTTACAGTGTTCCTGAGCCCTACCAGCACACGTAAGCTGGTTGTGCTTTGGAATCTGGGGTATTATAAAATACCGCATCAATATATATTGTACATCGACTGGAACAGGCTCCATTGGCAGTTAAAATAACAGAGCTGCCTTATCTGTTGATACTTGTACATGTACTTTCGGACGGTGGTTACTAGAGCAAACAAAACACCTTTTACAGTGCTGACATTTTCTGCAATGTTCACTCTCCCATCTACTCTTTGCCAGGTAAATATAATTTCTTATGGGTTCGTTGTTTGATCTAAAATTATTTGGTCGCTTCAGAATTTTGGCGTTTCTTAATTTTTTTAAGAAATTTGGTGTTCTTTTATTTCTGATCACATGAAGTTATAGAATTCCTTTTTCCGTGAAAACGCAAAAGGCTTTTGTGTTTCATTTCATTGAAAAGATAGAGGTTTACAGTCCTACTAGGAGGCATGGTACAAGAAACAGTATTGCTCGAGGAGGCGAAGGAAAGGTTCCAGAAGGTGGCTCTTGCCGCGCTTAACATCCTGAGCGGCGGCATCCGCCACCTACGCCGCCTCCATATGAACCAAATCCTGATAGGTGCCACCCTCTCTAGATCACAGCATATGTTCCATGTTCGAGTCTTGCAAATTTTCAATTGATCACCAGTGTTAGCCGGCTTTCTTTTGCGGCTGTCAGCAATTTGGACCAGCGCGTGGTGGGGGTACCAGACTATCAGCAGTAGTAGTTTGTGCAGGTTGGCTCTTTCAGTGAAGCAGAGCATAGCCGTATAGTTGGTAGTATGTGTCTTCTGAATTCTTGTTGGTGGTAATTATCTTCGGAAATAGTCTTAACTCAGAGATTATGCCGCTCCAGACAGGTTAGCAGAGAAACCTGTCTATCAAGTGCAAATCCTGTGGTAATGACTTTTGGCCTTTCAAGGAACACTTGACTGGCCTAATCTCTGCCACCCACATTGCTAACCCGAGGGAATGCCTCTTGTTCACCATGAAAAAGGAAAACCTATCTGATGCAGCAGAGATGAGGTAGCTGCTACTTATGTGGATTAACTGTTGGATGCACCCTTTTCTTCCGTAGTCCTGTGGCTACTGCAGGATTTTGAAACTGTAAGGGCTGTATCAACAGTCGCGTGCTGATGCATTCTAGGCTGTACACCTTGGAGTTCTGTGACGCGCCAGGAAATGCTTCTCGAAAGCTACAGGGGCGAGGTTATGTCTTTCATGGTTCATATGGTTTTCCAGTGAACTTCACAATAATCGCGTGCCTTTTCGGTGCATCAGGGCTATAGGTAAGTTTCAAACTTTTGATGGAACAATAGAACTCTTACTAATCACTGAAGAAACACTGGACAAGATGTTGCAATGGTAGTTGTGGTTTATGACTTTGCCTCTTTTCCAGCAAACTAATTTATACCACAATATCAATGCAAACCACTGAGCTCTGAAAATGATACAACGTCGACGAACATCCCCGTTAGCTTGAATAAGCACACACTAACTTCCACTGGCACAACATATTTTTCTGCATCCCTCCTCTAGCCCTCTTTACAACATTCTCTTCTACAAGTTTCACATCCATACCTAAAGCTCATATTCCTATAGTTTTTTCTTTCAAATAATATGTTCAAAAATAACTTTCGAAACATGTTTATCCAAGATGTCGGATGGGCAATTGGTAGCATAGTAACAACTTTTCACAACACTCAGGAAGGTCTGCTTCGTCTTGCTACTTGGTTCATCATCATCAGTCTGAAGAATATTTTGGGCAAGTTCTTGCATGTCGAACCGAATTTTCTTGTCCATATGTCTTATTACTGCATCGTTCTTCTCAGCATCCTATAAATGGCAATCATCCATTCAACGGTTAAAAATGAAGGAAGTGAAAATTCGTATCTTGCGTTATTCAAAGCACACTTGCTGATATGAGGTATGTGCACTTCAACTTCTTACCGTACTAAAATGCTAGAATTAAATTAGTATCGTTGCTGAGTTTGATATAAAAAGTTTAAAATAATGTGCAGTTTGAAATGTTCCATAAGTAAAATGATTGCTTGTGACTCAACAAAATTAGATGACCAATTGATATAAACTTAAAAAGTGATCTCAAGTTCAATGAATTTTATCTTGAAAATTTGAAGGAAGAAAAGTTAACCATGGTATTTATTTCTTGGAATGAAAAAACACCATCGCCCATCTATTACTTGATATAAAATGTGGCAAGAAAAATATTTGAGCGTAAGAGTTACCTGGGAGAGTAACATCTTGTGGTGAAGAGTGTCACAAATAGAGGACGCGTGTTGAATAAACCAAGTACCGTCTATACTATTCACCATAGATGATGCTTCACCGATTCGTCCAACACAAATCTCGATAATTTTAACTAGAAGCAAACATGTTTGTTTGTCATGGACCATGAAGGACTCTGCTTGGTTAACACTTGTCGTACCATTTATGTCTTCTTCAATATTTGTTTGCTGCATCATCCATTCAATCCACTAGAAGTTCAAAGAAATATGTTAGAATGTTATGCAAGGAAAAGTAGTCGATAACTTGCAAGCAGGTGAAATTGTTCGTTTAACTTACAGCGCAACGCAGCAAATTGTTGACGTACATCGTTCCGTCACCAGGTGCCTCTTGTGCCATTAAATCAACAAGTTTCTCAAGGGCACCAACAATAATTTCTTCTTTTGCATCTCCATTAAGCCTAGATGCACAATTTGTTTTATAAGAATAATATTTAAACCAAAAGAGATTATAGTGAAGGAACAAGTTTTTAAATAACGCTTATTTAGATATAGAGTAGTGTTATGAACTTATTGTGTGACATCAACCAAGTAAGAAATTGATTTCATCTATTTATGCATGTGAATTTTCCATTGGTGAAAACCATCTACCAAATTGCTTGTATCAGTTTGCTATTTTTCTTACCGAGAGAACATAAATTAGCCAAAGTGGTCAAACTAAGCAAATAGTTATTAATCACGTGACGCGGTGATTCGAATTGTGCAGTGATGCTCTGTTAGTGTACTCACCCGGATACATCAGTTTCTCCTTCATAGAGACTGCCATGCATAAACTGTTCCAGCACTTTATTACCCGACGAATCGTTGCGAAGGTATTTAGAAATAACGTTGGCGAGAACTGACACCCTGGCCCATGCAAGTCGTTCCGTCGCACGGTTTGGTTCAAATATGGAAGCGGCGGCCAGAAAATAAGTCTTTAAAACATCTCCTGAAGTCACCCCAAAAGCCTCGAGGCCATTTTCAGTGAACCATCTAAATACATTTTAAAGGAAACCATATAAGAACATATCCCACAAAATAATGTAACTGTAAATGCCAACAAGTCATGCATGAAATGTGATGTAATTGAAAAATGATATGTGACGTGTTAATGCTTACTTTTGTAGGCCATGCCACTCAAGTTGATGCTGGATTTGGCAACGGTTGAAATCACGTTTTGCCAAGTCAAGATAAATGTTGTTGTTCACAAGCGGCATCCTAGCAAAACCATATACATCGTATGAGTTAGCGGTAAAGTTTTTCTTACAAGTATAGATGCCACAAACAAATTGCTTAAACATGATCTGCCGTCGTAACACTTTTCTTTTACCTGTAGAGTGTCTTCCCAATCCAGATATCATCCTCACCACCATATTGCTCTATGTAGAATCTTGCTTCTACGCGTGGCAAGCTTGCATACCATGGGAAGTCCAATGTATATTCTACCTATCATCATAACAGGTATCCACGTAAGCTAGGTTAATTTCTTTCACAAAACAAGACAAGGTGATGGATTGGTAGAATGACAGAGTAGTTTACCTCGCCTGGTAGATCCTTGGCAATGATCCATTTATCACAGATGGTTCCCTCGGCCTGTCTTCTTCTAAGGAACTCGTGCGAGAATGTGGCTGCGCGCTCCAGCACATCCTCCCCAGGGAAACTCACTTGAGAGGCCCTGTTGAGGTTGTACATCCCGGTGACCGCCTGCGTCGACTGCCCCACGAAAGCGAAGAACTTGCCATCCTTCTCAAAATGCTCAAACACACCTGCAGAGCAGCAGCATGAGTTTTGTTTGCCACGCGACAAAATCATTACACTATGTAGAGTATGTAAATGTACAATGTACTACAACTGAGTTCGTCGTACTTGGGGAGATGTCGTATCCGTGCAGCCGCATTAGCCGGAACGCCATGGCTGTGTCATCCACATCCTGGACCTCGGAGTTCCTCGCCCAGCAGATCCCCTTTTCAGTCCAGTGTCTGCAGATTTGGAGAAGATTAGAGAGTTCCTAAATCCTTCAAGATGGAAAGAAATGTTACAGAGCAGAGCCATGACATGAAGGGGGAAATCAAACCTGTGCACATGGTCCAGGCACTGCTTGATTTCTTTCTTGAAGTAGCGGGAGAGGCCGAGGCGTTCCAATCGATCGACGGCCCAGATGTTCTCGAAGAGATCAACCGGGTAGACGTTGGGAACTGAAATGCAACAGCAAGCATCAGGAACTATACACATACAGAAAAAAGGACGATTCAAATATGCAAAATGGTCATGGATCTCTTACCCCCTCCATCGAATTTCTTGAGCATTCTATTGATATATTCATAGCACTTGGCATCACCGGTCTGCATGAGAGCGTAGGCCGTTGCGGAAGGAGAGAAGAGGAAGGAGCCATCGCTGGACTGGAGCTTGAGAATCCTTTCCCAGTCCACCCCGGGCATCCCTTCGAGGGAGTGCAGGATCGTCGTTGGGAAGCTGTGCATCACCTCCATCGGAATCCTGCGCCCGGAATTAATCAGTCAGCATCCATCTACGTGCAAGATGTTCTCCATCTACTGTCTAGGTAATAATACTTACTTCTTGAGCTTAATTTCTCTGTTGGCATATATGGTCTGCAGCACCCCGTGGTCATACGGAAACGGAATGCCCAAGCCCTTGGCCGTCTCCAGGGTAGAAGGGAAAGCGATCTCGAAGCCGATGGGCATCTCCTCCGGGTCTTCCTCTGCCAGCCTCCATATGTTCTCCTCGAGAAAAGCTAGACCTCTCTTGCAGTTCTCGGAGCCAAGCGACCACTTGGTGAGAGCCACGACGCAGCCGAGGGTGTTGGTGATCCGATCATATGCGGAGAAGAGCGCCGCGTCGCCCCAGGAGCCATCGGGAAGCTGGTGGTCTAGGATCCATCGGAGGCTTTCCGGGAACTCGGGACCCTCGCCGCCGTCCAGCCTCGGCACCAGGGCCACCCAGGCGGTGTCGTAGCCTGACACGGTGATTTCGCCGTCCTCCATCGACCCCAGCATCGCCCTCACCTGCTCGATCAGTGGTTGCTGGAACTCTGAACCGGGAGCCTGGTCGAAATGTTCAGAAAGTTGACAAAGGTCAGCGATACATGTCCAAAACAGTTTCACATAACGTGATTAGTGTGGAATTGGTAGAAGCTTGCCTCAGGAATGACACGTGCTTCCTCCTGGCGTTTTAGGATCTGAAACTTGTCGACCGGGTCGATTTGCAGCCCTGGGGGTACAGTGATGGAGACATGGTTGTTCAGATGTAGTATGCCAAATTATAAATTTTATTAAGAGAACGAAACATTGTTAAATAAACATTGCAGATATACACGTGCACTCTGGGCGCCCCACATGAGAGCACTTTCTCCATGTTGAGCTGAATCAGTTTTGTACCCCAAGGTTCCACAAACGTGTTTCGACTAGTGAAAACGTGTTTAGGTCAGTGTCCCCCGATTGTCGGTGTCGTCACCCACCACATGAGTTTGGCTTGAGTCAAGTATTTTGCGTAATTGTTTGAACTCAAATTCAGTTTCACCTTACAAGGCCGTGGCAGTTGATTCTTCCATTTTAATATACTCCTTTGGGTAGCTAGGACAAAACTTTGGCTAAGAATTGCTGAACTAATTTGTGATTGATCCATATTGACAAGCTTAACAAATCGAAATATTTCTTATATTGTAAAACATAAGGGTGTTTCTAACTTTATATAGGCGTTTGCAAAAAAAGAAATCATTAAGGGTATCACCCCTTGATAAGCTTGTCGGTTTCAGATATTGCATGTGCTAAAATAGGAGTACTAAATGTGTGCCTCATAAAGAAAAAATATATGACTATTTAATGCGCACCTCATCCTAAATACTCCCTCTCTCATAGTTTATAAGGCGTGCACGTATATCTAGATCGTAAATTTGATCAAGTTAGCATTAGTTGTATATTATAAAAATTATATCATTAGAAAGTTTAGATGTTCTATTTTCTATTGATATAATTTTTACATTATATAATTTAAATTATATAGCTTAAATTGGTGACCTAGGGATACGGGGAGGACTAGTAAACTGAGAAGGAGGGAGTAAACAATTCCCTTTAAATTTTTGCCTAGTAATAATAATAACATTATCCATGTATGTATTTTACAATACTTTGAAATTCCTGGTTTTGTAGCATGATATACACGTTTCATAAAAAGAAAGAGCCAAGATCTTGGGAATAGTATCGCGGCCAAATACAAGGAGTTGGCAGGAGTAACATGCATGCGACACATACAGGAACCAACCTGGATTGGATAAAAACGGCACGAATCTCAATCACTTTCGCAGCAGAGCCAGAGAGAACATCCCTCACTGTCGCCGGTTCCTCTCGCTTATAGGAGGGAGCAGGAAGGCGTGTGTAAAGATGCCCTTATCTAAACCAAATCAAACAAAGCTTCCCCGATCGTCTCTTTTCGTGGGCATACGATCTCGATCGGCATAATAAGTACACCCAATCTAGACCTGGCTTTCGCGTGCCAGTCCTAGTCGAATCTCTGATCATTTTTATTCGGTAACCAAATTGATCGTCGGGCCGGGTATTCGGCTCGAAAGAACTCCGGCGCCTGCTTTTGCATAGCATTTGTAATAGTTTCCTGACGAAAGAAACAGCTGCTGTGGTGAGTGGTGACCGTACTGACGGTAACAAGAAGGAATAGCATAATCTTTCAGTCGCTTGTCAGACTTGACTTTGAACTGTCTAGGGAATTATTTTTTTACTACTTTGGGATGTTGTGAAAAGGAAAATATGTACAGTCTCTGGTCTCTTGAGGAATGAGGAGGCCTAAAATCCCGGAGTAGACAGGAGTCGAAGCCCATTCTTGTCTCTCGCCTACTATCCCAAAGTAGTCAGGGGAGGAGGCTGGCTCTCTGGTCCTCCCACTTTGAGAGAAAAAGAAAGTGCGGAGCTGGATTTGTTAGTCTGAATTCCACCCGTCTTCCTCCGGTAAACAACATGTGAGTTGGACTCGAACCCCCGCGTTTGGAGAAAATTGTGTAAATCTGGCTTGCACTCACGGAAGAGGAATAGAAAGTTGTGTACTCCGGAAAATTATACTCGTGCCCCTCGGTAAAACTACCGCTAACATATGTGAAAATGTATCAGTTGGACTTATACCCCACGTTCAGAGAAAAACGTGTACATATCTACTCGCTAAATTTGTGCCAACAAGAAAAAGCCTTGTGTGCGGTGTACTCAGTGAAGAGGAAGAATACAAAAAGACAAACGAGCATACGGCAGTATCTACATAGAAACGGTCCAGCGGTATCACAAGCACGTACTTAGCTAGCAAGACGATGACGGCCAAAAAACAGGTGATGTGGGTGGCTAAGGATTAGCCAATTAGGAAGAAAGTAGAGTAATGTATACGGGTGCTAAAAGCTAGCCAGCGGATATGGAGAAGAGAGCGGCATAAAGCAGGAGATCCATGCATCCATCAGCCGGAATCAGTCAATACCTTTAGCAGCAGCGGCACTGGATACGTTGGTGGCCTGCGTTCTGCGCCTCGCGCCGCGCGTGCCGGCGGGTTCCACCACGCCATGGCTAGCATCTTCTTTGGCGAGGGCGCGGCATGGACCTGATTGTTCAAAGACAAAGCGATCATCATCAGTATCACTCTCGCGATAAAGCGCCTATGGGTGGCGTCTCTGCTCCTCGGCTTATAGCAGAAGCCGAAAAGTCGAAATAAAACATTAGAAGCCGCCGGCCGATCGATCAGAATCTAGTTTTCTTCACATGCACAAGGTATAGCTAGCTAGCTTCTGTCAACAACTAAAAAAATTAGCTAGCTAGGTATACAAGGATAGATACATATGTTTAGACCAAAAATGCTAGTAGGAAGATGACACACAAACATCAAGGATCGAGCAAGAATTGCTCCTTAATTAATTTGTCGGTTTCCTTTCACCACGGCAGCATATGCATGGCCGGCATGTGTCTGCCGTGAAACAGGACGAATCGGCAGCTTGCTATAGCTTAGCTAGCGCGCTGCAGGCAGCAAACTAGCCGTCACGATCTGCGCGTGATGGCGGACAAGAACCTCCTGACGCTGTACCCACAGGGCGTGATCGGCACACGATCGAGAACCTGCGAGGAATCGGCGTGGGCCGCCTGGCCTGCCGGCGCGACGAGGGAAGAAGAAACTTCACCGGCGGCGCCGGCGGATGGACGGGCAGAGAGAACGCAAGGTTGAGCATGCAATGGATTCCCATTGTATATGCACGATCCACCGTCGTATATACGAAGCAGAAACGCACGTGTAATGGAGAAACTAGACAAGGCGATCGAAAAGCTAGCATACGGCGGAAAGGAAAAAGGGACATGGATCGACGGATGATCACCTGCTTTGGCGAGAGCTCGTGGCCGAGGTCTCCCGACGTGGACGAACGGCGCCTTCACCGCCACCGCCGGCGAGAGGTGGAGCTTCATGCTGGCTGGCTGCGCCATATATAGCACTACCTGCAACTGCAATGCACGACCGTCTGCTGGGGCTGGGGGTCTATAAGTACCACTCGCGAGCTCCGAGGAGGAGTTCTGGATGAGGATGAATTGATGATGAACCAAATTATATTGGATAAGATTAAGGGTAGGCTGGCGCTGTTATGGTAAGTGATTAAGAGAGGCAGCAGCTAATTGCCCAAACAAGAACGGCACGAGGTTATCTGGAGCCCTGGAGGGATGTGCGTGAATATATAGGGGAGAGGGGTGGGGGTGGGGGAGGCCGGAGCCCGGAGGAAGGGAGGTAGAAGGTCAGTTTTTTTTTTTTTTGAGATGGGCGAGAGAGAGAGAGGGCTGTAGGAGAAGGGTATGATTCCCGTGCGGGGAAAGCTCCGAGTAGTGGACAAAAACCTTAAACTCTCTGCTTTGTGAACGGGTGGTGCGAGTGACATTCTCCGCGCCCAACACACCAAGATGCCCTCTACGATCAGTCCAGAGATCGACTTGTTAGTAAAAAAAAAGGCGGGCAACCCGTTCATAGTAAAGAGACGCAGGAAATACGATTAAAGAAAGTGCACCATGCTCTATATAAGGAAACATGTGTTGCTGTCGTCTTGGGCGTGATATCACCCAATCGTCGTCCAATCACCGTCCCTGCAGCACACACGCTCGTTTGAATCCTAAAAAGCCAAATCTAGATGGAAGTCAAATTTAGGTGTCTAAGTTAATTTTCAGTTCCAACAATGCAGGAAAACTAGATATGGATAAGTCTACCGTGGAGAGTGAAATGATGAATTGTGTAGAGACATAGATCAGGACGCGAATTTTTGGCACATGGTGTTATGCACCCCATAAACTTCAGAGTTCATGGTAATTTCAAATGTTGGCAAAAAAAATCCAAATTCTCCTAGAGAAACAAAAGATGACCAAGTGCATTTAGAGAAAAAAAAATTCCAGGAGATATTCAGGGTACTCTCTAGGGCATATTCCCAACCGTTATAAGTATGAATATAATTTTCCTGGAATAACCTAATCTTATTCCTCGTCGTCTTAGAGCCCAACGACGATGTCAACCTCATAGTTTAAAATAGCTGGTTGTGCATTTAGCGACAACATTTTTAGCTGGTAAGAAAGGCTATAGTGCAACTATAGTGGGCTAATCCATTTAGTATTTTTCCAAAAACATGGAAATTTTTATTCATACTTATAACGGCTAGGAATATGCCCTAGAGATAATCATGTATGATGTAATTTAACATATATTCATTAAGTTATTGAAGCATCTTTGTATGAGCATTTGATATGTATCATCGAATATGGATTTGGGACCCAGGCTACATTAAACGGGTATTTCCCAAAACCTGAAAGAAGTACTATTATCCTTGATCTCTGGAAAAATACATCCATGCTCATGGGTGCCAAGCACCCTGACTTTCTAAAAAATAGTAATTCAAAAAAGGGTAAAACAATGTGAATCCATTTGGGAAGCAAAGATGATCAAGTATTGTCCCCGTATAAAAATGTTTGGATTCGAAATAATTCTCATTGTATCCTGGGAAAAAAAGACAAGATCTGTATTTTTTCCAAGAGAATTTTTTCTCATGGAATATGCCTTAGAGATAATAATATATGATGCAATTTGATCATCTTTTGTTTCCAGGAGTTATAACATGGAAAAAATTCATCATACATAAAAATGTTGTCCCTAAATGCACAACCAACTATTTTAAACTATGAGGCTGACACCGTCGTCAGGCTCTAAGACTACGAGGAATAAGATTTATATTAGCTTATTTTATTTTTTCTCAAATTTCTATGTAATATTTTTAAATTTTGAGCCATTCATTTAAATTTGAGAATTTCATATTTTTAGAAAAACATGAGGGACGCCGCTATGGACAGCCGCCCCATTCATCTGATAGTGTCCTTCCGACTCTAAAGCGGCCACCATTAATGGGTGTTGTACACATTTTAGGAGTGCCGGGAGAGATGCTAAGGGCATCTCTAGCCGATCCCGATCCCTTATAATTATCTCGCTATACAACCATTTATCCTTTAACTTCTTATATTTGCTCCTCGAAAGAAAAGTTGTTCCTAACCGATCCCCTATAATTAACTCCATATTTTTTCTAGTCCAAACTATTCAAAGCCAAATACATGGAAGCCAATAAATAAAGTAAAATATCATGATTATGAAAGAATAAAATTTAAATTTACAAACCAAATTATTCAACGCTAAACACATGGCAGGGTTTAAATGAAGTGAATAGCACAAATGGTTCAAATGAAGTAAAAAACACAACTACCAAGTGTTGTGAAGTAGCCAGTGATGCTCAACAATATCATCTTGAAGCTAAGAATGAATTTCTCGGTTCTTGATCCTTCGATGCGCTGCAAGAAATCTATGTATCCTGGTTGCATCATGTTATTTCTTAATAGGATTCCATTGGAGATGTATCAAAATTTCTCTTCCATGTCAAGTATTCAATGATCATGTTAAGGAAGGCTACAAACAACGGCAAACATGTCGTTGTTTTTCATAGCACTTTTGATTTCCAATACTCAGCAAGGCTACAAACAATGGCAAAGCTCTTTGCGCAACCTTCCTTGTCGGCTCTTAGACACACAGAAAAGTGAGATCTATTTTTTCCTTGAGGACGCGGGATTGTAATCACAAACGTGGCCCATCGAGGATATATGCCATCTGCAAGATAGTAACATATCGTGTACTTAACGTCATTGACAACCTAGTTGCAAGGAGAATCATCTCCGACAACAATCCTTGCAAAGAGTGGTAATCTTGACAACACATTCAACTTATTATGAGAGACGTACAATCCAAAGAATGATTGCCAAATCCATAGATCGTTTGATCCAATGACTTCAAGAATGATTTTTGGATCTTTCAAGTGGCTAGTGTGCCGACCTTTCCATCCCGCCGGATAGTTCTTCCATGTACAGTGCATGCAATCTATTAATCCAAGAATGTGAACCCGTCCTCGTTTTGTACTCTCGCCCAAGAGTCTCTCAGTTTCTTTATAATTGGGTGCCCTCAAGTACTCCGACCCAAAGATATCAATCACGGCTAGTGTGTATCTTCTAACGGCCTCCAAGATTGTATATTTACCAATGTGTACATAGTCATCAATGTCATCCGTTGAACATCCATAGGCAAACACTCTAACAACCACAACACACTTCATTAACGGGCTTGCAGTTATTTCCCTCGATGCACTCCTCCTTAGCTTGAACCAATCATCATGATTCTCCATGGATTTTGCAACAGTGAGAATGGGACTCTTGTGCATTCAAAATAGTCAGAGAAAATACTTCTATGGATAGGTTGCATCAAGGTTGAAGTACTCTTGTCGAGGTTATGCCGAATAGGGTATACCACGATAGGGGCTTAAACTAGCCATCCGGGTGGCCCACTTGGTTGGCGAAACTATCAAGGTTGTTGGGTGGCCCAGTTGCTAAGATGGAGGCCCACGCGATTCTGGAAGGCCCAAGACGGATTCCAGAAGGTTCGAGAAGAAGGAATACTTGTAACTCCACACACATGATACTCGTAGACATAGTCTAGGACTCCGTAGTTGGTTAGGTATTTTCGTTCATCTAACCCTAGGTCACGGTGCCTTTACAAAGCCGGCCTGGCAGACGCCTTTAGGGCAAGACATAAGACACATCATTGTAGTATGTACTCTATGCTATTATAATGAATTCTAGCATGACACAACGATCCTCCGTCAAGGGGTTGTGAACCTGGGTAAATCGCCGAGTTGCACCATCCCGAGCATCCCGTCGTCTAGTTCCACCATAAAACCTGGCCATGAGAAACCCCTCATGGAACTATCGTTATCAAGCAACAAAAAATCTCCCATAATCTTGGCGTGGCACTCCACTCTATCTCGGTTGATGTACAAACGATTGAATTGTAACCCTAGTATCGGCACCGAATTCCGTCGTGCAAGATCATGGTCGGCTATTTCTAAGTCATTGTCGTATTCTTCTTCCTCCTCCTCCGATGAAGAGTCATCGAAGATCACCCCCCTCAACCTCTTCATCTACATTATACGATTGACTAGTGATGTCTACGGGAGCTTCTATTCTTGTAGACAGTGTTGGGCCTCCAAGAGCAGAGGTTTGTAGAACAGCAGCAAGTTTCCCTTAAGTGGATTACCCAAGGTTTATCGATCTCAGGGAGGAAGAGGTCAAAGATATCCCTCTCATGCAACCCCGCAACCACAAAGCAAGAAGTCTCTTGTGTCCCCAACACACCTAATAGGTGCACTAGTTCGGCGAAGAGATAGTGAAATACAGGTGGTATGAATAAGTAATGGCAACGGCACCGGAAAAGTGCTTTGCCCGTAACAATAAACAAGCGATAGTAACGCAAGTAAAACAAGTAAACAAGCAGCGATAGCGATATTTAGGAACAAGGCCTAGGGATTAGACTTTCACTAGTGGACACTCTCAACATTGATCACATAACAGAATAGATAAATGCATA
Organism: Lolium rigidum; assembly: GCF_022539505.1. Lineage (NCBI taxonomy): Eukaryota > Viridiplantae > Streptophyta > Magnoliopsida > Poales > Poaceae > Lolium > Lolium rigidum. The sequence goes on from NC_061511.1 coordinate 19,063,284, forward strand.
CTCTACACTTTTGTTGGATGATGAACACATTGCGTAGGATTACACGAACCCTCAATGCCGGAGTTAACAAGCTCCACAATAATGCTCATATTTTAGTAACCTTTAGTGTAAGATAGATCAAAAGACTAAACCAAGTACTAACATAGCATGCACTACTCGTCACCTTCATGCATATGTAGGAGGAATAGATCACATCAATATTATCATAGCAATAGTTAACTTCGCAATCTACAAGAGATCATGATCATAGCATAAACCAAGTACTAACACGGTGCACACACTCGTCACCTTTGCACACGTGCAGGGAGGAATAAAACTACTTTAATAACATTGCTAGAGTAGCACATAGATAAATTGTGATACAAACATATTGCAATCATAAAGAGATATAAATAAGCACCTCACTATGCCATTCAACGGTGAATAAGTATTCTGTGAAATATAGCCTAAGAGACCCACACGGTGCACACACTGTCACCTTTACACACGTGGGACAAGGAGTCTCCGGAGATCACATAGGTAAAACTCACTTGACTAGCATAATGACATCTAGATTACAAGCATCATCATATGAATCTCAATCATGTAAGGCAGCTCATGAGATTATTGTATTGAAGTACATAGGAGAGAGATGAACCACATAGCTACCGGTACAGCCCCTAGCCTCGATGGAGAACTACTCCCTCCTCATGGGAGCAGCAGCGGTGATGAAGATGGCGGTGGAGATGGCAGCGGTGTCGATGGAGAAGCCTTCCGGGGGCACTTCCCCGCTCCGGCAGGATGCCGGAACAGAGACTCCTGTCCCCCAGATCTTGGCTTCGCGATGGCGGCGGCTCTGGAAGGTTTTCCGTATCGTGGTTCTTCGCCTCAGGGGTTTCGCAACGGAGGCTTTATATAGGCGAAGAGGCGGCGCAGGAGGGTCGAGGGGGTGGCCACACCATATGGCGGCGCGGCCAGGGCCAGGCCGCGCCGGCCTATGGTCCGGGGGCCCGAGTGCCCCCTCCGGTCCTTCCCGGGTGTTCCGGATGCTTCCGGTGAAAATAGGAACCCGGGTCTTCGTTTCGTCCAATTCCGAGAATATTTCGTTACTAGGATTTCTGAAACCAAAAACAGCGAGAAAACGAGAACTGGCACTTCGGCATCTTGTTAATAGGTTAGTTCCAGAAAATGCACGAATATGACATAAAGTGTACATAAAACATGTAGGTATCATCAATAATATGGCATAGAACATAAGAAATTATCGATACGTCGGAGACGTATCAAGCATCCCCAAGCTTAGTTCTCGCTCGTCCCGAGCGAGTAAAACGATAACAAAGATAATTTCTGAAGTGATATGCCATCATAACCTTGATCATACTATTTGTAAACATATGTAGTGAATGCAGCGATCAAAACAATGGTAATGACATGAGTAAACAACTGAATCATAAAGCAAAGACTTTTCATGAATAGTACTTCAAGACAAGCATCAATAAGTCTTGCATAAGAGTTAACTCATAAAGCAATAAATCAAAGTAAAGGCATTGAAACAACACAAAGGAAGATTAAGTTTCAGCGGTTGCTTTCAACTTGTAACATGTATATCTCATGGATAATTGTCAACATAGAGTAATATAACAAGTACAATATGCAAGTATGTAGGAATCAATGCACAGTTCACACAAGTGTTTGCTTCTTGAGGTGGAGAGAGATAGGTGAACTGACTCAACATAAAAGTAAAGAGAATGGTCCTTCAAAGAGGAAAGCATCGATTGCTATATTTGTGCTAGAGCTTTTATTTTGAAAACATGAAACAATTTTGTCAACGGTAGTAATAAAGCATATGAGTTATGTACATTATATCTTACAAGTTGCAAGTCTCATGCATAGTATACTAATAGTGCCCGCACCTTGTCCTAATTAACTTGGACTACCGGATCTTTGCAATGCACATGTTTTAACCAAGTGTCACAATGGGGTACCTCCATGCCGCCTTGTACAAAGGTCTAAGGAGAAAGCTCGCATTTTGGATTTCTCGCTTTTGATTATTCTCAACTTAGACATCCATACCGGGACAACATGGACAACGGATAATGGACTCCTCTTTAATGCATAAGCATGTGGCAACAATTATTATTCTCATATGAGATTGAGGATATATGTCCAAACTGAAACTTCCACCATGAATCATGGCTTTAGTTAGCGGCCCAAAGTTCTTCTCTAACAATATGCATGCTCCAACCATGAAGGTGGTAGATCTCTCTTGCTTCGGACAAGACGGACATGCATAGCAACTCACATGATATCCAACAAAGAATAGTTGATGGCGTCCCCGTAAACATGGTTATCGCACAACAAGCAACTTAATAAGAGATAAAGTGCATAAGTACATATTCAATACCACAATAGTTTTTAAGCTATTTGTCCCATGAGCTATATATTGCAAAGGTGAATGACGGAATTTTAAAGGTAGCACTCAAGCAATTTACTTTGGAATGGCGGATAAATACCATGTAGTAGGTAGGTATGGTGGACACAAATGGCATAGTGGTTGGCTCAAGGATTTTGGATGCATGAGAAGTATTCCCTCTCGATACAAGGTTTAGGCTAGCAAGGTTATTTGAAACAAACACAAGGATGAACGGTGCAGCAAAACTCACATAAAAGACATATTGTAAACATTATAAGACTCTACACCGTCTTCCTTGTTGTTCAAACCAATACTAGAAATTATCTAGACCTTAGAGAGACCAATTATGCAAACCAAATTTTAGCAAGCTCTATGTATTTCTTCATTAATGGGTGCAAAGTATATGATGCAAGAGCTTAAACATGAGCACAACAATTGCCAAGTATCAAATTATCCAAGACATTTTAGAGTTACTACATGTATCATTTTCCAATTCCAACCATATAACAATTTAACGAAGAAGAAACTTCGCCATGAATACTATGAGTAGAGCCTAAGGACATACTTGTCCATATGCTACAGCGGAGCGTGTCTCTCTCCCACACAAGCATTTATTCAAACAAAAACAAAAACAAGAAACATACAGACGCTCCGAGTAAAGTACATAAGATGTGACCGAATAAAAATATAGTTTCAAGAGAAGAAACCTGATAATTTGTCGATGAAGAAGGGGATGCCTTGGGCATCCCCAAGCTTAGACGCTTGAGTCTTCTTAGAATATGCAGGGGTGAACCACCGGGGCATCCCCAAGTTTAGAGTTTTCACTCTCCTTGATCATAGTATATCATCCTCCTCTCTTGACCCTTGAAAACTTCCTCCACACCAAACTCGAAACAAACTCATTAGAGGGTTAGTGCATAATCAAAAACTCACATGTTCAGAGGTGACACAATCATTCTTAACACTTCTGGACATTGCTCAAAGCTACTGGAAGGTAATGGAACAAAGAAATCCACCCAACACGACGAAAGAAGCAATGCGAAATAAAAGGCAGAATCTGTCAAAACAGAACAGATCCGTAAAGACGAATTTTAAAAGGGCACCAGACTTGCTCAAATGAAAATGCCCAAATTGAATGAAAGTTGCGTACATATCTGAGGATCACTCACGTAAATTGGCATAATTTTCTGAGTTACCTACAGAGAATTAGACCCAGATTCGTGACAAAGCAAAGAAATCTGGAACTGCGCAGTAATCCAAATCTAGTATTTACTTTACTATCAAAGACTTTACTTGGCACAACAAAACATAAAACTAAGATAAGGAGAGGTTGCTACAGTAGTAAACAACTTCCAAGACACAAATATAAAACAAAGTACTGTAGCAAAATAACACATGGGTTATCTCCCAAGAAGTTCTTTCTTTATAGCCATTAAGATGGGCTCAGCAGTTTTAATGATGCACTTGCAAGAAATAGTATTTGAAGCAAAAGAGAGCATCAAGAGGCAAATTCAAAACACATTTAAGTCTAACATGCTTCCTATGCAGAGGCATCTTGTACACAAATGAATTCATGAAGAACAAAGTGACAAGCATAAGAGGATAAAACAAAAGTAGCTTCAAGATTTTCAACATAAAGAGGGGAAACTTAATATTATTGAAATGCATATAACCATATTTCCCTCTCTCATAATAACTTTCAGTAGCATCATTGATGAAATCCACAATATACCCATCACTTAAAACATTCTTATCATGGTTCATATGCATAGAAGTATCATTAAATTTGGCATAAGAAGAGTTATTCTCATTAATAGTAATTGGAGTAAGGTTATTATCAAGAATTTGAACATGGTAAACAAATTGCATATTAAGGTAATTGTTTTTAGTAATCCAATCATGACTATGACAAGTTTCATAAGGATAGTTAGAACCTATATCATAGCATTCTTTATAATAATCATCAGAGATCGGGGGCACAGTGTCATTATAGGAAATAGAATAGTTATCTTTCACAGTCGGTTTATCTGTGTCCACACCATCATTGTTATTAGAAGGAGATGTATCAAGAACATAATGACCAGTAGCTAAAGGATTTTCAAACTCCTCTTCCCCAAGCTTAGAGCTTTCTATATCATTATGGGAGGAAGCATGGATAGTACCGACACTATGGCAATTATTATCATCATTTTCAGAATTAGTTTCCCGGAGATTTGTAATATCAAAAGTAGTGTGCTCATTCAAATCATGATCGCTAATGTATGTAAAGGGCATAGGAAGATCATCGTATTCAGATTCATTGTCACAATAATCATTAGGAGCAACATACTTACGGTTACCTAGCGTTATCTCATTCACGCGGGGATACGCCGTTACCTCTTTCTTTTTATTCTCCTTCTTCTTCTTCTTCTCTTCCTTCTCCTCGTTCCCTTTTTTAGGAGGAAGAGGCTTGAAGGGTGGCTTGTCCGCATAACCTGATTTAGTTTCAGAAACAATAGAAGAAACTTGGGAGGATCCCTCCTTTTCATTAATTAGTTGAAAACACACAGCGGTCCTATCATATTTTGGCAAGGTGTCATCTTCTAAAATATTTTGTATGTAAGTATTTGTATGGCTATTATCAATGCAATAAGAAAAACACCCATGCAGGACATCATCAATATCAAGATCACTCATATGTAACAAAGAGATTTTTCTCGACAGTTCTTCACACCCCAAAAATAAAGTAAGCTCATCATGCTGATTAGGAGTAATTTCATCATCACAATACAAATTTGCAAGCACTTATTGGGTTCAAATTATCATTGGAGGAGCATTGAAAATTAAAATGACCCACTTCATGGCAAACTTCACAAATAAAAGGATAGAGGGCACAAACTTTTTTACCAAGATCATCTAGAGCCCTAAACCACTTTCTAGTTTTTTCATTAGCATGATGGATACAATATTCATCTTTGATTTGATTAATTCCACAAGGTCTATGTATTCCACAAAAATTAACATGCTTATAGGAAATAACATTCTTAGGAGTTTGAGCATGCTCATTACAATAATTAACAACAATTTCATTCTTCATGCAAGCCTTTTTAAAAGGTTCATGATACTTATCAAAATTATTTTTAGGCAATTCTAAATGAGATGCAAAGGCTTTATAAAGATTTGCAGCAACTTGAGAGTCAAGACCATAAGTAGCACTCATATTTCGAAATTTATCGGTATCCATAAAAGTTTCAATGCATTCATAATCATAATTTATACCCGACTCTTTACCTTTGTCGTTCTCCCAATCTTCAGCCGTTCTCCTTAATCCGATCAAGAAGACCCCTTTTAAACTCTTCTTTGTTGCGCGTGAATGATCCAGTAACAAGTAGCATCCAGACAAGGTCTTATCTTGAAAAGAAAGTCTTGCATAGAAATTATCAATGATGATATTACCCGGAAGCTCATGATTGGGGCATTTGAGCATTAAAGACTTCAATCTCTCCCATGCTTGGGCAATACTCTCTCCATCATGAGGCCAGTAAATTATATATTCGGTTTCGGTCTTTGTGAATTTCACTTGGAGGATAGAATTTAGAATAAAATAGAGGCACAATATCCTTCCAATCAAGAGAATGCTCATCTTTTAGCAAGTTTATGCCAATGCGCCGCTTTACCAAGTCAACGACATAGAGAATAATTTCTTCTTCACTTCATCCATAGAGATACTCGCACACTTGAATAACCCGCATAATTCATGCAAAAACAGCAAATGATCTCCAGGATGCACAGTTCCATCCCCTTCATAGCGGTTATCCATAACATGTTCAATAATTTTCATAGGTATTTTATATGGGATACTTTTAGTAGGTGCATTTAAAATATCACAAGCATCATTAGAGTTATCGCATATGGGAGATAAAGTGTTATCAGAGCAAATTTTCTCACCTGAAGATGGGAAGCTAAAAAGTTCACAAAAACTAGCTTCCCCAAGCTTAGAACTTTCTACATTATTATCAACAATGGTGTTCAAAGCGTTCATACTAATATTACTACCAGCATGCAAATAAGGTTCCATAGGTTTTTTAATTTTCGCATCAAACAATCCATGTTTTAAATCAGGAAATAGAATAAGAAGCTCATTGTTGTCCATTATGCCAAACTAGTGTAAACAAGAAACAAAAAGATGCAATTGCAGGATCTAAAGGAAATAGCTTCGAGCACAAACACAATGGCGCCGTAAAAGTATTGTTACCCGGAACCGGAGTATGAGTGCCTTTTACCTTTCCTCCCGGCAACGGCGCCGTGAAAAGTACTTGGCGCGTAGTTGACGAGGGAGGAAAAGTGCTTAGTTGCCGGGCTTGACAATGTGTGAGTGCCGTTTACCTTCCCTCCCCGGCAACGGCGCCAGAAAAGTGCTTGATGTCTACGGGTGCTTCTATTCTTGTAGACAGTGTTGGGCCTCCAAGAGCAGAGGTTTGTAGAACAGAAAGCAAGTTTCCCTTAAGTGGATTACCCAAGGTTTATCGATCTCAGGGAGGAAGAGGTCAAAGATATCCCTCTCATGCAACCCTGCAACCACAAAGCAAGAAGTCTCTTGTGTCCCCAACACACCTAATAGGTGCACTAGTTCGGCGAAGAGATAGTGAAATACAGGTGGTATGAATAAGTAATGGCAACGGCACCAGAAAAGTGCTTTGCCCAGGACAGTAAACAAGCAAGTAGTAACGCAGCGAGTAGTAACGCAAAGAAACAAGAAACAAGCAGCGATAGCAGTATTTAGGAACAAGGCCTAGGGATTAGACTTTCACTAGTGGACACTCTCAACATTGATCACATAACAGAATAGATAAATGCATACTCTACACTTTTGTTGGATGATGAACACATTGCGTAGATGATAAGGGGTGGCCCGATCTTCTCAGTAAGCAACGGTGGTGACGATGATCACGGGGTGATGGCAGCGGAGAAACACGACGATGTAGTGGATGATAACTTGTATGACGCAACGAGATCTCTCGATTGGTCCCTGTCGCCAGATGCAACAGCTCTCAACCCTGCAAGATATTCGCAACTCCACACACTTGCGCACGTAGCCGCCGACCACGAAGCGGTAAGTTGCAACCGTCTAATTCCCAATGGAACAACGAGATCACACAAGACTTAAACAGGATCTACACAATATCCAAGCAATATGGTGTAGGGAATTCAATAGTTTTGCAGAGCAAACAACTAAGAACTAGGGTTTATCTTAAACGTGGTCTAAAGCAACTAGGGGGCGTCCCGGGCACTTATATAGGTGTCCGGGACGAGTTCGGTCGAAAAGATACAAAAATAACCGACCCGGAATAGATCCGGTCGAGACGGACTCGGACCGGTCCGGTCTCGGGATCCGGTCGACCGGGCTGTGGACCGGGCTGTCCTGGTCTCGTGGTCCGGTCGGACCGGGTTCCGGACCGGCCGGTCCGGCCAACCGGTCGGAAACCGGAAACCGCGAAGCTTCCGGTCTCGCCCCGTACGATAAATCTCCTCCGGTTGGTGGCCGGTTTACGGCCGGTCGACCGGGCCAGGGACCGGGCTGGCCGGTTCTGGGGGCCGGTCGGACCGGGTTCTGGACCGGCCCGGACTTCTTCTTCTCCTCTCGCGCATGCCTCCCGCTCCTCCCTCGCGCGTCCATGAGATATCTTCATGTCCAGCTCCATGTCCAGCCTTCACGGCCCTCTTGACGTCCGTCTTCATGTCCAGCTCGCTCCTCTCCTCGTGCGATGCTTGTCTCCTCTTGATACCCGATGATACATAAGTAATAGGACTTAGGCAGTATAAAGTTCTCATCAATCAAAGTATCGTTTAGGAACAAGTTCACTTGTTGTTTAAGTAGCTTCGCACGAGCTCTTGTAATTGGTCCAATCCGAACTTCATTGGACTTGAGCTTCACAGCAGGTTCATCTTCATTTGTTAATGACGGAGGTAGTAGTGAGGTAGGGATGTCCTCATCATCTCCCCCCCCCTTCAAAAGGCGTCGACCCCGACGCTCCAAGGTCTTCTCCAACATATGGTGTCAAATCAGCAACATTGAAAGAATTACTGACACCAAACTCATCAACTGGAAGATCTATCGAGTATGCATTATCATTGATCTTGGCAAGCACTTTGTAAGGACCAGCACCACGAGGCTTCAACTTAGACTTCCGCAGCTTCGGGAACCTATCCTTGCGAAAATGTACCCGCACCATATCACCAGGCTTGAACAACATCTCTTTGCGCTTCTTGTTCATCCTTGCAGCATTGCTCTTGCCTTTCTTCTCGATCAACTCTTTAGTCTTCACATGGATCTTACGCACAAAATCTGCCCTCTTGGATGCCTCCATATTAACTCTCTCATGTATGGGCAAAGGCAACAAGTCAAGTGGAGTAATGGGTTTGAATCCATACACCACCTCAAAAGGACACAGCTCCGTGGTAGAATGTACCGCCCCGTT
>NC_061511.1:19072233-19105759 GCF_022539505.1 Lolium rigidum
CGGACTTTCATATGGACTAGTGGCACATCCGCTTATCCAATAATTTTGCAAAAAGAGCTGGCAATGGGGTTCCCAGCCCCAATTAATCAACTTTCACTAATAATTCTCTTCACATGTTTTGCTCTGATTCATCAGTAAGCAACTTAATTTTGCAAATAGACACTCCTCCATGGTATGTGATTGATGGAAGGCACCCGAGGATTCGGTTAGCCATGGCTTGTGTAAGCAAAGGTTGGGGGAGTGTCACCCATAATAAAACTAAAATACATGTGTAAAAAAAGAGAAGAGGGATGATCTACCTTGCTGGTAGAGATAACGTCCTTCATGGGAGCCGCTCTTGGAAGTCCGGTTGGCGAGGTAGTTGGTGTACCCATTACCATTCGTTGACAACAACAAACACCTCTCAAAATAATTTTACTCCTGCTTTACAAATGAAAAGCTCTAGCGCATGTTAATCTCTGCTTCCCTCTGCGAAGGGTCAATCTTTTACTTTTATGTTGTGTCTCCATCCTTTCTTTGAGCACTTTCTTGAGAGCACAACTGTCATTCTTAGTGTAATATGCTTGTCTCAAAATATGATTGATTGTGGTATAACTTTGATGCTTTTATCTTTGACAATCACTATTTCTAGTCTTTCTATGAACTTCGAGAGGTGCCCGAGCATTTATGTTGTGCTGATCAAATATGGGCAAGCGAGATACCACTCTATCATACTCTTTTATGAACATTGCAATCCTGCTTATATACATGATTCATGATGCTTATTATTAATTGTTGGTACCTTTCCATGATTGACATAGCTATTAGAAGATCTTATTTGCATGTATCTTATTATGAATTGCCTAAGTGTTAGCCATAGCATGAGAATATTTACATCATATGAACAAATGTGTTCGTGAAAGTTCTTTTATCGCTCAGTTGTTAACTGAATTGCTTGAGGACAAGCAATAAGCTAAGCTTGGGGGAGTTGATACGTCCAAAACGTATCTACTTTCCCGAACACTTTTGCTATTGTTTTGCCTCTAATTTGTGTATTTTGGATGCAACTAACACGGACTAACGCTGTTTTCAGCAGAACTGTTCTGGTGTCTCGTTTTTGTGCAGAAATCCAACTTTCAGGAAAAACCTCGGAATTTATACAGAAGGCCCTATTTTTCCAGAAGACTCACGGAGCCAGAAGGGCAAGTCAGGTGGAGGCCCGAGGGCCCCACACCCTAGGGCGGCGCGGCCCAGGAGGGGGGCGCGCGGCCCTAGCGTGTGGCCCCCTCGGTCGGCCTCCGACGCCCTCCTTCGGACTACTTATCGCCCTCGACCTAAAAACGCACGGGGAGAAGTCGAAGTTGCCAGAAACCCTCCAGAACGCCGCCACATCGCGAAACTCCGTCTCGGGAGCCAGAAGTCTCCGTTCTGGCACTCCGCCGGGACGGGAATTGGAGGAGATCATCGCCGCCATCACCACCGATGCCTCTTCATCAACCAGCCATGTTTCCCCCATCCATGTGTGAGTAATTCCCCCGCTGTAGGCCGAAGGGGATGGTAGGGATTGGATGAGATTGGTCATGTAATAGTGTAAGATTGTTAGGGCATAGTGCCTAGTGTCCGTAATTGGTACTTCGATGATATTATTGCAACTCGTTATGCTTAATGCTTGTCACTAGGGCTCGAGTGCCATGATCTCAGATCTGAACATGTTATTATTTCATCATGATATTCATTATTTATGGTCTTACCTGCAAGTTGTATACACATGTCGCTGTCCGGAACCAATGGCCCCGAAGTGACCGAAATCGGGACAACCGGAGGGGATGGTAGTGATGTGAGGATCACATGTGTTCACGGAGTGTTAATGCTTTGCTCCGGTACTCTATTAAAAGGAGTACCTTAATATCCAGTAGATTCCCTTGAGGCCCGGCTGCCACCGGCTGGTAGGACAAAAGATGTTGTGCAAGTTTCTCATTGCGAGCACGTACGACTATAATTGGAACACATGCCTATTGATTGCTTTGTACTTGGACACCGTTTTATTATTATCTCGCAAATGCCCCGCTTGATTGTTACATGAGTTTCTCTCATCCATGCAACGCCCGTTATCCGTCCCCGTGCCTACAATATTTTAATCCTGTTGTTTACTATAATCACTACTGCTGTCTTTGTTACTCTGCTGCTGTTATTTCACTACTGCTACTGCTATAAAACTGTTAGTACTGATAAACTCTTGCGAGCAAGTCTGTTTCCAGGTGCAGCTGAATTGACAACTCCGCTGTTAAGGCTTTCAAGTATTCTTTGTCTCCCCTTGTGTCGAATCAATAAATTGGGTTTTACTACCCGCGAAGACTGCTGCGATCCCCTATACTTGTGGGTCATCATGGTGAATCGAACCTTGTCACAACTGTTGAGATCCATGATCAAGAAGAACCTGAAGGAGTGGGAAGAGTGTTTGCCGCATGTGGAGTTCGCTTACAACAGGGCGGTACATTCTACCACGGAGCTGTGTCCTTTTGAGGTGGTGTATGGTTTCAAACCCATTACTCCACTTGATTTGTTTCCTTTGCCCATACATGAGAGAGTTAATATGGAGGCATCCAAGAGGGCAGATTTTGTGCGTAAGATCCATGTGAAGACTAAAGAGTTGATCGAGAAGAAAGGCAAGAGCAATGCTGCAAGTATGAACAAGAAGCGCAAAGAGATGTTGTTCAAGCCTGGTGATATGGTGCAGGTACATTTTCGCAAGGATAGGTTCCCGAAGCTGCGGAAGTCTAAGTTGAAGCCTCGTGGTGCTTGGTCCTTACAAAGTGCTTGCCAAGATCAATGATAATGCATACTCGATAGATCTTCCAGTTGATGAGTTTGGTGTCAGTAATTCTTTCAATGTTGCTGATTTGACACCATATGACGGAGAAGACCTTGGAGCGTCGGCCTTTTGAAGGGGGGGGGGGGGAGATGATGAGGACATCCCTACTACACCACTACCTCCGTCATTGATAGATGAAGATGAACCTGCTGTGAAGCTCAAGTCCGATGAAGTTCGGATTGGACCAATTACAAGAGCTCGTGCGAAGCTACTTAAACAACAGGTGAACTTGTTTCTAAACGATACTTTGATTGATGAGAACTTTATACTGCCTAAGTCCTATTACTTATGTATCATCAAGTATCAAGAGGAGACGAGCATCGCACGAGGAGAGGAGCAGCTGGACATGAAGACGGACGTCAAGATGGACGTGAAGCTGGACATGGAGCTGGACATGAAGATATCTCATGGACGCGCGAGGGAGGAGCGGGAGGAATGCGCGAGAGGAGAAGACGACGTCCAGGCCGGTCCAGCACCCGGTCCGACCGGACTCCTAACCGGCCAGCCCGGTCCCAGGCCCGGTTGACCGGTCGCCAACCGGCCGCCAACCGGATATGAAGCATCGTACCGGGCAGAAACCGGAAAGTTGCGAAGTTTCCGGTTGCCGCCCGGTTGACTGGACCACGAACCGGCCCGCCCGGTCCACTCGCCGGTTGACCGGATTCCGAGACCGGACCGGTCCGAGTCCGTCTCGACCAGATCTATTCGGGTCGGTTATTCTTGTATCTTTTCGACCGGAACTCGTCCCGGACACCTATATAAGTGCCCGGGACGCCCCTAGCTGCTTTAGACCACGTTTAAGATAAACCCTAGTTCTTAGTTGTTTGCTCTAGCAAAACTATTGAATCCCTACACCATATTGCTTGATATTGTGTAGATCCCGAAAAAGTCTTGTGTGATCTCGTTGTTCCATTGGGAATTAGACGATTGCAACTTACCGCTTCGTGGTCGGCGGCTACGTGCGCAAGTGTGTGGAGTTGCGAATATCTTGCGGGGTTGAGAGTCGTTGCATTGGCGACAGGGGACCAATCGAGAGATCTCGTTGCGTCATACAAGTTATCATCCACTTCATCGTCGTGTTTCTCCGCTGCCATCACCCCGTGATCATCATCACCACCGTTGCTTACTGAGAAGATCGGGCCACCCCTTATCAAAAATAAATTTGACACTATTCTTCTTTTATAGAGACTAGATATTTTCTTATAGCATTGGAACAGGAACTTCTATTTTCTACTCAATGCAGGACGAAATAGCTCCCGCCTGCAATTATTAATTCCTGCGCCACTCGGTATGTGGTTTAATGATAGGTACCTTTTCCCCTTTTCCTTTTTCTATTATTAATTTTATTATTAATTTTTGTTTTTTTCCTTTTCTCACATTTCTTATTTTACTTTAGTTTTTTATTTCTCTTTTTTATTTTTGATACTATTTGTTTTAAAATGAATGATTTATGTTTTAAATGATTTTGCAATATGAAAATTTATTTTTGATATCATTTTTATGGGTTTTTGAATAAGAGCATTTACCCTCATTTAAATGGTTTTTTAATCATTGATAGCATTTACCTTATTTAAATGGTTTTCAAAATAAAATCTTTTATCTTATGCAGACAAAATTTCAATACAAACATTGTCATTTGAACAATAAAAACTACTACTTTATGTTTACCATAAAAAAGGAAAATACAAATGAGAGTGGATTCTTGTACTTACGAGCATGGATCTGGGTGTTTCCAACACCGTCAATTTATTTCTCGAGATTTGTGCTCACTATAGTAGATAGAAAGATTTCTTTCTCTTTTCCTTTTTTATACAAATCTCAAAGCACAGCGGACGGTGATGGGTACATGTCGTGTAAGTACATTAAGTATTTGCCAATACAAATAGGAAAAGAGGACCAAAAATAATACAGTAACAAGAAAAGAAACATAAAGAAGAAAAAATAAAAATAAAAAATATAATAAAAAAATAAAAAATAAGAAACAGAAAACGAAAAAGTAAGAAACAAGAAACGAAAGAGGAGAAGAAAAACAAAAAAAGCAGACATTAAACGGGGGAAAACCACGGAGGAGCTTCTACTTCTAGGATGGGTGTGCAGAGCGCATTCCGCTCCGCATTGAGCGACAAATAGAAAAACGCCTACCTCGCTGGTATAATTTGTTATGCCAATTGGGCATCAGCCTTTTCAATTGGGCCTTTTATCTTTTCACCACAGTCCATAAGACTACCTGCCAGCGACAGGCCCAAATACAAGTCCACGATAGATCTGGGCTCTAAAGTCTGAATTTAAGTCCTATGCATAGCGACATAGGCTGTTTGCGGAACAGACATCGGCCCCCGAAACCTGAGCAGGCACGGCGGCGACGGACCGCCGGCGAGTAAGATGAAGACGGTGAGCATGGGCGCCCCCAGGTCCTCCACCGTCAAGTTCCGCATGTACTCCCTCTCACTCCCTCACTCCCTTCTCTCTCTCTCTCTCTCTCTCTCTCTCTCTCTCTCTCTCTCTCTGGAATCTTGAATCGATTTGGGGATAAGGGGAGGAGCTAACCGCGCCGCCGTGCCGCGCAGGCCGACGAGGGACAACCTGGTGCCGATACGCGTCGACGTCGAGGTGGACGGCCAGCGCTACAGGGACGCCTTCACCTGGAACCCTCGCGGTAGGGAACCACCTCTGTCTTCCACGCTTGTTTCTTTCCTTGCGCTCATCTGTTCCTGATAGTCCGGCCCTCCTTGCGCCTTGCAGATCCCGACACAGAGATCATGAGCTTCGCCAAGAGGACGGCCAAGGACCTGAAGCTGCCGACCAGCTTCGTCCCCCAGATGTTCCACTCCATCCAGGTACCCCGCCTCTCGTTCTCAACTTGTTGTTCATCTTTCGTAGGACAGAGACTGTTTGCGTTGGTAATTCTGCAATTGCACAGCTCCGTCGCTTACTTGTACTCTATGTTTTTTTCTTTGTGTGTTCGCAAAAGGGGCAATTGGCCGACTTTCGTTCCTACGAGGGGCAGGATATGCAGGTCAAAGAGAAGATTGTGCCCCTCAAGGTTTGCTTCTTTTCCTAACTGCGGATTGCCTGACAGTTCCGGTACCATCTGCTTTAAACTTTATGATTGCTTGCTGAATGTGCAGATTGACCTCCGGGTGAACAACACTGTAGTGAGAGACCAGTTCTTGTGGGTACGTGCACGATTTTTGACAATTGTTCATGTAGACCGTTTGCTTTATTGGGCTGTTGTAATGTGCTATTTGGTTAACTCTGCGCTTTCACATAAACTTTCACATACCAGGATATAGGCAACCTTGAAAGCGATCCTGAGGAATTTGCAAGGACCTTATGCGATGATTTGAACATTACAGATCCTGAAGTTGGGGTAAAACTCTTTAATTTCTTGAGAGCTTAGTTTATTTTCATTTTGGAAACCTTGATTTAATATGATAAAAATTAACAATGCATCTTGTTAAGGATGTTGCTTTTGTTTGTCACCCAGTTGCTGCTTCCACAATTAGTGTACTCCTGAATCCATTGCCAGATATGGGAAGTTGCGATGTTTGTTATGCTTTGTATATGGGTTGTTGTCACTCTTTTTGTTAAGCTTCGTCTGCGTAACTATAGTATGTATAGATGCAAAGGGATGAAAATAGAGCAGAATTTTTGGTCCGTGCTGGGAAAAATATGGAAACGGAGGACAAAAATGGGAACAGAAACGGAAATTCATGGAAACGGAGAGTTTTTCGCAGAAACAGAAACGGAACGGTGTTTTCCTGTGGAACACCGGCTGCAACGGTATTTCCGTATCCGCATGTGCGGAAATTTCTGTTTATCTTTGCCTGTATAGTCCCCTCTAGCCTAGCTCATATACACTTTTGACCCAACTCAATGCTCCACCAAGTAAACAAAGTCTTTACCTTATTCTCTTGATCCTCCTCGTCATCCCCATTCTACCCAAACAGTATATCTATTGTATTGCCAAAGTTGGAAAATTATGCACAGTAATATTCCTTATTACACATATACACAAGCGCCATAATAATTTTTAGGTATCTGAGCAATTAAGTTTGTTGGTTTGGTTCTATTTTTCTGTATGGTTCAAATGAGTTCGCTGAACTTTTGCTTTGTATCCTTGTCCGCTCTGTATTATTTGATGGCAGTGTCTACTTCTGTATTTTGTTTCTGGGGTTTCCGTTGTCATGTCCGCTTAAAAGATACGAAAACAAATAAGGCAACACTTAGTTTTGCCTGTTCCCACTCCTTTTTCATCCGTAGATGCAACTATGGTTTTAATATCATTGAACTTCAGTGTCTTATTAGGAGTGTTTGCATCTATACTTGCTAACAATTTCTATGCAAGAAACTTAAAACTTCTGTTGATACCAAATTATACCTGCAAGTAAAATGTAAAAGAACAGGTGATTGATGTGTTCACAGGACAGTGGATTCTACTTTTTTCGGAGGATTGTGTAACATTTCCTACTAGAACCTTCATTATTTCTATTGCTTTGTTGTATGTACTAATAATCACCTTTTGGTTGGAGTGACCACCTAACAAAGATGTCTGTAAAGTAGAGGGCACTCCTAAATGGGATGAATAGAGTTGCTCTAAGTACATGTTATCGTAAGAACCTAGTAAAAATATGGGTATGACTTATTGATATATTTTTCTATGTAAGTAGATGGTCTATAAGATTTCAGCAACTTTGTTTTAAGCTGACAAAATCCAATTAATCTGCAGCCTGCTATTGCTGTTTCCATCCGCGAGCAGCTTTATGAGGTTAGTTATACTTTTCCCAGCTATTTTCCACTTAGAAATTCATAAATGTCTTTGGTGGTCTCTTTCTCCATAAAGGACAAGCAAAGTTTTTTCTTTTCATCACTTATCGGAGATATACATAAACAGATGATATGGATTTGCAGATTGCTAGTCAGAGTGTTTCAGCTATGAGAGAAGCTAAAATGTCAAAGAAGAGGCGAGCACCGGAATTTGCTTCAAATAGGTTCGTACAAGTCTCTACTGGTGTTATTTTAGTTCTGTGTCTTTTGAGTGGAACTGCAGGGTTAGCAAAACTTCTCAAACTATGCCACACCCCTTTCATTACATGTTTATTTGTAAATTGACGTTTCCATGTTCTTGCAGTAAAGCTATGAATAACGCAGTGGACATGTTCAAGTATTTTGGAAGCAAAGGGAGCGTCATCCGGTATGATCTGTTCTATTAAAAAGCCTTTTAAAGCATTGAATCATGTATAGTTTGATTTTATCGCATCGCTTGCTCCCCACATGTAGGTTGTGCAACTCTTTGGGAGTTAAACTTAAAATTTGCCCTGTTTTGTGTATCAGGAAAAGGAAGGAGTGGTACCTGTATGCGCCTGTTGTTGATGTTATTTCTAACGAGAAAACTGTAGTTGTTGCAAAGGATGAAGCTAAACTCTAGGTAAGATAACTACGACATAGTACTGCTCATTTACCATCATCGGACTCTATTTACTGCACTAGTTTCCATGTTTTCTGCCTGCGAGATTTTATCTGTGTTCTACCTGAACTTCGTTTTGCAATTGAAATTGACTGTCCCTACGGATGTTATATCCCATTGTGTAATACTAAGGATGTGTTATAGGAAGTAATTGTGTATGCAGGAGTGCCAAATATAGTGATACATCTTAATGGAAGTCTCACTAACAATCATTTTGACAGGTCGTTGTAAAAAAATGGAAGCATCCTCTTCAGTCTCCGTGACGCACAGTGCCGCGGATGACGTTGTAGCTGTAACTGGGAACCTTGAGGAGGAATGTTGCTGAGTTGCCTGGAAGAACTTGTCAGATGGCAACCGTTCCTTTCTGTCTTGCAACGAGTTCTAGGTAGGACCTCCGCTCGAGTACCACCACTTGGCAGTGTGAGGGCTTGAGGTAGAATAGGTTAGCTCTGTAAACCTGTTGGTGATGGCGACATAAACGAGGCCATATCTTGTTGAAAATTTCTGACGTTGTGCCAATGTTTCACATGTTTGTCTGTATGTTGGTGGCAACTTGTTTGGTCACGGTTCGTCGACTGCGTCCAGCTTCCCCATCATCTAGATAGTGCCTGCTCTGGTTTGGCGCAGTGCCTGATTAACACGTTGTGAAAGCGACATTTTAGAGTCAAAGATGACATATCTGAATTTTCTGTTTTTGAAAAAAGCATGCAAGTTGTGCAAGCTAACCAAGTAACCAACCAGCGTAGTAGCACGTAGTCGGAAATTGAGTTGGGATTTTCTGTCCA
Source organism: Lolium rigidum (assembly GCF_022539505.1). Taxonomy (NCBI): domain Eukaryota; kingdom Viridiplantae; phylum Streptophyta; class Magnoliopsida; order Poales; family Poaceae; genus Lolium; species Lolium rigidum. Next base: position 19,081,337 of record NC_061511.1, read on the forward strand.
GATGTATTTGTTCTCAGCTCCCGTGGCTCCGTTGCAGCCTTGCAGGAGAATATGTTTGCCATGTTAGAGGAACACTTTACACTTCACGGCAGCTACTATAAGCTGATGCTTGCTGGAAAGATGAATGGAAAATACAGAAAAGAGAAGCATATAAATGACAGAAGGGAGAACAAAAAAGAAGCATACACCAGACGTTGGCGGTGGGGCCAGTGCAGACTATTAAGCGCTTGTTTGGTTCAAAGCAAACTTTGACACAACAAAGTTTAGACAAACTGGAGCTTGCCACCAACGTACCATGAAAAATTCATCTCCACACCTGCAACTTGACTACTAGAGGGGGAAAAGAAGGAGAGTATATATTGCATGGATCATGTGAATATTAAAATGTGGGAAGTCCCATCAGTGAAGCAACTAAACAGGATGATGCATTCAACCTTATACCCAATGTTGAAAATTCTGGAAAACAAGCGAAGAAAGGAAATAATCTGATTCTAAAGCTTAGGCCAGAAACCAAACATACCCTAAGTGTCCCGCTGGATGGTACAGAGTATTAACATAAAAAAACGTAAATGCTAGACCAAAATAGATGAATGTGAAACCCTAGATCACGCGGCCGCCATCCTCCCTCTCATCCTCCCCTCTCGTCGACATTCCCAGAGGCTGCTGCTGGGCGATTCCTTACGGTTGCCGATGAAGAGGTAGTAGGGCATCACTTGTAATTGTGGTGGTCGGCTGCGACGGCATCAGTACACGTCGAGTGGACATATGAGCATTCTAATTTTATGAACATAATATTGTGGACACGTTCGTGTCGCTCGTTCCTTGGCACGATGCCCATGGAAGTTGCCATGATAAAAGTATCTATAGGCCCTGCAATTTTGTAATTTTGCTTGGAGAGATCAAAAGTTGCCATCCAAACCATCTGATCCGAAAACGATGGACCAGATCGCATCGCGCATGGGGACGAAACCCTCTCGGCCACGCGATATAATTTCCACAATTTTATTTATCTGTATTGTGACGATGTTACAGGAAAAATTCATAATGTTTTCATCCAACGACATGGGCCGAGTGGCTTGACCTTATGATACAACTTAGACGACTAACAAGTGCTTAGTGCAATCTACATTTCTAGCAGGAGACAAGGTACTTGAGAACCAACCTGTGGTTCAATGGTTAGGAGGTAGTGGCAACCTCAACCCACCAGAGTTTAACCCCCAGGTTCAACACTTTGGTGTCTCATCATGGTGGAATATTCTGTCATGGGAGGATGTTCTGTCGATAGCGAGATACCTGTGGTGACTTCGTCAATTTTAAGACCCACTATATCAAATTTCTTGAACTTAGTCTATCAAAGAGGGTACGAATCAGTACCTACAAAGAGAGACTACCAGGAGGCGGCGGAAGCCACACAACCCATCTAGGGTTCTGTCCTCCTTGCCGGCGATACCACCGGTCTACTCCGCCTCCTGTGGCCTTGGGGCCTTGGAGGTGTGGCGGACCACTCCCTCATCGGCGAGGAGTTTCCGTTCTTAATTTAGTTTGTTTTTTCAGTGTCTTTTTTGGATGGTGAGGTGGCGGCTACATCCTGAATCGGAATAAGGTCCTCCATGCCCTATCCTCGCTCTGGTGGTGGATCTAGCGCTGACGGAGGGCACGCGGAGTTGTGTGCCCATCGGATCTCCTGGGATCCGGTCAATTTTCGTGTTTATTGGTGTGGTTTCATCATTTCATGTCATTTCCTTCAGATCTACGGTTGTCATCATTAGCGATGGTTGATGCTCTGGTGCGCTGGTTCTTTGGGACCTTAGCACGATGACTTTCCGTATGTCTACTACAACAAGCACTACTACGACAAGTTTTGCCCGGCTCCGGCGATGGAGGAGCGAGGATAGCGGCGTGCCTTCGGCTCGTGCTAGTGGTTGTAGACGTCGCTAGTGGTCCGAGTAGCAATTTGTAATTTTCTTTACTTCTGAGGATATTTGTACTACTATTAATGATTATTAATAGATTGGTGGATTTTTCGAAAAAAATGGGTTGGGTGTGAGTAGGTAGATACGTTCATAGTGGTGAGTATACGAGCGTCTGTATTGTGTAAAAAAAACAAATACTTAACAACGAAGCAAAAAAGGCTGACAAATTGCTCAAGGAAACGCGCAAATTGCCAAACTGTCGCCGCGTGGGACGGTGGATGAAGTGAGTCCATCAACCAAGAGCGCGTTGCCGTCGTCAGGCCCACACGTGGCGGCGCAATATTATCTCCTCCTTCGCTTCCGTTCCCTCTACTACCTGGCCGTCGCGGCGTCGCCCTCCATCCACCCTCGAGTTCTTTACCGTCTATATAAAGGGAGCCACAGGGGAGATCCGATTCTCTACTCCATCCGCCTGCTGCTTCGCCTAGTTTACTACCTCATCGACAAGGAGAGGAAGAGTTCATCAAGATCAAGAAAGGAGACCGATCATGGGCACGGCCACCTGCATCGACATCATCATCGCCATCATCCTCCCGCCCCTCGGCGTCTTCCTCAAGTTCGGTTGCGGGGTAAGCTGAAAAATCAGATTCTTTCCTTTCTTTGCAGGTACATGGATAGATAGTCCTCTGCTCGGAGAGCAGCAGAAGGTTCTAATTCGGTGCTGATTTCTCGTCCTTTTCTCTTGCAGCATGAGTTCTGGATCTGCCTCTTGCTCACCTTCCTCGGGTACCTCCCCGGCATCCTCTATGCCATCTACGCCATCACCAAGTAGAATCAAATCGTCGCATGTGTTCCAAAATATATGTTGATGAGGATGTTATCTCCATAGAGTCTAGTGTGCTTCAGTTCTTGTTTGTGTTTCCTTCTTCATTTTTCTGTCATGCATGCGTACCGGCGATGATGCAAATTTCCCTGCTGTTTCTTTAGACCGTGATGAAGAAGATGAGGCTCTATGTAATTATTATGTATGGGATTTACCAATTGGGAGTTTGTTAAAGTTTGATCATTGCATCCCTGTGATGTTTGGAATATGTGACATGCATCTGCTCAGGTTTCTCACTTGATTGGCTCAACTTTACTCAAGTGTATAATAATAACAAAAGTAAAGAACCATAGGTTTCTACCGTGAAGTTAATCTACTCCTCCGTTTACAATTACCCTCTGTTCTTGACATAGTTAAAGTTAAACTTTACAAAGTTTGTTTAAGTGTATAAAAATTATTTATATTTGTAATACCAATGAACACAATTGCAAATAAACTTTATGGCAATTCTAATAATGTGGGGTTTATATTATAAATGCTGATTATTTTACTATATATTTGGTTAAATTTATTTATTTATTTACTTTGATTTTAGACATAAAAGGAAGAGTAAATAAAAACAGAGGGAGTATAAGGCCCATTTGGACGGCCACTTTCACGCCAAAACCGGCATCAAGTGTCGATTGCACGCCTTACTTAAAACACGCTTAGAAAGCCTGGTATTAGGCCCGACAAAATACTTCGAATCCCGGTTTAAAGATGGAAAATAAAAAACACCAATGTAGCTCGCAATTCCAACGGCAAAGAAAGGACTTTATCATATCCTGGCAGGGTTTGCGTTCGAATTCACATGTGGAAGAGAAGATTAGAAGTTTGGTAGAAAGGTCATGGAGATGGTGGATCGACGGTGGTGGCCTGAGCAGCTAGGGCCGGCGGGGGGCAGCATCGGCCGTAGGTGGCGGTAACAAGTTGCTAGGGCCGGTGCCAGGGTGTCTGAAGACGATGGCGGGATGGTCCAATCATTGGTTTCTTCAGGCACCAGTGCATTTCTAGATGTTAGGAGCTCCCTAAGACATTGATAGGTCAAGCATGATGAAACCAACTAAGAGGGCGACAATAGTGGCGCTCGACGTCCGCTAGGTCGAATAGCTTGATCTCGACGAGACTATGGTGGGTAATCGAGCATTTGCCGATCCTTACACTAGTGGAAAAGAGGCCTTTCGTCCTAAGCAAATGTCCCCGTTTTGAACCAAACCGGGACCAATGGGGGGCATTGGTCCCGGTTCATCATGAAAACCCTTTAGTCCCGGTTCGTTTGGACCCTTTAGTCCCCCTTCGTATTACAAACCGGGACTAAAGGGTGGTCTAGTCCCGGTTCGTAATACGAAGGGGGACTAAAGGTTTTTTTTTGCCTCCCCATGCACCCCCCCCCCCCCCCCCCCCCCCGTGGATCGCCTTTTTTAACACTGTAAAATATAAAAGAAAATGATAGAAAATTCAAAAAATAAAATCTTTTCAGATTCTTGTATGTTATGCAACCTACTATTAGGGAAAATTAACAAATTTGAGTTTTCATTTTTTTTGCAAAAAGGTTTGAAAAATGGTAAAACCGCATTAACTTTTGCATACGACGTCGAAAAAAAACGTGTAATATATCAAAATCATCGTGGGAAAAAGTTACATCCGAATTCACCTGGGTTTACCCGGTTAGCCAATTTTTAGATTCTCAAAATTCCAAATGAAAATATGAAAGCAGGAAGATTTTAGGTTTTGCCAGAAATTCGGAATTTTATATTTTTAAATTTTTTAAAATAATAATTACATCATGCATAAAGATTACTATTACTTAACCATAAAGTTAGCCAATTTTTAGATTTTCAAATTTTCAAGTTTGGCAAAAAAATATTAAAAAATTAAAAATTAAAAAACTATTATAATACAAATTAAAAAATTATAATTATAATACCATTACCACAATATGTTATTACGTCATTAGTTTTGTTTATTAAAATAATTATTTGTAATTCGAATAATAAATAAGTGTGACATCGACCAACATGTTAATAGGATTGATATGATACTAATATCACAACATGCGCGAAGCACTTGGAAGCGGGGTGGGAAAGGAACTTGCAAGTTAAGCATGCTAGTGCTGGAGTAGTGGGAGGATGGGTGACCGAGCGGGAAGTTGGACCACGGTAAGGTATTTGACTATTGATTAAGCGTAGTTAGAGATTAAGTGTAGTTAGAAACTAAACTAGTTAAATAACTGTAATACTAGAAATTCTGAAAAAAAGAAAAAAAGAGGAGCGAAAAATAATTGGACATAACCAAATGGATTAAAAAAAATAACGAAATAACCTTTAGTCCCGGTTCGTGTTATAAACCGGGACTAAAGGTTATTTTCCTCGACGCGCGCCAACAGCCCACGTGGCGGGACCATTAGTCCCGGTTTGTTTTACAACCGGGACTAAAAGGGAGGACCTTTAGTCCCGCCTAATTGGTCCCGGTTTGGAAACCGGGACTAAAGGCCCAAACGAACCGGGATTACAGGCATGTTTTCCACTAGTGTTAGATACGTTTTACACTTGTAGAGGGCAATGGTGACATGCTTGCGAGTGGATGAATTGCTTATGTACTTTGGATATATCTATGTCTTGGTATTTATATGTTATATGTTTGGTGTCACCTTCCATCTACGTGAGATCCGGTATATCAGAGAAGTAACAGAATCATGTACGTATGAGAAAGAGTTGTAGATATCCTGTCCTTTGTTTCTGCCCATGCCTTTCAAACGTGCGATATAGCATGCGGGAGTGGTTTTCCAGAAGGCTTCTAGAAGTTCTTAAACTTAGCCTATGTGGGAAAGCATGTCATGCTCCTTAGGGTACAACGCTGAGTAGGATGCATATTCATGCGTCAACAAAGCCTGACCACAATCATAATTTGTAATGTATTTGATGCAGATCAGTTCATGAGAAGAGTACCTAAGTGTGCTATCACTCACGTACTGATGCTACACAGGTTGCAAGTCCAAAGGATGAGTTCATAGAAGTGATTTTCTATGTTGGAGAGCTTATCGTGCTATTTGATCAATTCCACCGATCTTTTAAAGATGACACCGATCTTTTTAAGATGGCACCGTTCCGATGTTTTCACATCCCCCAAAGCTCCGGAATGACAAGGGTGGGGAGATCCAGTAGCAGCTTGCAACAACCGAGGGGACCTAGTCCAACCCTACCTAGGATGCTAAACACCTCGTGCCAAACTACCAAGCCATAGATGCATCGAGGAGAATGTGACTTAGTATATCATCGCGCCGATCAAAGAATGGACAAACCAGGTGGGGTGGCAAGGCCATGCCCAACCTGTCGGTCCAAATTATAGGACCGCCTGCTGAAGCGGGACACGCAAAGAAGCGGATTGTACGTTGAAATGCTGTGTAAAACTTGAAACAGGGAAACAGTCCATATTGACATTTGGTTTTAAGAGAACATACCCATGCAATTTTCTGCAAAGGGACATCAAAACATGTTAATTTTATTTCTTTGTACAAAAAATGGTGTTACATGATACATAAGATTTCAGCAAGAAAAAACATAACACTATGTTTGGATGCACAAAATTTGGGTATGGAATTGGAATTTGGAGCGAATAGGCCAAATTTGGCTGTTTAGATGGCTTTAGAATGGGCAAATTCCGAGCCAACCCCCCGCGCGTACCGTTTCACTAGGATGATTTCCGAGCTCTGCACCTCGAAAAGGCTTGGAATTGCTTTGCCCCTTCGTCAACCCACGATAGAGCACGATGCTCTCGAGCGATGGCTCCGGTAAGCCACCGCGCCCGTCGACATTCCGCGCCCTCCTCTCCCCATCTCACACCTCTTCCAATCCTCTCCCTGACCTCGTCCTAACCGGCTCCCCTAATCCTAGAACAACGGTGGTAGGAAGGGGAACGGTAGCGGGTGGTGGTCTCTCCCTGGCCGGTAGAGGAACGACGGCGGGCGGTGGCGGCGGACGGTGGCCTCTCCCTAGCCAGGTAGGAGAACAACGAGGGTGGCCTCTCCCTGGTCGGGTAGGGGAACATCGGGCAGTGGACGGCGGGCGGCGGCGGTCGGTGGACGACGGCGGTAGGTGGCCTCTCCCTGGCCGGCGATCTCTTCCTGCCCTCTCCCTGCCTCTCTCCAATTCAATTCCACACTTTGCACATCTAAACATGTTAGAATCGAGTGCTGCCTTTTGACTCCAACAACAAATATCATGTATGCCCAAACAAAAGAGTTGGAATGAAGGTCATTTCCTTTCCATTTTGGATTTACAGTTTCATTGCAGTTCAATTCCATGGCCAAATTTTGTGCATCCAAACACAGTACAAGGGAATTCGTGGACATGGGCCCAGTGACTTGACCTTATGATACAACGTGGACGGCCAAGCCCTACGTTTCTAGCAGCAGTTCCTGAGAGGCTGAGAGGCAGGTGCTTTACAGCTAAGTACAACCGTTCTTAGAAGAAAAAAAGTGGAACTGCCACGGCCGTGTCCTCGTGGGACGGTGGATGAAATGAGTCCATCAACCAAATATGATTCGAGTTTTATTTAGAACGCGTCGACAACGAGGCCGCCAGCGCGTGGCAGTCACCAGGCCCACACGTGTCGGCCCGATATTATCTCCTCCATGCCTCTATCTCGCCGACTCGCCGTCGGCCTCCATCCACCCTTGACTTCTTTCCCGTCTATATAAGGGGAACCAGGGAAGAGCAGTTTCTCTACTCCCTCTGCCTGCTCTGCTCTGCTTCGCATAGTTCATCTCATACACCTGTTCATCAAGATCAAGAAGAGGGAGATCGATCATGGGCACGGCCACCTGCATCGACATCATCCTCGCCATCATCCTCCCGCCCCTCGGCGTCTTCCTCAAGTTCGGTTGCGGGGTAAGCATCAGATTCTTTGCTTTCCTTGGTTAATTTCTTCCTTTTCCTGCTTGCTTGCTTGTTTGCTTTTGCAGGTCGATTCTCTCTGATGGGAGAAGAAACGGTTCTAATTTATCACCGATTTTTAATTATTTCTCGTCCTCTTGCAGATTGAGTTCTGGATCTGCCTGTTGCTCACCTTCCTGGGGTACATCCCCGGCATACTCTACGCCCTCTACGTCCTCACGCAGTAGAATCAGTTCGTCGTCTAAAGGGCTCCGATATGTATTTTCTTTCCTGATGATGAAAATTCCTGTGTGAAGAAGACGAAGCTCTCTGTATATGTAGTTATTATGTATGGGTCTTTGTTCAAAAGTTTGATCCCTGTTGAAGTTTGCAATTTGTGACATGTATCTACTCGAGTTTCTTTCTCACTTGTTTGCCTCAGCGCTTTTCTTCTATAAATAAAGAAGCATCGGGTTTCTACTGTGAAGTTAATCTACTTATAGGATTTATTTTAAATTTAGATCTGTTATGATGCAAACTTGATACGCGTCCTTTTCGGGGCTGTTGAGCGAGCATCACAGCTTTGCACTTAGCTAGCTTTTTTTTTTTTTTTTTTAATTTAGCTCGTGGTACACAAGGAACAAGAATAAAGCAAATAAGGTCATGAGGGACCTGGCGCATTTCTCTATTTCGGGCTGTGGGTTCCTGTGGTGGGCCGTCATGGCAAGTGGATGAAACACCTTTGGCCTGCTACGAGTAGGGGGGAAAATAAAGAGTCGGAGCGACACCGTGCACGAAGGGTGATGCTGTCCACCGACCTGATCGGTGCGGAAACAGTTGCCGCACACCCCCTCCACCTTCTTCGGTAGTTCGTGGGCTGGCCCAGCGAATCGTTTTCCCTAAACGGGCCGCAGCCCAACATCAGGTAAGCCCTTTTTTCTTTTTCGTTTCTTTTTGTACATTTCTGAATTTGAATAAATTTTATATTTGAACAATTTTCAAATCTGAACGATTTTCATATTTGAACAATTTTCGAATTTGAACAAATTTCATATTTGAACAAATTTCGAATATGAACGATTTTCATATTTGAACAATTTTCGAATTTGAACAAATTTCATATTTGAACAAATTTCGAATATGAACGATTTTCCTATTTGAAAAATTTTCGAATTTGAACAAATTTCATATTTGAACAAATTTCGAATATGAACGATTTTCATATTTGAACAATTTTTGAATTTGAACAGTTTTCATATTGAACCATTTTAGTAATTCTCAAATTTAAACATTTTTCGAATTTAAACATTTTTCGAATATAGACTTTTTCAATTTGAACAAAAGAAAAAATAAACAGAAATAAAAAGAAAATAAAACAAAAAACGGAAAAACGAAAAAACGAAAAAAAGAAAAAAGAGAGAAAACGAAGGCAAAATCGAAAAAACGCTAAATGGGCCAGGCCCAATACCCGACCAGGGGTGTGCGGCAACCCGCATCGCCGCCGACCTGGTCGGTGTATAGGACTGGCCGTGCACGAACCCTAGCCTACGGGAGCCCGCTCCTCCTTAGGGCTCGTTTGGTTGTAAGGGGCCCAAAACCCAGGGAACTGCTGTCCCCACCTGACTTTCCCTGTGCGCTCGGGAACACATGGTTTCCCCTCCGGTTCAGGAATATCAAGGTTTGTCATTTGGACAGCAAAGACAGGGAATGGAGGGGAACGGAATGGAACATTCGAAATTCGAAAATAAGGCCAACAGAGTACGTTTTTTCACATGAAATTTGAAATTTCAGGCATACAAATCAATACAGCAATATCAAGGAATACTTATAATTCGAAATACACAACATACTCAACCACAACAACATAAGCATACGTGAATCTTTACATCTCCAGGAAGAATTAATTAAAAAGGTAGAAAGTCTTGCAGCAAATCTTACAAAAAGAAACGTCTTGCAGCAATAATTAATACATGACAATTATCTGAATTGCGCCAAACCAGATAGCATCAATTAAACTTGAGTAGCATAGAAGTTTTTAACATGAAATCCAAGAAAACAGTTCGCTGGGGACATGTCCATGAGCTTTTTTGCATGGCCTTCTTCTACTCCTCCCCTGGTGGATCATCCTTGTCTTCAAAATATATTGAAAACAAATATTAGTAGATGCCTCTGCTAAAATAATCCGAAAGCTAAATATGAAGCTATACATGGACAAACTATAATTTTACAATTCATTTAGTTCCTGGTGGCATGAGAGGGCCAGGCATATTTGGCATGTCACTAATCGTCCGAACATTGAGAAACAAATACATCTATATATTCTTCGTTGATATAGAAATGTAGGCAGCACTTGTCATGCAAACACAACTGGTCATGAAGAGTTGTTAAACTACAGTTACATATGAGTGTAGGCAGCACTTGTCTATGTATCTACATACCGCATAGGCTATGAAAAATAACATCTCAAGAAAAGACAGAACATTTGGCACTAGCTAGTCGAATAAACTTGTCTATGTACCTACAATGAAACAGAGGCTCTGAACTAGCAGCCAATGTTTATTACCAATCATGTCTGCTAGCTACCAGACTTAAGAATGATCATTATGATCAGTTGAGCATGCACACCATACATATATAAATTACTTGAAACAAGCCGCAAATGATTGACTAAGCAATATACTCCCGGTAATTTTAACAACAACAATCAAAAAGCATAATCAAAGTGCAGCGCAAACAAGTTTTAGAATTCGCACCTTATGCTTTCTCCATCGCCGAGATTTCTTCTTTCAACCAAAAAGTCCGAAGGATTGGGTCCTTTGTATTGAGAAAAATCTCTCGATTGAGCTGGCATTTGAAAAGCCGCAGCGCCTTTGACTTCTCTGCAATTGAAAGTTCCTCTTCCTCTATTGTTTCTAGTGCTGCCACACAACTTGCAATGGTGAACTGGTCTTTTTGCTTCGGTTCCTTCATTTCTTCGACAAATGTCTGACTTTGTTGCTTTTTAAAGTCCACGTAGTCTTCAAGTACTTGAGCTATCTGACTCTGTTTCCTTTTCTTCTTCACAGGCTCATCTACTTTCTGTCCAGAGCTAGCACTTGTTGTCGGTTCAGCCTCTTGACCATGCATATTAGACGACTGACCAGCATCATGAGTGGTAGAGAAGGGATTTACCATTCCATGTTGATTTGTAGACGAGTCGGTGGGCGAAACAACATCACTTGTAAGGTCCACACTAGGAATTGATAGAAAGTTCAGATCTCCCGTAGCAATACTACCTGCTCCATGCAAACTAGGTAAGCACAAGATAAACTAGATAAACACACGATAAACTAGAAAGTAATTATATTTTATAGAGTGGCACAAGAAACTATACCTTCATAGAGTGAAGCCAGTATAGGGAACAACAAAAATGGCTTTCCTTCATACCTCTTCACCCTTGGATAGTCCTATGAAAAAGCATGGTCAGCATCAATATGTTGCATAAAACAAAAGCTGCATTGGAATGCAATAATTTTTACCTTCTTCAGTTTTTCCCAGATTATTGGCTCGGCAATTATCATATTCAGCGAATCATCCCAGCCTGTACCACTCTGTTTTCGAGCATCTCGAACTGCTTTGTAATTTGCTTTCATGTCCTTTTCTTTCTCCTGGATCTGCTGCTTTGTGAACCGAGCGAGATGGAAACTTGAGATTGAATTTTGATACGATGCTCTTCCACCCTTACGCTACCCAACCATTCTGACCTCTGTAGACTGGAACATTGTGCTCTACTAGTAGCTCAGCTAAACCTCTCTCATAGGAATGGGACCAAGATGCTCTTGATGTTTCTTTTACCATAGCTACAATATTAAACCAGCAAAATGATACAACATAGTCAAATAACACACAACTAATAACAATATGGTCTTGTATAACACAAACAAATAACACACAACTAACATCCAGAGGTTCAACAAGAGAATACAGCCAAAGGTTCGACAATAGAAAATAAATTACACATCTGAATACAGCCAAATGATCATGTCCAACTAATTGTTATAATCAGCCCACATCTGAAGCGCAATCTGATCTCTAAGATCATTTCCATTATTTAAGTCCGCTTGATGTTGGTGGTGGGCATCTTGGTGGTGGGCATCATCTCCCTCCGGAACGTCAACATACGTTTCTGGTGGAATAAGTGGTGGTTGGTGATCCAACCAGTTTCATTACGCCGACGCCTCCTAAATTCGCCGAGATGGTACCGGACTCCTGGATACGGGGCAAGAAAAGAGGATGTGTTTCCATAACCACCATCTACAAGATAGAACTTTCCAGCAGGCACCTCAAACCCCTTGCTGATAGCAGAACGAAGAACTCCCGCATCTGATGCAGACCCTTCCCACCCGCATGAAATGAATGTGAAGTTCAGATCGAAGTCACATGCGACCATCATGTTTTGAGAAAGGGTTCCTTTTCTATTCCTATATGGTGCAGCTAATTCTTCAGCAATAGTTATGGGGATATGTGTTCCATCGATTGCCCCAATGCAATTCTGCATATTAAAAAACAGAAAACGTGGTATTTTAGAAAATAGTTGGGGACAGGTCTGAAAAAAGATTGATGAAGTAGATATATGTATAGTGGTTAACCTGAAAGTAAGGCCAGAACCGTGGGTTGGACATTATCTTCGGGTGAGGCTGGAGAGAAGTTGGAACCTTCACAAATCTTTGGACTAAAAGTGGAATCAAGTTGATAATTTCATTCAGCTTCCTATGGACTGTTTCAGCACTATGTTGAAACTTTTTTTGCAAATCTTGATTGGTAGCATTGTGGGAGATCATATACATGAACATTCCCAACTGCTCATCAACATCTACTCTTGTTGTGCCTTCCAATAGACGCTCTCTCTTAAGATAATCCGAGACAGCTCTGAAAATTTCAGGCTCCATCCGGAATTCAACCTTAGACCAACTCTCATGTCCTTCTAATATTTCCTTAACCAGCTGAGCACCGGATAAAGAAGATGTGTGGACTGGACGCTTTTCCTCGTAGAGAGAAGAGTATAGAGCAGGAAGCAAAACTAAGAAGAGTTCATCGTCATCTTCCTCTTCTTGCAACATGAACTTCCTAATTTTTTGAACTCTAGAATCCATCACTAGCAATAGTTGAAAAAAGAAATAATTAATGAAAAGAAGAGCTGATGCAACTACACGCTCAACCTATGCAGAAAAGAATAACTGTCACCAATTCCGTACAGCTTACAAAACAATATACTTACAAAACAAGCTCTGATATTAGAGAAGTAAAACTACCAGGACACAGAGAGAAGTAAAACAATATATATGTTGGATCGATTGAATTAATTTCAACTACATCAATGCATTTTTCAAAGAGGCCACAGTAGATGCTACACACATTATTTCAAGAATATAGTTAAGTGTGTTGACAAACGAACTGTAGCATGACAATAATGGTTTGATGGATATTATTTCCAGAGAGGCCACAGTAGATGCTACACACATTATTTCCAGAAAAATTCACAGGGAATGCTACATATATTACTGTATTTCCAGAGAGCAAAGCAGAAAATTTAATTTTTGCATTACATGGCATCTTTTGCATTACCATGTAAAGAAACAGATGGATAACTGTGCAAGTTAACTATGTGTTGACTAGTTTTGGCAGTACTAGTACCAAAAGGAAACCTGCAAAGTTACACACCGTGTACCCTGTAGGATATCAACAATCTGGAATCACAACAGAAAAGGAATAACCAACTAGTAAAATTGACACCAAGGTTATGACTTCAGAGAACGCAGTGGGTACACTTGCATGGCAAGAAGCAAGCTATGAGAATTACAAAGGATCACAGACCAGATATGCTGCACTTATTTTTGTTCAAGCATGACAAAAATTCACACTCTGATCATAAGATCAAACAATTCCTATTTATGATATGATGCTCTTTTCTTGAATAATAATCCTTGTGTTGTGCACCAAACGAAAGGGATAATTTATAATGGAGTTCAATGCCATAAAACTAATCAAAAGCTTGTGCGTGCTGAAATTGAAGGGCAAGACAGAAAATAAGAAACATGCACTTCTAGTCTCCACTTTATCCTGCAGCTTCTCCAAGACGGAGAATTAATCAGTAGATGTACAAAGTCACCGGAATACTGCTAGCTAAAGAAAAGAAACCATTTGCATGAGTGCACGAACGGATCTCGCCGCTGAGTGCTTGGGAGATTGGCGATTTTCTCTCGTTTCTCAGCTATCAAACGTACGCATCTGAGACTTCCTTCAAAAAAGAAGTAGAAATTGGGACTCACCGCCGACGGAGAGAAGAGCTTCGAGGCGGAGGAAACCTTGGTCGAAGGGAGGCGGAGGAGATCTCGGGCGGAGGCGCACGCGAAGGAGATCTCGGGCGGAGCCGAAGGCGGAGGAGATCTTGACGGAGGCGGAGGAGCTCGGACGGAGGCGGAGGAGCTCGGACGGAGGCGGAGCGCTCGGGATGACGGAGACGGTCGCCGGAGGAAGGGGAACTGGAGTTGTCGCTCCCGGCGTCGCCGCCACCGAGTCGCGAGAGCCAGACGGGGAATGAGTTCCACACCTGTCGACTCGCGGAACGGACGCCCAGGGAACGGACGCGGAAGGGCCGGGCTTCCTCCCCTCGTGGGCAGCCAAACAGCACGGTAACTTGACCCGGGCCAATTCAGCCCGGGGTTTCCTGGGCCAGGGAAAGGCCGCGGAACCCCTAGGGAATGGCTGCAACCAAACGAGGCCTTATAGCCTCTGCCGCTGCCCGCTGGTGAGCAGCGCCAGGCAAATATCGGTTTGCCAAAGTGAGCGCTATGGGAGCGTTTGGTAGCCTGCATCCAATTCGTGGCTCACTACGCTAGTGAGATGAGTTCGTATGTGCGTTGTGAACGGGTCATAGACTATGAAAGCCGGGTCATTTGGTAGGTTGTGTTGCCTTTTGCGTCCTAAGAAGAAAGCCAGGCTCTATTGTTTGGTTACATACGAGCCCAGTTCTAGCCTCATCATTTATCCACATGATGACCTTACCTCTCACCTCTTTGGCACGTCGACGATCACGAAAGCAGACACCAGCATGGCACCGTCGTCACACCAGTTAAAACCATCACCACGTCGCCGACCACGAAGACGAAGAGCACCATGACACCGCCGGTCACAAGCATGGGCACGTCGCTGACCACAAAGATGAAGACCACCATGATATTGTCGGTCACGCCGGTCACAAGCATGAGCATGTCGCCGACCATGTAGATGAAGACCACCATGGCACCGTCGTTTACGCTGGCCAGAAGCATCACCACCTCGCCGACCACGAGGACAAAGACAACCATGACGCAGTTGGTGATGCTGGCCACAAGCATCACCATGTCGTCGACCACGAAGACGAGACCACCATGACACCGCCGGTCACATCGGTCACAAGCATCACCACGTCGCCGATCACAAAGCCAAACACCACCATGACACCACCGTTCACACCCGTCACAAGCATAACCATGTCGCCGATGACGAAGCTGAATACCACAATGACACCGTCGCTCACGCCAGTCACAAGCATCACCACATCGTCGACCATGAAGATGAACATCACCATGCCGCCACCACCATGAATTATCACCTCTCACTTCTCACCTATCATCACCATGTCGCCGTTCATGAAGATGGCAAGCCAGAAGTTCAACAAAAGTACTCCAAACCTTAGTCACACATACGTACAGATTGCAGTATACTTGTGAGTCATTTATGTATTAGCGTACGTACACAGAAACAAAAACCTATCAACATGAAAGTCATGTGGAATGGTGAGGTGAACCTACTCCTGAAAGAAAATCTCAAACGGTTGAGCGTGTGCGACGAATTTGACAAAATTCGCATAAAACTTCATACACGAAATTGACGATTTACGACCGAGGAAACTCGAAACCGATTGTGGGAATTGGTTCGTATCATCGACACACATCTTTCTTGTGTACATCTTATTTTGATTCGGACTTTGAGAGAGGGTGTGTGGAGTAGTGTAAGGGAGAGTGAGCGTAAGCAACAGCTCGTGCAGCCGTTGCATCGCTGGAGCCGAAGTGGCGCGAAAACGAGCCTGTCCCTGGAGAAACTGCCAATCCGAGCATTCCTCCAGGGTCTGTTCAAGTGGTGCTTTGAGAACTGTGCGACGCAACAAGGCCCATGCAACCAAACCGGCCAAAAATTGCTGGCCCGATGCGAGCCAAGGGGCATGCAGACCACCAAACGCGCCCTATGCAATGCGGAGGTGCGTAGTGTCCTAAGAATGGTGCAGGCGCAAGCGCAAGGGTCGTAGCGGATGGGCTCGATCTTGGTTTCTGTAGACGTGTTGTAGTTTTTTTTGAAAAAACACACGATAAACACAGACGCTCACATACACGCGCATACACTCACCTCTATGAACATACACATGCGTATCCTACCTATATGAGCACCTCCGGAAGACTTAGCCGGTGGATTGGATCTTGAAATTGACGAAGTCACCACATGCGCCTCGCTATCGACGAGAACGTCGCCTTCCACTGAATGAATATTCCGCCTTTATGAGACACACATATGTCAAACCTGGGATTTGATCTCTGGTGGGCTAGGGGTACAACCACCCACCTAACCACCCAACCTCACGTTGGTTCTTGCAGACGTGTTGTAGTTGACATCGAAGTCCACACATTTAGCTAGTTATGCCCATGCTAGCTATTTGGGCTTCAGTGTGCGAGCCGACGGTGGAGATGGCAGTCCAAGTGAAACCTTTGTGCCAATTCCGGTTCGTGCCAACGTTATCGGTGTTATGGTAGCCATTTCCTTGTTGAAGGTGTCATGGTGGAGCTATGCACCCTGCGATCGGGAGCATCATGTGATATTCAGGTGAAATCCTGATCTGTTTGGGCAGGTGACGACAGCAACTTTGTCGCTACCTTTTTTAAGGAATCGTATTTGGAGTACTTGACCCTTCCCAAGTGAATAGTTTGTGAATAATGTGCACGTTTACCTTTGTAGTCGAGGATGGTGGATGCCGACGCGACAACTCGATACGGTGAACATGAGCCTAGGTAACAACCTCAGATGGCTCTGCAATGACGGCTCTATCGATATTTTTGTGGCCTAGCAACAAATTTATGACGTACAGGTGCTGCGAGGATAGCCGAGTCGACACGATCTTCAGCTCGTTTATCTTCCCCTCTCTTCTAACAGGTACAACGTTCTCTACTCCCTCCATGTCTCTCTCTCTCTCTCTCTCTCTCTCTCTCTCTCTCTCTCTCTCTCTCTCTCTCTCTCTCTCTCTCTCGCATGCAACTAAATATACTAGTACAACATGTTGTCATCACAATCAGGCGAAAACAATGGTTCTGCATTCTTTTCTTTTTCGAGGCGTTGCTGACATGGGTATGACTTGTCGGGTACCAACCGTTAACATACCTGGTGCCTCCCAACTAGAGGCCCAGCTGATGACTTGCAAGGACCACGAAGCCTAAGATATTTTGGCAACTATGAAGCATTCGTATCCGAGATTCTTGGCATGTCGAATAAGGACAAGCCCACGATTAAAGAACCCTAGAGTTTTTGCCTATCATGTAACCAACCCTTTCACGGTACCCAAGACCTAGTCTCCTATATAAAGGCTAGGAGGGTCCACCAGGCGGATAGACTCATCTAGACTCCGAGAGATCACAATCTACACCACCACATCCATCACAACGACATTGTAAATTTGATCAATAATGGAGATCAGACAAGCAGGAAGTAGGGTATTACCCTCTCGGGGCCTAAACCTGGCTAAATCGCGCCTTCTCTTTGCTTGTCAGCCAACGAAATCGCCACCGCACCTCTCTCCCTAAAACTGAAGTCCATCAACCATGGGCATTGTCGTGGATACACCATGTCAATTGGCGTCGTATGTGAGGTGTCTGTGTGATGAAGCCACGGTTCTGTTTCCAAGGAGCAGATCTAGTTTGGATCCCTCGCGCTCATCCCACACCAGTCGGCCTCAAGACCGGACTTCAACTCCTTCCATGAGGGAATCGATCTGGCGCTTGGAGATCTGCATTTCCACATCAATAAGGTGGGCATCCTTCGCCTCCCGAACCCGATCAGTTCGACTCTGGGGGATTTGACCTCGCCATCAAACACTGTGGCGCCCTCCTTGCCATCTTCCGTTGGTTCCTCGAGCGAGCCGGAATCAACCCCAACATCAATCTTATGCATAAACTACGACACCTACCACGTCATAGGTCCGAACGACTACACTAGGGATCACGACGACGGCTCCACTAACCACGAGAGGTGCAACATTGGCTCATATACACTTTCAATGTGCGGCCATCGACCCCATCACCAGAGTCGATGATGGAAATGGCTAACCGGTCAACCAAACCATTGTCACCATCCCTACGGAGGCATGGAATATGGCAAGGGAAGTCCTAAGCTAGGCTCGACACCCATGTGGGGTCCCCCGAGATCGGGGCTAGACAAATCCAGATCTCCATCTGGCATAAGCCTAACCTAGAGCTTGAGAGCCTACATGGAAAGAATTGGTAACACAACAGTGACTTTATGACTCGAAGAAGTAATACAAGCTCATAAAAGAGCAAAGAACCAAAGTATTACAAGCATAGGTCACTAACCTGACACTACATCAATCAACGGAAGCGAAGTTATGCCATTCTAATTAGCAAGATAGCAAAAGGCCTAAGAGGCCAGGAGCATAACGGCGACGTCCCAGCTCGTAGATTCTAGGCTGCCAGCTAGGAAGCCCAAGCTACTCGTCGATGTTGACCTAAAAACCACCATTTGTCGAAGCAACTACGTTTGAAATAAAAACATGACAAGATGAGTACAGGGACTCAACAAAGACTTAATACAACCTGTTAGCAAAGTTGCTATGCGAGGATTTATGTAGATCTTCTTTTGCGCAAAGCCAATTTCCCTTTGTAAAACAAGAGGGAACATAAGATCGACTACTCAGTTCATTTAAAATGGGATAAGGGGGCGATATCACTAGCTCTACTGATCATCATATTGAATCCACTGATAACTTCATCATCAGCTGAACCTATCAACTAGGATCGCCACCTCTATCAACCCATAGGAAGCATCCTGTGCACACATTGATTCCAAGTTTTACGATTATGTTAAAGTTGTCAATGATCACAGGTTCCATCACCAAGTCGTCTGTAACCGTGGACACGACTTTTCGAAAAGATTTAACCCTGCAGGGTGTACAACTTTACCCACACACACTGACCGACTCTTAGCACCACATGATTAGCACACTTCCTTGGTGTGCCGACAGAGGGTGGTCGACCAAAACCTTTCCCTTGCTTCCCCTAATTCATGAGTCACTCCAATTGCGTAGTTGATACGTTGCAAAGGTATCTATAATTTTTTATGATCCATACTTGTTTTACACAAATTTCCATATGTTTTGATTACACTTCGTTGCACTTTTATACATTTTCCGGCACTAACCTATTAACAAGATGCCAGAGTGCCTGTTCCCCGTTTTCTGCTATTTTGTATTTCAGAAAAGTTGTACAGAAAAATATTCTCGGAATTGGACGAAACAAAAGCTGAAGTCAATATTTTACCGTAACAAAGACAGAGTCCATAGGGGGGTCGAAGAGGCACCACATGGCGGCCGGACCACCCCATGGTGCGACCTGGGTGTGGCATGCGCCTAGGGGTGGTGTGGACCCCCCAGGCGGTCACCGACCTCGCCCTTCTGCCTATTTATTCACGATCTCGGGAAAAACCTAAACACCTGAGCCTCCATCCATGAAAAATTCCGTCGCGGCCGCCATCGCAGACCCTAGCTCGGGAGGGTTCTGAAACTCTTTCCAGCACCCTGCCGGAGGGGAAGATCATGACCGGAGGCCTCTACATCGCCATGCCCGCCTCCGAAGTGATGCGTGAGTAGTTCATCCCTAGACTATGGGTCCATATCAGTAGCTAGATGGCTGTCTTCTCCAATTTATGCCTCATGTTTAGATCATGCGAGCTTCCTATCATGATCAAGATCATCCTTATGTAATGCTACATGTTGCGTTTGCTGGGATCCGATGAATATTGAGTACTATGTTGAGATCGATTATATATTTATCATATGTTATTTTTGATGTTGCATGCTCTCACTTGCTAGTAGTTGGTCTGGGCAAGTAAATGCTTGTGACTCCAAGAGGGAGTATTTATGCTCGATAGTAGGTTCATGCCTCTAGTTTTCTGGAAGAGTGACAATAACTTCCAAGGGTAATTCTATTGTTTACTTTACACACATTGCTTAATACGATAATCTGTTGCTTGCAACTTAATACTGGAAGAGGTTCGAACGATAATCGGAAGGTGGATTATTAGTCATGGACGCAGTTGGATTACCGTCTATGTATTATGTTGTAATGCCCAAAAGAATCTCATAGTAATCATATTGTCATGTATGGTCTTTATTCTGTCAATTGCTCAGCTGTAATTTGTTCACCCAACATGTTATTTATCTTTATGGAGAGACACCTCTAGTGAACTGTGGACTCCGGTCCTTTCTTTTACACTGATACAATTATCCTATTCTGCTTACTTACTGCAAGCACTGTTCTCTTTAATTTCACAGCAAACAATCATCATCTTTCCACACTATACATTTAATCCTTTGTGTTCAGCAAAACCGGTGAGATTGACAACCTCACTGTAAGTTGGGGCAAAGTATTTTGGTTGTGTTGTGTGCAGGTTCCACGTTGTTGCTAACACCGGTAGTGCGCCCTACCACAAGTCAGCTAGCAACACCTTCAGAAATCACGCCTTTATCCCACTGGTTGATTAAACCTTGATTTTTTACTGAGGGAAAACTTGCTGCTGTGCTCATCATACCTTCCTCTTGGGGTTCCCCAAAGGTTTGCAATCTACGCTCATCAAGCTGATTTTCTGGCAACGGTACCGAGGAGAAAGAGGATTTCTGCAAGGGGAGTCTCTCATCTCCAATCTCTATACTTTATTATAGCTTTATTTTATTTTGTCTTGTTTCCTTCATTATATCAAAAACACAAAAAGTTAGTTTCTATTATAGCTTTCATTTCTATTGCTTTGTTTTAGTTTTGCTAAAATGAGTATTCCTGAAGTTGACGTTCGTTCTTTTAAGCAACAAGCGGGAGAAAGTTTGAAAGATGGTTGGTATAGAATACGTAATGCTCATCATAGATGTACTAATAAATATTCTACCGTGATCCTTCGTAGAAATTTTTATGTTGGCATATCTAGTTGGAATATGTATGTTTTGGATACTCTCACGGGGGGGGGGGGTAATTTTTTTGGTAGAAGCCTGTAATTTAATTGAAAACTTAGTAGGAATACCACCTACTAATGTTTTTAAAATTGAGCTCTCTAGAGAAAAGTTTGCCAAATTTCCTTGATAATACTAGCCAAATTAATGAATCAATGGAAAATATCAATAAAATAATCATTGTTTTAGAAGCTAGCAATACCCATGATAGTATAAACCTTAGGATTGGTAAACTAGATGAGGCTATGGAAACTTTAATTTTAACTTTTTCTTCTCTTGGGTTTAAGAAGGAGAAATCTATTGTGGGAAAAGAGCAAAAATTCATGTATGTTCCCAATGCACCTAAACCAAAACCCCATAATATGTTTAAAATTGATAAAACTTTTAGTACAACTAAGAGTGATTTACATGTTGAATCATCTCCAGCGGTATCTAAAGTGCCAATTTTGACAAGTTGTGTTTTAGAGGAAGTGATTGATCTTGATGCTTCTTCACTTGATAATACTTAATGCTAGCTCTTTTTCTGCGCCTAGCTTAAAGACGTTAAAGAAAAGCACTCTTGGGAGATAACCCATGTTTATTTCTGTAAATTTTTTTTGAGTCTGGGAAGTTATTACCTCTGTAATAACCCATACTTATCATTTTTATTTAGTTTTTGTGCCAATAATAGCCTCTAATAGGATGAAAGTAAGATTTGGGGAAGTTGCTTTCCTGAAAACAGATTTTGTGCTGTCACCATAAAAATTCGTATTCACAGCCAGAGAGGAATTTTGAGCTTCCAATTTTTTTTGAATGTGCCCCAGGTTATTATCTAACTTTCGTTAGTTCAACACTTTCCCGATCTGATCAACAAAAGATTTTTGAAAACATCGATATTTACATGCTATTCTGTTTTGATAGATTTCTGCCACTATTTGCATTTACCTCTTAATCTCTTTCTTTTTGAGTTCTTTTGAGAAAAGAGCTTTTTGAAGAAGTTGCTAAAGTAGCTAATGCTTTAATAGATGTTTGATATATGTTAGAACTGAACCCAAGTGGATTTATTATTTTGATTGTACTAATGCTGCTAATAAGAATTGTGTGAAGTTTTGTATGAAGGAAGTTTTCAAGTGTAGGGAGTAAAGGAATGATGTAATGAGATGAATAATGGAAAAAATCTCAAGCTTGGGGATGCCCATGTCACCCCAATAAATATCCAAGAGGTACAAGCGTCAAAGCTTGGGGATGCCCAAGGCATCCCCTCTTCATCAACAAAGCAACAGTTCATCTTTCTATGCGCTATTATTTTGTTGCTTCATATGATATGTGTTGTTCTTGGAGCGTCTTTATTTTTGTTTTTAGTTTTGTTTAGTTTTGTTTTCTGTAGCATATGGTTGAACACACGCTCCGTTTTAATTGCATAGAACGCTCTAGTTTTCGCTCTTATTGTTCTGCGAGCGTTCTAGTTTGCTAGTATTGCGTTTATCTCTTGTTCTTTTACTCGAATTTTGTTCAGAGCTCGTTAGTATTCTTTATTCATGTATGATTAGCTCTCTGGTCCGTATTGATTATTATCGACGAGAGTTGTTTCAAATAAGTTGATTGGCGTTGGAGACGAGTAAAATGTTTCATGCTTATAGTGATGCAAAAGGAAGCTTGTCTAGATTGTGGCATAGGCTTTGGCATGTCATGTTGGATGTTATTATTATTATATGATTAGTATTTATTGTTGTAGCATGACTTGTATCAAATAGCTGAGAGTGCATAATGTGCTATTGAAAGAATCATGTTGTTTTCATCATACAAAGCATAATATTGTGGTATTATCCTTTGATGCTTTATTGGGTGGACTTGGCATATGCTTACGCCATGTCATGACTTCAAACCTGTCAACTAAAGCCTCTATGATCATTTAGCTTTTTACTTGTAATATCGCTTTATGCTTTGATTAATAATGTTGTCGCTATGCTTGATTATGGTCATTATTGTTCTCTTAGTTGGTCGCTCCCAGTCTTTTGCTAGCCTTCGCCTGTACTGAGTATGAGCTCTACTCGTGCATCCAACCACCAAAAACCAAAGTTTGCCAATTGTGTCCACCATATCTACCTACTAGCATTATTTTTATTCCAATTATATTCATCATGTTTTTATTTATCTTCCTAATTAAGTTTTGTCATGAGAAAATTATTTAGTAAAGCTCTCACGAACTTGATGGCACATTTACTTTCTTGCACGTAATAAACTTGAGCCATTGTGACTATCTTATGAAGATTATATACTTGGAAATTATGAGTTGGGAGTTAGCACAACCATGCTTTCATGGGGCACGCTTTCAACATTGCACTTAATCCTATTTAGTTGATATCCCGTTCTTTTGCTTATAGATGCCTAGCGGTGCGAAATAAAATGGAAACTTGTAAGTCCATGGAGTTTGAATATATGTTAGAGAAACGCCTGGGTGACCAATTTAAGCCATGCATCATTCATGGTGGAAATTTACAGCGAACCATAGTGAGCATTCTATGAAGTATCTTAAATAAAAAGCTATGCCCATAGTAAATAAAAGGACTACTGAAATGCTCATTGTCTGTTTGTCTTGTCATTTTGGCATGGGATTGCTCCCAAGCAGGAGTACTTCCATATCATGGGGCAGGAGGTACCCCGTTGGCGTTCTCGATGATACATCTATACTTACAATGACAAGAACTTATTTGGGACATAAGTTGAGTAGCATGAGGTTTAGGTACTCGTATTCAAGGGGCACGAGATTTTCAACTTGTGATTTGTCAAGCATATAACTCACATTTGCCCTCATATTAACTTTAACCATTCAAGATGCTTATGATAGGGGTAATGAGAGCTCAAAACTAATGAGTACCAAACTTTTTGGAATGTTTATAAAACTTGTTAATCTTGCTTCCTCTGCAAAGAATCTTTCTTTTTCTTTTATGTTGAGTCTTCATCTTCTTTCTTTATTTACCAATTAAGAGAGCGTAGTTGTCATTCTGAGTATAATGTGCACAGTGGCGGAGCTGATGTACAAGTGTTGGGTTCAGTTGAACCCAACGAATTGCATCAAACCTTTAATAATTTGGTCTTTCACTTGGCTCACTAGAGGAAGAACACAACAAAACTAGTAGAGTTGAACCCAACGGTATTTTACTCCAGCTTCGTCCCTGAATGTGCATAGTCCCAAAATTTATTATTGATTGATTCAAGATTATGATATTGCTTGTTCTTAAATTACTTGTATCTAGCCACCATTTGAACTTTAAATGTGTCCTAGCATTTATGTTTTGCTACTTCATAGAGGACATGCTGAGTACCACTTTGCTATGTGATAACCCACAAGTATAGGGGGTGTATCGTAGTATCTTCGATAAGTAAGAATGTCGATCCCAACGAGGAGCAGAAGGTGTTGACAAGCAGTTTCGATGAAGGATTCACTATAAATGCTCACAGACAAGTATTCAGGGGGTTTTGATATAGCAGGTGAATAAA
>NC_061511.1:19105859-19135454 GCF_022539505.1 Lolium rigidum
GCTATAAAGAAAAACTTCTTGGGAGATAACCCATGTGTTATTTTGCTACAGTACTTTGTTTTATATTTGTGTCTTGGAAGTTGTTTACTACTGTAGCAACCTCTCCTTATCTTAGTTTTGTGTTTTGTTGTGCCAAGTAAAGTCTTTGATAGAAAAGTAAGTACTAGATTTGGATTACTGCGCAGTTCCAGATTTCTTTGCTTTCACGAATCTGAGCCCACTGCCCTGCAGGAAGCTCAGAAAATTATGCCAATTTACGTGCATGATCCTCAGATATGTACGCAACTTTCATTCAATTTGAGCATTTTCATTTGAGCAAGTCTGGTGGCCTAATAAAATCCATCTTTACGGACTGTTCTGTTTTGACAGATTCTGCCTTTTATTTCGCATTGCCTCTTTTGCTATGTTGGATGAATTTCTTTGATCCATTGATGTCCAGTAGCTTTATGCAATGTCCAGAAGTGTTAAGAATGATTGTGTCACCTCTGAACATGTTAATTTTTATTGTCCACTAACCCTCTAATGAGTTGTTTCGAGTTTGATGTGGAGGAAGTTTTCAAGGATCAAGAGAGGAGTATGATACAATATGATTAAGGAGAGTGAAAGCTCTAAGCTTGGGGATGCCCCGGTGGTTCATCCCTGCATATATCAAGAAGACTCAAGCGTCTAAGCTTGGGGATGCCCAAGGCATCCCCTTCTTCATCGACAACATTATCAGGTTCCTCCCTGAAACTATATTTTTATTCCATCACATCTTATGTGCTTTTTCTTGGAGCGTCTGTTTGTTTGCTTTTGTTTTTGTTTTTGTTTGAATAAATTGATTACATCATGCTTGTGTGGGAGAGAGACACGCTCCGCTGGTTCGTATGAACACATGTGTTCTTAGCTCATAATATTCATGGCGAAGTTTCCTCTTCGTTAAATTGTTATATGGTTGGAATTGGAAAATGATACATGTAGTAATTGCTATAATGTCTTGGGTAATGTGATACTTGGCAATTGTTGTGCTCATGTTTAAGCTCTTGCATCATATGCTTTGCACCCATTAATGAAGAAATACATAGAGCATGCTAAAATTTGGTTTGCATATTTGGTTTCTCTAAGGTCTAGATAATTTCTAGTATTGAGTTTGAACAACAAGGAAGACGGTGTAGAGTCTTATAATGTTTACAATATGTCTTTTATGTGAGTTTTGCTGTACCGTTCATCCTTGTGTTTGTTTCTAACAAGCCTTGCTAGCCTAAACCTTGTATCGAGAGGGAATACTTCTCATGCATCCAAAATACTTGAGCCAACCACCATGCCATTTGTGTCCACCATACCTACCTACTACATGGTATTTCCCGCCATTCCAAAGTAAATTGCTTGAGTGCTACCTTTAAACAATTCAAAATTTATTACCTCTTATTTGTGTCAATGTTTTATAGCTCATGAGGAAGTATGTGGTGTTTATCTTTCAATCTTGTTGGGCAACTTTCACCAATGGACTAGTGGCTTCATCCGCTTATCCAATAATTTTGCAAAAAGAGCTGGCAATGGGATTCCCAGTCCCAAATTAACAAACTAAAAATAGACACTCCTCCATGGTATGTGATTGTTGGACGGCACCCGAAGGATTCGGTTAGCCATGGCTTGTGTAAGCAAAGGTTGGGAGGAGTGTCATCATAATAAAACTAAAATAAAAGGTACTCCTTCATGGTATGAGATTGTTGGCGGGCACCCGAGGATTCGGTTAGCCATGGTTTGTGAAAGAAAGGTTGGAAGGAGTGCCACCCAAAAATAAAATAAAATGGGAGCCGCTCTTTGAAGGTTTGTCTGGCAAGGGGGTTAGAGTACCCGCTATCATTCGTTGACAACAACATACACCTCTCAAAACTTTATTTTTATGCTCTCTTTATGTTTTCAAAATAAAAGCTCTAGCACAAATATAGCAATCGATGCTTTTCCTCTATGAGGACCATTCTTTTACTTTCAATGTTGAGTCAGTTCACCTATTTCTCTCCACCTCAAGAAGCAAACACTTGTGTGAACTGTGCATTGATTCTTACATATTTGCATATTGCATTTGTTATATTGCTTTGCATTGACAATTATCCATGAGATATACATGTTACAAGTTGAAAGCAACCGCTGAAACTTAATCTTCTTTTGTGTTGCTTCAATGCTTTTACTTTGAATTATTGCTTTATGAGTTAACTCTTATGCAAGACTTATTGATGCTTGTCTTGAAGTACTATTCATGAAAAGTATTTGCTATATGATTCAGTTGTTTACTCATGTCATACACAT
The DNA here is from genome assembly GCF_022539505.1 of Lolium rigidum. Classification (NCBI taxonomy): domain Eukaryota; kingdom Viridiplantae; phylum Streptophyta; class Magnoliopsida; order Poales; family Poaceae; genus Lolium; species Lolium rigidum. Next base: position 19,108,149 of record NC_061511.1, read on the forward strand.
TGTTTTGATCGCTGCATTCACTACATACGCTTTACAAATAGTATGATCAAGTTTATGATGGCATGTCACTCCAGAAATTATCTTTGTTATCGTTTTACCTGCTCGGGACGAGCAGAACTAAGCTTGGGGATGCTGATACGTCTCCAACGTATCGATAATTTCTTGTGTTCCATGCCACATTATTGATGTTATCTACATGTTTTATGCACACTTTATGTCATATTTGTGCATTTTCCGGAACTAACCTATTAACAAGATGCCGAAGTGCCGGTTCCATTTTACTGCTGTTTTTGGTTTCAGAAATCCTAGTAACGAAATATTCTCGGAATCGGACGAAATCAACGCCGAAAGTCTTAGAAATACGCGAAGCTTCCGGAGCACCGAAGAAAGGTCGAGAGGGGTGCCGGGGGGCCCCACACTGTGGGCGGCGCGGCCCAGAGGGGGCGCGCCCCCTATGGTCCGGGCAGCCCGGGCCCCCTCCGACTCCGACTCTTCGTCTATTTAAGTCGTCGTGACCTAAAACCTCGACACCAATTGACGAAACTCCAGAAAAGTTACTGTGGCGCCGCCGCCATCGCGAAACTCCAATTCGGGGGACAGAACTCTGTTCCGGCACCCTGCCGGAGCAGGAAGTGCCCCCGAAGGCTTCTCCATCGACACCGCTGCCATCTCCACCGCCATCTTCATCACCGCTGCTGCTCCCATGAGGAGGAGTAGTTCTCCATCGAGGCTCGGGGCTGTACCGGTAGCTATGTGGTTCATCTCTCTCCTATGTGTGTCAATACAATAATCTCATGAGCTGCCTTACATGATTGAGATTCATATGATGATGCTTGTAATCTAGATGTCATTATGCTAGTCAAGTGGGTTTTACTTATGTGATCTCCGGAGACTCCTCGTCCCACGTGTGTAAAGGTGACGAGTGTGTGCACCGTGTGGGTCTCTTAGGCTAGATTTCACAGAATACTTACTCATTGAATGGTATAGTGAGGTGCTTATTTATATCTCTTTATGATTGCAGCATGTTGTATCACAATTTATCTATGTGCTACTCTAGTGATGTGTTATTAAAGTAGTTCTATTCCTCCTGCATGTGTGCAAAGGTGACGGTGCGTGCACCGTGTTAGTACTTGGTTTATGCTATGATCAAGATCTCTTGTAGATTATGGAGTTAACTATTGCTATGATAATATTGATGTGATCTATTCCTCCTACATATGCATGAAGGTGACGAGTGTGCATGCTATGCTAGTACTTGGTTTAGTAGCGTTGATCTATCTTACACTAAAGGTTACTTAAACATGAGCATTATTGTGGAGCTTGTTAACTCCGGCATTGAGGGTTCGTGTAATCCTACGCAATGTGTTCATCATCCAACAAAAGTGTAGAGTATGCATTTATCTATTCTGTTATGTGATCAATGTTGAGAGTGTCCACTAGTGAAAGTGTAATCCCTAGGCCTTGTTCCTAAATACTGCTGAGTTACTACTGCTTGTTTACTACACGCCAAGCACTTTTCTGGCACCGTTGCTACTGCTCATACTTATTCATACCACCTGTATTTCACTATCTCTTCGCCGAACTAGTGCACCTATTAGGTGTGTTGGGGACACAAGAGACTTCTTGCTTTGTGGTTGCGGGGTTGCATGAGAGGGATATCTTTGACCTCTTCCTCCCTGAGTTCGATAAACCTTGGGTATCCACTTAAGGGAAACTTGCTGCTGTTCTACAAACCTCTCCTCTTGGAGGCCCAACACTGTCTACAGGAAAGGAGGGGGAACGTAGACATCAATGATGAATAACAATCTGAACATAAACCTTGGTTCAATAGTTTCACTCAATAGCATCAATAACAAGTAGAAATCAACACCGGGAGAGTTTCCCCTATCAAACAATCAAGATCAAACCCAAATTGTTACAGCGGTGACGAGGTGCAGTGGTGGAGATGGCGGTGATGATGATGATGATGATGGAGATGATGATGGAGATGATGTCCAGCTCGATGACGGTGACGATGGCGTCGATTTCCCCCTCCGGGAGGGAATTTCCCCGGCGGATTTCAGCCTGCCGGAGAGCTCTTTTCTCTTTGGTGTTCTCCGCCCGCAGAGGCGGCTGTGACTCTTCGCGACTATCCTCTGGGGCTTAGGTTTTCGGGACGAAGACGTACGCGAAGAAAAGGAGGCGAGAGGGGGCTGTGGGCCCCCTCCTCACAGGGCGGCGTGGCCAGGCCTTGGGCCGCGCCGGCCTATGAGGTGGGCCCACCTCGGGTCCCCTCGGCTCCCTGTTCTGGCTCCCTTCGTCTTCTGGAAAAATAGGATTTTCATATAATTTCCGTCAACTGTTGATCTTCCGAAATATCGCATTCTGACGGTGCTTTTTCCAGCAGAATCCTGACTCCGGTGCGCGATCCTCCAATAATCATGAAACATGCAAAATAGATGAAATAACATAAGTATCATCTCCAAATATGAAATATATCAATGAATAACAGCAAATTATGATACAAAATAGTGATGCAAAATGGACGTATCACTATGTTTTCTCTATGCTCATAAACAAACAGTTGCTTTCAATGCATAATTATTCATGATCCTTTGTTTGTGTTACTTTTCATGTTATAACATAGTTGCTAAGTTCTATTGTTAGAATTATGTTTATCATGCCTATGTTTAGAGTAATTTGATCCCAACTCACAATGTTCTTACAATAACTTGATCAAGATTATGTTGGCTGCATGTCCCCTTAAAAAATATTTTGTTATCACTTACCTACTCAAGGACGAGTAGGAGTTAATAAGCTTGGGGATGCTGATACGTTGCAACCGTGGCTATAATTTTTGATGCTCCATGCTTGTTTTACACTAATTTCTATATGTTTTGATTACACTTCGTTGCACTTTTATACATTTTCCGGCACTAACCTATTAACGAGATGCCACAATGCCGGTTCCTGTTTTCTTCTGTTTTGTATTTCAGAAAAGATGTACAGAAAATATTCTCGGAATTGGACGAAACAAAAGCCGAAGTCAATATTTTACCGTAACGAAGAAAGAGGCCAGAGGGGGGTCGAAGAGGCGCCACAGGGCGGCCAGACCACCCCATGGCGCGGCCTGGGTGTGGCCCGCGCCTAGGGGTGGTGTGGGCCCCCCAGGCGGCCACCGACCTCGTCCTTCCGCCTTTTTATTCATGATCTCGGAAAAAACCTAAACACCCGAGACTCCATCCACGAAAAGTTCCATCGTGGCCGCCATCGCAGACCCTAGCTCGGGAGGGTTCCAAAGCTCTTCCCGGCACCCTGCCAGTGGGGGAGATCATCACCGTAGGCCTCTACATCGCCATGCCCGCCTCCAAAGTAATGCGTGAGTAGTTCATCCCTGAATTATGGATCCATAGCAGTAGCTAGATGGTTGTCAGAACGATTATATATTTGTCATATGTTATTTGTGATCTTGCATGCTCTCCGTTGCTAGTAGTTGCTCTGGCCAAGTAAATGCTTGTGACTCCAAGAGGGAGTATTTATGCTCGATAATAGGTTCATGCCTCTAGTTTTCTGGAAGAGTTACAATAACTTCTAAGATTGTAGATGTGTTGTTGCTACTAGGGAGAAACCAACAATGTTTTATCCTAGGGTAATTTTATTGTTTACATTACACACATTGCTTAATGCGATAATCTATTGCTTGCAACTTAATACTGGAAGGGGTTCGGACGATAACCGGAAGGTGGATTATTAGTCATAAACGTAGTTGGATTACGGTCTATGTATTATGTTGTAATGCCCAAACGAATCTCATAGTAATCATCTTTTCATGTATGGTCTTTATTCTGTAAATTGTCCAACTGTAATTTGTTCACCCAACATGTTATTTATCTTTATGGAGAGACAACTCTAGTGAACTGTGGACTCCGGTCCTTTCTTTTACACTGATCGATACAATCATACTGTTCTGTTTACTTACTGCAAGCACTGTTCTCTTTAATTTCACTACAAACAATCATCATCTTTCCACACTATACATTTAATTCTTTGTGTTCAGCAAAACCGGCGAGATTGACAACCTCATTGTAAGTTGGGGCAAAATATTTTGGTTGTGTTGTGTGAGGTTCCACGTTGTTTTTGACGCCGGTAGTGCCCCTACCACAAGTCAGCTAGCAACACCTTCAGAAGTATGCCTTTCTCCTACTGGTCGATTAAACCTTGGTTTCTTATTGAGGGAAAACTTGCTGCTGTGCTCATCATACCTTCCTCTTGGGGTTCCCAAACGGTGTGCAATCTCCGCTCATGAGTAGCTCGTCATCGTAGATAGCCATTCTCCGAGGAGGCCCCACTTGTTGTGTGAAGGTGATCCAGTTTAGTGCCTCTGACACCCTTCACCTCTGTCACGTTGATACGTCCCCGACGTATCAATAATTTCTGTCGTTCCATGCTTGTTTTATGACAATACTTACATGTTTTGCTTGCACTTTATGATGTTTTCATGCATTTTCCGGAACTAACCTATTAACAAGATGCCACAGTGCCAGTTCCTGTTTTCTGCTGTTTTTGGTTCCAAAAAGGCTGTTCGGGCAATATTCTCGGAATTCGACGAAACGAAGACCAAACCTCCTATTTTTCCCGGAAGCGTCCAGAACACCGAAGAAGAGTCGGAGAGGGGCCAGAGGGCCACCACACCATAGGGCGGCGCGGCCTGGCTTGGGCCCGCGCCGGCCTGTGGTGTGGCGCCCCCAGGTGCCCCCCTGCGCCGCCTCTTCGCCTATAAAATCCCTTTCGACCTAAAAACACCGTAACTCTGGACGAAACTCCAGAAAGACTCCAGGGGCGCCGCCACCATCGCGAAACTCCAATTCGGGGGACAGAAGTCTCTGTCCCGGCACCCTGCCGGGACGGGGAAGTGCCCCCGGAAGCCATCTCCATGCAACGCCCGTTATCCGTCCCCGTGCCTACAGTATTTTAATCCTGCTGTTTACTATAATCACTACTGCTGTCTTTGTTACTCTACTGCTGTTATTTCACTACTGCTACTGCTATAAAACTGTTACTACTGATAAACTCTTGCGAGCAAGTCTGTTTCCGAGTGCGGCTGAATTGACAACTCCGCTGTTAAGGCTTTCAAGTATTCTTTGTCTCCCCTTACGTCGAATCAATAAATTGGGTAATACTTCCCTCGAAGACCGTTGCGATCCCCTATACTTGTGGGTCATCAAGACTATTTTACGGCGCCGTTGCCGGGGAGGCATAGCTCTACTCATAAGTTCACACGGGGAGTACACTCTACCTCTCTCTCTGCTTTTATTTTGTTTTATTTTGTTTTGCTTAGTTTACTTTTGTCTAGTTTATTTGTGCTTAGTTTATTTCTGTCTAGTATTAGTTTGCTTAGTTTACTTTTGCTTAGTTTATTTTTGTCTTGTTTTATTTGTCTCATATACCCAAAAATCCATAAAAATTTGAAAAACCAAAAAATTAAAAGCTGTCTGTTATGGGAGAACCAACAACCTACTTGGAGCTTATAGAATGTTATAATAATTATAGAGAATCAAGAAGCTGGTAAAATAATGAGTGCTATGATAGAAAAATTGAATACAATTGCTAAAATCTTGCTTGAATGCCATGATATAAACTGTTGCTCTCAACGGGATACTAAACATCTTAAATTTCAATGTGGCTTTAGTGAGGAATTTTTTATTAAGAACTATAATCGGAATTGCTATATTCATTATGGGTTCGAAGAGGTAGAACAATTTGTCTTATTTATGGGAGCCTCCGAGATAGAATCCTTCATGGTTGAGAATTATGAAACTTGTGTTGTTTGTAAGGGCCTTAAAGATTATGTCTCTACTATCCTTAATTCTTGCATAGAATGCTACAGTAGGAATCCTTATATCCTTGATTATAAAGAGAGACACATTAATGCACAAGAATGCACTCACAATTTGCGGGAACACGCGGAAGAAGAAATTGATGAACACTGAAAGCTCATTGGATGAAAAAGAGGAGGAAATTGATGAACACTGAAAGCTCATTGGATGAAAAAGAAGAGGAGAGCGACGAACAAAAGGAGGAAGAATGGATTAGCTACCCATGCCAACCTTCTAATGAGAGTAACTCTTTATCTCTTACATTATTTGATTGTCCTCCATGCCTACCGGACGAGGTTGAATGTTATGTTCCTGTGGATTCTCTTGAAATAGTACCTATGAGTAATACTTGTGAGAATGATTATGCTACTGTTATATATGATAATCCATGCTACTTTGATAAATCTTATGATAATGCTTTGTTTGTGCATGATGTCGAAATGCATGGTACTAAAGAATTTTGTTTGGCAAATGTCTATGATAAAGCTCTAGATGATGGTCCTATGTTACTTGATAATAATTGTACTACTAATGAAAATGGGATTGGAGAGTTCTTGACTTATTCTATGAGTCCCATATCTATTGAGATTGATCAACTACCTTGTTATATTATTAATAAAAGTAAGTTTGAAAGTTTTAATTCCACTATTCTTGAGATTGATAAAAATTATATGTTTGTGGATCATGAAAAGTATGCTGCATGTGATAGTTATATTGTTGAGTTTGTTCATGGAGCTACTGAAAATTATTATGAGAGAGGAAAATATGGTTGTAGAAATTTGCATGGTACTAAAACACCTCTCTATATGCTTAAAATTTTGAAGCTACACTTGTTTTATCTTCTTATGCTTGTCACTTTGTTCTTCATGAATTTATTTGTGTACAAGATTCCTATGCATAGGAAGCATGTTAGGCTTAAACTTGTTTTGGATTTGCCTCTTGATGCTCTCTTTTGCTTCAAATACTATTTCTTGCGAGTGCATCATTTAAAACTGCTGAGCCCATCTTAATGGCTATAAAGAAAAGAACTTCTTGGGAGATAACCCATGTGTTATTTTGCTACAGTACTTTGTTTTATATTTGTGTCTTGGAAGTTGTTTACTACTGTAGCAACCTCTCCTTATCTTAGTTTTGTGTTTTGTTGTGCCAAGTGAAGCCTCTAATCGAAGGTTGATACTAGATTTGGATTTCTGCGCAGAAACAGATTTCTATCTGTCACGAATCTGGGCTGTTTTACCTGTAGGTAACTCAGAAAAATATGCCAATTTACGTGCGTGTTCCTCAGATATGTACGCAACTTTCATTAGTTTTGAGTTTTCTGATTTGAGCAACGGAAGTATTTTATTAAAATTCGTCTTTACTGGCTGTTCTGTTTTGGCAGATTCTGTCTCTGTTTTTTGCATTGTCTCTTGTGGACTTTAAGCGAGGTTTTCTAGACGTGGAGAGCTGTAGCTAATGTTTTATTGAGTTCTTGCAATGTGCCACTACAGGACCAAGGTGGATTCAAATTTTTTGAGTACTAACCCCTCTAATGAAGTTTATGAGAAGTTTGGTGTGAAGGAAGTTTTCAAGGGTCAAGAGAGGAGGATGATATATGATCAAGAAGAGTGAAAAGTCTAAGCTTGGGGATGCCCCCGTGGTTCATCCCTGCATATTTCAAGAAGACTCAAGCGTCTAAGCTTGGGGATGCCCAAGGCATCCCCTTCTTCATCAACTTATCGAGTTTCCCCCCTGAAACTATATTTTTATTCGGTCACATCTTATGTGCTTTACTTGGAGCGTCTGTGTGTTTATTTTCGTTTTGTTTATGTTTGAATAAATTCGGATCCTAGCAATCCTTGTGTGGGAGAGATACACGCTCCTCTTTTTCATATGAACACTCGTGTTCTTCGTTTTACTTTTAATGTTCAATGATAAAAGTTTGAAGCTATTGCACTTATTTATATTTGGTTGAAAACAGAAAATGCCTCATCATGTCTTGGATAATTTGACACTTGGCAATTGTTTTGAGCTCTCAAGTAGATCATGATTAAGTTTTTTTCATGTAGTTTAAACCTATTAGTGGAGAACTACTGGTAGAGCTTGTTGAAATTGGTTTGCATAATTGATCTCTCTTAAGGTCTAGATATTTTACGGTAAAAGTGTTTGAGCAACAAGGAAGACGAGTGTAGAGTATTATAATGCTTGCAATATGTTCTTATGTAAGTTTTGCTTTGTCAGGTTCATACTGGTGTTTGCTTCAAACAACCTTGCTAGCCAAAGCCTTGTACTGAGAGGGAATGCTTCTCGTGCATCCAAAACCTTGAGCCAAAACCTATGCCATTTGTGTCCACCATACCTACCTACTATATGGTATTTTCTGCCATTCCAAAGTAAATTGCTTGAGTACTACCTTTAAACAATTCAAAATTTATCACCTCTGATTTGTGTCAATGTTTAATAGCTCATGAGGAAGTATGTGGTGTTTATCTTTCAATCTTGTTGGGCAACTTTCACCAATGGACTAGTGGCTTCATCCGCTTATCCAATAATTTTGCAAAAAGAGCTGGCAATGGGATTCCCGAGTCCCAAATTAATTAACAAAAATAGACACTCCTCCATGGTATGTGATTGTTGGACGGCACTCGAAGATTCGGTTAGCCATGGCTTGTGTAAGCAAAGGTTGGGAGGAGTGTCATCATAATGAAACTAAAATAAAAAGGCACTCCTTCATGGTATGAGATTGTTGGCGGGCACCCGAGGATTCGGTTAGCCATGGTTTGTGAAAGAAAGGTTGGAAGGAGTGCCACCCAAAAATAAAAATAATTCATGGGAGCCGCTCTTTGAAGGTTTGTCTAGCAAGGGGGTTAGAGTGCCCACTACCATTCGTTGACAACAACAAACACCTCTCAAAACTTTACTTTTATGCTCTCTATATGTTTTCAAAACCAAAGCTCTAGCACAAATATAGCAATCAATGCTTTCCTCTTTGAAGGACCTTTCTTTTACTTTATGTTGAGTCGGTTTACCTATTTCCTTCCATCTTAGAAGCAAACACTTGTGTCAACTGTGCATTGATTCTTACATACTTGCATATTTGCATTCATCATATTACTTTGTGTTGACAATTATCCATGAGATATGCATGTTACAAGTTGAAAGCAACCGCTGAAACTTATATCTTCCTTTGTGTTGCTTCGATGCCTTTACTTTGAACTTATTGCTTTATGAGTTAACTTTTGTGCAAGACTTTTGATACTTGTCTTGAAAGTACTCTTCATGAAAAGTTTTGCTACATGTTATCTATTTGTTAGCAACTATAGATCATTGCCTTGAGTCACTTCATTCATTTCATATGCTTTGTAATAGTATGATCAAGGTTATGTAAGTAGCATGTCACTACATAAATTATTCTTTTTATCGTTTACCTGCTCGGGACGAGCGAGAACTAAGCTTGGGGATGCTTGATACGTCCCCGACGTATCCATAATTTCTGTCGTTCCATGCTTGTTTTATGACAATATTTACATGTTTTGCTTGCACTTTATGATGATTTCATGCATTTTCCGGAACTAACCTATTAACAAGATGCCACAGTGCCGGTTCTCGTTTTCTGCTGTTTTTGGTTCCGGAAAGGCTGTTCGGGCAATATTCTCGGAATTCGACGAAACGAAGACCAAACCTCCTATTTTTCCCGGAAGCGTCCGAACACCGAAGAAGAGTCGGAGAGGGGCCGGAGGGCCACCACACCATAGGGCGGCGCGGCCCGGCTCGGGCCCGCGCCGGCTCGTGGTGTGGCGCCCCGAGTGCCCCCCTGCGCCGCCTCTTCGCCTATAAAATCCCTTTCGACCTAAAAACACCGTAACTCTGGACAAAACTCCAGAAAGACTCCAGGGGCGCCGCCACCATCGCGAAACTCTAATTCGGGGGACAGAAGTCTCTGTCCCGGCACCCTGCCGGGACGGGGAAGTGCCCCCGGAAGCCATCTCCATGCAACGCCCGTTATCCGTCCCCGTGCCTACAGTATTTTAATCCTGCTGTTTACTATAATCACTACTGCTGTCTTTGTTACTCTCTCGCTGTTATTTCACTACTTCTACTGCTATAAAACTCGTTACTATCGATAAACTCTTGCGAGCAAGTCCGTTTCCAGGTGCAGCTGAATTGACAACTCCGCTGTTAAGGCTTTCAAGTATTCTTTGTCTCCCCTTGTGTCGAATCAATAAATTGGGTAATACTTCCCTCGAAGACTGTTGCGATCCCCTATACTTGTGGGTCATCACACGTCCTGTATGATGCACCTTTAAAAACCTTTTCCTTAGTTTCTTCATGCAGATGCCAATTGGAAATCGCAAACTATGTGACTCATGAACAGACTAGGAAAGTTCGGGCCAAGGGGTTCCCATGGGCCTGGTATGGCTCTACGCTCAGTCTTGGTTCCGAAGGCGAGAACTCAGGTCTTGGTATCGAAAAGAAAGAGTCAAATCACCACATCCCCATGTGGTGGCCCATCCAAGCCTTTAATCATGTTTAACATCATCACCGATCAAACCACGTCATCCTATAATACCAGGTTCATTCGCAACTCTGATTCATCAACCGGATGGATCAGAATTCGTCAACTAAGCATGGCTGCATATTCGGTATAACAACTCTAGTGGTGCACACAAGCTTAAACCTAGCCTTGATAGGAGTAGTGGATCACGGTATTTATGTAACAAGTATGCAACATGCAAAACATAGGATATATCTATATGCCAGTAAAAGATATTAGAATCGTATGCAATATGTAGTAACCATAATTTGTAAAAGTTGAAAACAATATGAACAATGATACCGCTAACGATACCAATCAACAACAAATAAATAACATCATTTAAACAATTCATTGGTAATACATATAACTATTGATGACTGCAAGTTCACAGATTAATTGTAGCTAGTTTCGAAATAAGAGTATCGAATCACAAGGAGCTACTAGTTAAGGTATAAATGCCCCTTGCTACTATATATTAAAAGCTACTTATAAATCATTCTTTAATCTCAAATAAAGATGTTTAAAAGATTGTTGTAATTGGTTGCAAGAAAGTAAATAAAGCAATAAGTAATAAGCGTAGTGAGAAATGGATTGATACTCAATAAGACAAAGTGTTCCTCGAGATTATTGGATCCACCTCTAGCATTAGGATTCATGTTAATCAAGATAAAATATGCTTATAATCATGTTGTGTGTGGAGAGAGCTCCATAACAAGGTGCGCACGGAAAACCATCGGTCATCGCGGCTAGCCTTCTGCAAACCACTTGTTAACCATCGCAATTAAGGGTTTCCCGTGGTTATCGATATGATCTTCGCGAGGCTCCCTTTATCCCCCTCTTCCATGTGTTAAAATGCCGATACAATAATATCACTTCTCGCCGTACACTTTACCCCACTTCAAAGGGTAGTTCTCTCTCGACACCACAAGACAAATATTACATGGTGCCTCTGTTGGACAAGGCAATGCCTAGGCAACGCTTATGCACTAGGCGATGGAAAAACTGCTCGCCTAGGGCATAAGCGGAAGTCTAGGCAGTGCAACTAAGAAATTGTCTTCCTTAAAAAGAAATGTATGCCAAACTTCACTAACGAGCTTGATGGGCATTATTCAAAAGCTAGTTATTAGAAATTTACGCATTTGCATGCCCTGGATTAATGTGTATTCATATATAATAACCCATATACGCACCCATATACACACTTGATGGTATAATCTATTCCCGCCTAGGCTGCGGCTAGAGTGCTTAAGCATCGCCTAGGCACTAGGCGAATGCGAACCGTCTCGCTTACGTCTAACGTTTTTTTTCAACCTTCACAACATATACTATCAAGAGAGAGAATTAACACACATCAATACATTAAAACCATAGATCATCTTTGATTCATCTTATATTCATGTGGTTTCTCCATCTCCCAAGAACAAGAGCAACTACTCACACATGGAAATAATCAAGAACATCATCATATTCTTATGGATGGAATGAAAGTAATGGTATGAATTTGAATACAAATCCACAATAGCAATCAAGATTCCAACTATGATTGAAGGAGAATGGGATCGGTTATGGTGATGGTGGTGCAATGGCTGATGATGAAGGGGATGGTGCCTTGTCCTTTGATGGTCCACGTAGCAGCCCGGATGATGTCTTTTTCAAAGTTTCTCCTATAGATCTATCCCAGAGGTGGTGTTTATGTGTTTCCTGAGGCTGTGTATCCCAGATCTCTCTGCTGTCTGCGCAAGATGAAAGTATTTGACGGGGTGGTGCTCCTGGTACGGCATACGGGCGGACGGTACGGGCAGGGTCGCCCAGTATGGGTGTCCGATAAACCTTCCGATGTTTGTCCTCGCATTCCCCTTTCACCAACGTGCATGGTTAACACTGGCGGAGCTATGTAGGGGCCGACCTGGGCCATGGCCCGCCCAGGTTTTTTTGAAAAGATTATTTATGCCCAGTCCACTACCTCTGGTAGATGCAGACCAGCCCATGAGCAAGTATCAAGAAGGCCACCAGCAACGTGACGATTCGGAGCGGCCCATCCTGGTAACAAGTAGCGAGAGCTCCCACTCCCCGCTGAGAAAAATCCTAGGAAGAGACAGCGCGCTCTAGAAAACTAGATGATGTCCCGCGCGTTGCTGCGGGAACACATGCTACAAACGAATCATCATCCATTGATTAACAACTAAAACCACTATCCCAGAAAGCATAGAGATTGTGAAAATCACATTTCATAAAAAATAATGCATACACAGCAGATACACTTTTATGAAATTCAAGATCAGTTTTGCAGAGCCAAAAAAACCATCCGAATGAAAGTCATGCATAATTTTAGGGAATCGGTCTAAATAGGTGTTTGTTTTTTCTATTCAAATTTTAAATTTCCCCAATCTTTTTTTAACTGAGTTGTGTATTCATTTAGGGATAAAGTGTTCATTACACTTTTGCGAGACCAGGTCAGTTCAGTACTGAATAGCATCACACCAGTACACAACTCGATAATACTAAACTGAGCCAGCCCTGCTAATTAGAGAATGAGGTGTGCAACAGAGACCTAGCCATGGTCATGTCAGCTCACTACAATCACGTACAAACTCAAGCGGCTGACAACCGGAATAGCTTTGGAGCATATGATGCTTCTTTCCATACATCCAATACAGTGTAGATAGAAAAGAAAATATTTCAGGAAAACTATTTGAGTTTCATACATGAACAAACATCACAAGAAAATCAGCAGATGGTTGAGAAAAGAAGGGTCACCATCTGAAACCAAAGCTTCAGCTGCAGGTTCCTACTTATACCTGGTAGAAACGAACAGCAAGCAATTTTATCGGGTGAACCATCACATGAACTACTTCCCATAATATAGTACAATGAATGAATGATGTAGCATATACAGTTGGATCTATACGGAGGTTATAAACTTGAGTGTGACTGCAGGAATCTAATAAGACAGAAGAAGAGACTATTTGCCAAAAAAAAAAAAAAAAACAGAATAAGAGAAAATTACCCAATCCAATCAGCATGAATAAGGAAAAAAAAAAGGGGAAAAGAACCATCGAATATTCTTGCCATAAGAAAATGATGACAATCATAGACATCGAGGCTGCAATAGCTGAACAACAGGTGGGTATCGAACGCCTCCACAACCAGCAAAAAAAAAAAATCGAACGTCTCCACATCCTTCTGCATATACACGCTCTTTGCGGAGGATGGTAAGAGGCTGCGGTGGAAGACAAGAGGAGGTGCATGACGGCAGCTGGAATGGTTGAGATGCATGTGTGATGGTAGTCCAATTCAGTCTAAGAAAGCAGTACATGCCGTCGTAGAGCCCGACGATGTGCAACCCGGAGGTACCTCATGTGGTTGCAGAGCCCGTAGCTTTACCTCCCATCGTTAACCACAGTTTGGGATGGGTGAGTTTTATAGCAAGAAGGGAAAGGGAATCGATGGTTCACTTGTAGCATGGCATACAAGCTACAGAGAGGAACATGCAAGGTAACGGAAAGCAGAAGATGAAGCGAACAGACATAGGTGAAGTAAATGTCATGTCATCAATGGCAGCGCTGGGGTCTGATTGGTGCCATTTGGTCAGCTTGAAGAAAAAAATGCATAGAGCGGAATGAAATTGGACTCATGGAACATAATAGACATAGTTTTTATTGATGACGTGGACCATAAGTGGCAGCATGATGAGGTGGCATGCTTGCATGTTAAGAGAATTCAACTTAGTGGGTTGCTCCTATTTAGGTATTATAGATGTTATTGGTATATAGCTAGCTTCATCAAGCAGTTAATTTCCATCACATGTCTAGCAGCAGGTATTATTTTCTTCCTTTCTCTAAAGGTCTCCAAATATTTAGTTTCAGCAGTTTAAAGCATGCTTTTCTCACTTAAAATTTTCTAAATTCTTAGATCATCTTCAATGGTAGCCCCCAAAATTCTCCACATTTTTGTCCAAAATGTGATGGATTTGCGTGGTGCCGCCTATGTACCTTATGGCACCCCATATAATATGTATGTGTCGCAATTTTGATTTTTTATTGATAAACTTCAAACTTCATTTGATAAAAAAACTCTGATTACATAGCTCGAAATTACAATTAAAACTTAAGAAACTTTAATTTAAATCCTCCTAGTTGTGTAAGATGTATTCTTTGCGCGAACAATCATCGGCCTCGGCTTGAATGGAGATCTGGGGCACATCGGTTCGCCCATCAACGGCGCGTGCTCAGGGACGCGACGTTGTTCCGAAAATGGGGGTTGCCGTTGGTAGGTGGTTTAGGGCAAGCGGCGTCCATGCGGATCAAATTGGCCGATGAGGGCAAGAGAGGCGGCCTACCTTGGAGATGCTCTTATTCGTCAAACAAAAAAAATTGTGTTGTTTTTATAGCCTGGCCCGCCCATCTTTTTCTTTGTAGCTCCGCCACTGATGGTTAAGTTCTTAGATAATTTTTATCACGTCAAAATACCATAAAATGATAGTTTTTATTGACATTTCATCATTGCCTTAATATTTTTAGATCTTGCGTAAACAAGCATAAAAGACGCGCGGAAGCGTAGCGAAATACAAAAATCCTATTGCTACTCAGAGATATCTATATGAAATAATGGTGTAAAAATACTCTAAAAATGCACTCATCAACTATCTCCTACTAAAACTAACACGATCATGTTAACAAATGAATGAAACAAAGATACATGAAGTAGTTTCAATAAAACCTAGCACAATTATGTTTACAAATGATCGAAGCAAATACTACCTTCGATTCAAGGAATAAGGCGTCCTCGTTTTACGTGCTTTTCGTTTGACTAAGAATTATTTCAAATATATAAAGATTGTTTGTACGAAATTAACATCATTAGAAAGTACTTTTCAATACGAATCCAACGATACTAATTACATATAATATAACCAAAATTTTGTTGCTCAATTTTTATGGTCAAAGTTCGTCTTGGAATACGTGTGCGCCTTATTCCTTAGGATGGAGGTAGTATACATGAAGTACTTCCAACACGATCGTAGCACGATTAATTAGTTGCATAGTACGATAAAACAATCATTTTGAGATGGGCTAAAAAGAGAGCAGCACGCATGTACTAGCTGCGCACGGACACGGATAGATCATCAATCACTCGATCGGGTGCGACAGCGACGCATGTGATGACGCGATGAGCACGCGGGAAAAGGAAGAAAACGGGACGATGCATGCAGTGCTCCGCTTCAACTCGACCCTGCTGTAGCTACAGCAGGTGAATAGAGTTTTCCATCTAGTACAATTTGTAAGTCTATGTTGGAAAATAGAATTGAACAAGCAAGACTTTCTTACATGAATAGTCTGAAGGGCAACATCCTTTGGATCGACATGGAAATCCCCCAAATTAACCAGGAATCAAGGATACAGAGTGGGACATAATCGTTGTTTGGGGAGTAAAAGGTCTTTGCGATGCTCTAGAATTAGAAGCAACAAGAAGTTCACCGATGTACTGTAACTAAAACCGGAAGAAAATTGCATGCATGTCTCCTAGATCGATTACGAGAATGGCAGCTGGTTAGCGCAGTCCAAGTTCGGCCCGAGGTTCCGGACGCCGAGGATGTCGCCGTAGCGGCGGTAGTAGCCGACCCGGTCGTCGGCCTGCGCGTTGCCGGTGCGGTTGCACTCGAGGCCACCGTTGATGATGTTGGTGGTGAGCCCGAAACCCGTCCTCCGGTTCGCCGCCTTGTCGGCCCTGGTGGGTCTGTAGCGCCCCACCATGACGTCGTGGCACGACGGCTTGGGCGGCTGCGGCGTCATCCAGAACCACAGCGCCGCCTTGAACGCCAGCACCGGGTCGGTCGCCACCATCTCCGGATTCCCTAGCCCGTCGAAGTCCAGCGCCTCACCCGCCGGCCCGTAGTTGTAGTTCCTGCCCGAACAAGTAGTTTAGAGCATCTCCAACAGGCGCTGCAAATTCTCGCGCGCTATACCGGCGATTGGGCGCGCTGTATACCGTTCGCGCGCGGTATAGCGAATTTGCCCCCGGCAGAGGCTGCATTTTGCAGCGCGCGTTGGTGTGCGGAAAACGCACCTCCGCCAGAGGCGCTATTTTGCAGCGCGCGCGACCGTTTTTTTTTTAAAATTCATCAAACAAACTATGAAATTTGAACGAAATACGAATATATTAAAGTGCGACGATACAAATGCGACATAGAAAATACTAGTACTACTCGTCCGACTACTCGTCGGACTCCCGATCGTAGTCGGAGCTGCTCGCAGTCGTCTCCGACACCGGCGTGGACGTCGACGTCCGGTGGAAGTCGGAGGAGGAGGACGAGAGGACGACGGTCGACGGCCCTGCGCCTTTCTTCTTTCCTCCTTCCTCTTCGCCGCCGCCTCGGCCCTCGCCTTCTTCCTCGCCGCGGACTCGGCGCGGCGCTTCTCGCGGCTCGCCTTCTTCGCCGCTTTCATCGCCGCCTTCTCCTCCTCCTTCTGCG
The DNA here is from genome assembly GCF_022539505.1 of Lolium rigidum. Taxonomy (NCBI): domain Eukaryota; kingdom Viridiplantae; phylum Streptophyta; class Magnoliopsida; order Poales; family Poaceae; genus Lolium; species Lolium rigidum. The sequence continues at coordinate 19,124,992 of NC_061511.1, forward strand.
CGTAGAAGGCCTCCGTGGCGGCGACGTCCTCCGGGAAGCGCCGCGCCCACTCGACGCGCATCGCCTCGTCGCGCTCGGCGATGAGGAGGCGCTGCTCCAGCTCCCGATGGCGGCGCTGCTCTTCGCGCGTGACTATCGGCGGACGGCGGCGCCAGCATCTCCGCCTGCTCGCGCGTCCAGACGTCGTCGAAGTTCATCTGGCGGCGGGGGCGGCCGAGGCGCCACGCGACGGCGTCGTAGGCTCGCGCCGCCTCATGCGCGGTGTCGAAGGTGCCGAGCCGGATCCGCTCCTCGCCGGAGCGAATCTCGGCGTCGAAGCGGCCGCTCGGCCGCGCGCGGACGCCGCGGTAGCCGGAGGCGGAGCGGCGCCGCGGAGGCATGTCGCCGGAGGCGGAGGCGGAGGCGGACAGGCGGCGGAGGTAGAGCGGTGGCGCGTGGCGCGGAGACAGAGAGCGGTGGGGAAAGAGGCGGAGAGACACGCGGAAGGCAGTTGGCGCGTGTCGTCTATATAGCGCGCGCGGCAGCGCACGCGGCAAATTTCCCGCGTGGGATGGCGCAAACGCGCGGGCGCGGCAAAAATTTACCGCGCGCGCCTTTTTCCCGCGTCTGCTGGAGCTTCGCGCGAGCGCTCGCGCGCGCCAAACTGGCAGGTATTTTGCCGCGCGCGCGTTTTACAGCGCCTGTTGGAGATGCTCTTAAGATACTACCTGGAAAGCCATGGTAACTGGATGGTGGAAAGCTAGCTAAGCTCACCAGGAGAGTTGCATGGGGCCGCGGCCGTGGTAGGACTTGCCGGGGACGCAGGGCCACTGCGTGTTGTTGGCGTCGCAGTAGTTGCTGGGCGGCGTCAGCTCCTCCTTGAAGCAGAGGCCCCACGCGAAGGGCCCGTCGGGCGCGGTGGCCCACCCGCCGGTGGTCTCGTGGGAGATCTGCGCCAGGAAGGCGGCGACCTCGCGGCGGCGCGTGTCAAAGTTTCGTCCAGTGCTGCCGAACTCCGGGAACCGCTCCGTGGCGGAGACGAAGGCGGAGTAGTTGTAGAAGCCCTTGGCGGGGCAGGCGGCGTCGTGCTTGTGCAGGAACAGGGACGCGTAGTCATCTTCCGAGACGATGGAGGAGATGTGGGCGCGGTGGCCGTAGCGGCCGCGGAAGATGTGGCGCCACCCGTGCCAGTGCCACGCTTCCGCGACGCCGGCGTTGGAGACGACCGACGCCGCGGCCAGGAAGAAGGCCAGCAGGACGGGAGAGCGAAGCAAGCGCGCCATCTGAGCTATCTGCTGCGTCTGAGCGACAGGAAGTCTTGCTCATATGTAGAGTTCCGGATGTGGTATAGTGGAGAACGTGGCACGTGATGGTGCCTTTGGCGCGCGTAGCAGCCGGACGGAGAACACGGCGACCGGCGCGGCGGCACCTGCTTGTGGTGTAGAGTTTCATGGGGGTTGACTTGAGCTGGTGGCAATTACTGCTCCCGCCCTCCTTGGAATCAGTGCTAGGTCAATGGCTAGCTTCCTGGGTAGTTTAGTAGGTCAAACGAGCTGGAAGCATGCGGCGATCGGAAGGCCACGTGCATCCTTCCGTTTAGCGTTATAAACAGAGGATGAATGGAATGCAGACTGTCGTGCTGATCGATGTACTTGCGCCGTTTTGATTGGAATACTCTGTATTCTGAGCTACACAAAAACAAGAAAAGTGTAGACATGAGTATAGTGAACAACGCACATTTCTAATAGTCGTAGGATACTTTATTGTTCATTTCTAATTGCTGGGAGAGGCCGCCTGTTTGCGTTTATGATTCAATGACTTCAGATCTTAATAAACCTGGTGCCAATCATATTTTGTGGGTTCTCGGCTCTATTTGGAACTATTACTTGGTCTATTTGGTTGGCTTAGAATGATCTGGTTTTCAACAATAAAACCTGCGGGGTCCTCTGTTGCTAATATTTTCAAGATGATCTCATTCCTTTGGCAGTGGACGACACTGTTACCAAAAGCAGGGGGCATATGCTGTGAACTAGCCTCATCAGGTGTACCAATGTACTAAGCAACTTGAGCCATCAGATGTAAAAGATGATCTCCGGATGGACGTCGGGCACTGACCTGCACGCAAAATCTACACAAAGGCCCTTCTTGTCTTGTACCTGGAAAGCCCCAACAGTTCGCACTCTCAGCAGTCACCGCTCTCCTGCCCCTGCCGATATAGGAGACAGCGGCGCTACTCCTAACAAGATCTAACCCCGTCACCAATGGTGGCCGCGGCCCAGCATGGAAAAATTGGATATATTCCAATATGCGTATAAAATCCCCCTTGGATTTGTTTGAGTTTCACGAAATATTCATTGCTGCGAGAGGAGGCGAGTCCAGCGGCATGGAGCAGATCCGCCTCCATCGGGATTTCAGAATTGAGATGGGAAGGGAATTGGGGAAAACTTCGTCACTTGGCAGCATCATCTAGGTCGCCGCCACTGCCAGCCTGCCCGCAGTGAAGGGAACAGGTCTAGGGTTCCTCTGTGAGGGATTGGGGCGTTGGGGGTTGTCCATCTGGGGAAGAACTAAGAAGGTGTTTATTTTCGAAAAGTGACAGGTTTGTTTGAGAAGCGGGCCCTTTTCCCAAAATTGTTAGGGTCCATACCCCCAAATCAACCACGACGCTTGTTACAAAATCGGACGGGCAGCAAGCTACTTAGTCCATTAGTACACCTATAGAGGCTAGTACACAGCATACGTCCCTAGGACAAAGTGCATGAAGATGATGAATCGGGTGAAGATGGCCACGAAGAACTCCTACTTCCTTGTCAAACCACTTGGATGGATTGGATAATGTATGTTCATCTGGTGGTGTTTAGGCTAGTTGGTGTCGACTCTTGTGCGGGTTCTTTCATTCATGTTAAACTTGTAGATGTTCGCTAGCATAATGTTTTGTGGCTAGTTGTTTTTGGTGATGTGCGTGTCTATAATAACCGATGGTCCCAATATCTTATGCTTCTTGGTAGCAGTTCGTGAAACAAGCCCATCAAAACAACCGTTCTTAATTGGTAGCAGTCTACCGTCAGCTTTCAGACCTTCAGTTATCTTAACATGAAATATTTGTTCCTGTTCTGTTTTAGTATTCACTAGGCACACAACAAAACTCATATTTTGTTTCTGTGCGGCCACTTCTTGAATCAGAGTACTAGTGCAGCAATTCCAAGTAGACCGCAAAAAGATATATTCTATTTTCTCATCTAGTATTAGTACTCCCTCCGGCCATGTTTAATACTCACGAGAGTGAATTAAGTTGTAAATCTGATCAACTTAATATGTGATATATGTTACAAAACATATATCATGAGAAACTCACAACGCTATATTTACTAATGGTATAACCTTTAGGTTATATAATTTTTATTATATGGATCAAATTGATGACTTGGAGATAGAAAGATTGAACCTCTCTTGTTCCCCTCCCCATCCCACCGCGCTCTCTCGTTCTCCACCAGATCTGGGCCATACGGCCTATCCCCCTCCCTGCCCGGGCGACTGCCGGTGTCATGGTAGGTGAGGGACCCCTCCCCTGTATAGAGGTATAGTAGATCTAGGTTTTTGGTTTGGCTGTTACCTTGTTGGCGTTATGCCGTTGTGTTGGAGCGTCTCACCGTTATTCTCGAGCTGACGGTGGTCTTCGGTACTACTCTTCCTCGTGCTGGCGGCGTGGTGCCGTGAGTGGCCAGTGGGGGTGATGTCGACATCTCCTAGAATAAGATCGATTTCATCTTGTAGGTTGGTCGCTGGTGGTTACGATTTTGGGCTCCTTCCATCTCCTCGAGGTGATGCTGAGGAAGGGAGAATCCCTGATGGTGGTTTTTTTTTTGAGAGACTGATGGTGGTTGTTGGGTGGCAAGTCGGCAGCAGGGGAGCTGAAGCTGCTCTCCGGAGAGCATCCATGGTAGCCCATCTTTGGCTACCTTCTTCAATGGTCGAAGGGCAACCTCTCCCACCTCCATCGCCAGCTATGGTTTTTTTTCGTGGTGATTGAAGGAGATGAACAACCTCCAGGCTGCCATGCCAACCAGGAGGCCCCCAAGCTCCGATAAGCTCCCGGTACTCGCGCCCCAAGTGGTTCTATCCACGGCGGCGTTGTGCCTGGCTATACTGCGGCGTGTTGATGCGGTGGCAGAGGACCTGGACCCGATGGAATTTTCTGTTCTACTTTTAGGGTCATCATTGCTATTTGTTTGGACTTGATTGCAATTTTCAGCTTTCTTTTGGTCCTCTTTGTAAGTGTTTCCAGTGCTGAATGAAAGCTTCTAGGTCTCTCTTGGACCGACCCCTTATAAAAAAAACTTGGGGACACACGAATAGGACTTACAAACCATATCAGAAGATTAGGTATCGATATGTTCATTTCATTTGTGTAACGATCTGATCAGACAACTCTCTGGACTACTACACCCATGTATCTCGTAGGTATGGCAATTTGGCTTCTCGGACTGGTCGGGTCCAACTTGACTGTCCCCGAACCATTGCATGGGCTATTATATATGTCCTCTTATCCCAAGCATTAGAGATTGTCTTTACTTTGTTAGTACTAGCAAGTGAGATAGATATGCCACGATTACCTTACATGCAATGTTGCATATCTATTCTTCTTCCGAAGTAGTACAATCCAGCCTCTGCATCAATCGATGATACGGCTTTTTATTGCAAATATGTCAGCTGAATATTAATGGGAATTGTCGTGTTGCATCTAATTTATTTCTGCTTTAAATATAGTGGAGAATTGTTTATATATTCAACATAATTTGGGTTGGTTTGGTCCATAGTAAGCCAAAACCCATTGCGTCCCAGTAGTATGCCCTATGCTTCGGTAGTTTTTAAATTTACTACTCTTTCGGCTTGTTCACTAAACACATAACCAAACTCTCTAGTCTGAGTACCGCTAATTCGTGGATCATTATTTGTCCATGTAATGGCAGGTTCACCCCAACCCACGATCCTTTTCTTTTTTCCAGGATTATTACGCATATATTCAGGTGGTTTAAATGTTTGGATTTGACATAGCAGTTCCTGATCGATCCATATGTGCAATTATCTTGCTCCACTTGTACGTGTAGGTAATATATCTCTTTTACAACGACATGTCATTTCTTAAGGAATAGGATGCTCCAAAGAATTATAGTCTCAACGTACCTCTTCATATTACAGACGATCCACAAATCTGAAAGTGTGTCGATCTATTAGCAATTCACTACTGGAGGTCAGTTCCAACCAAGGTTCAGCACAAATCTTAATGGAGCACCAGCAACAAGAGTAGAATCAACAGGAATTTACTATATTATTAGGTAACTTCATCATAATATTTTACATGACCGAAACTCAATTGTTATGGACCTCAATAAAACCAGGTCTTTTTTCTGTTGAACAATATGTATATAGTGCCTTTCTAATCACATAAACTTCGGAAATATTTGTCTTCGCAAGTTTAACCGTTTGGTTCTCAGACAACCCTTTAGTCTGCTTCTTTCCCTGGTCAAGATATTACATGCATGCAGTTATTTTTTCCTTTCTCTAAATGGAGGTTGAGACCCCCCGGGCTCTGCATCAAAGAGATGCATACGATCTTTATTTACATTTTCTTCAACAAAGATCTGCTATGAGCATACATCACACAACCCGAAGCCATCACTAATCAGCTACAAACCTGACAATGAGTGAAGAACATGACGTTAGGGCCTCATGACCTAAAAACACAAACAAATGCCTTACCGGTTATTTCCCGGGGCATCGCAGAGTCACCCTATGACGAAGCAGGAGGACACATCTTATCTACCCCGCCCCTAGCGAGCATCTCACACACTTGCTTCAAAAGATGTTATCCCCATCAACCGCTGGTCTGAGAACATAGATCGGCATAGTTCTTGACAGGCATGCCGACGACACTTACTGGTGCCAGATAGTGCCCCCACCCCACATGATTCCATCACATCGGGTACGTGCATGCATGCAGTTCTCCTACATGGTTCGTGGCAAAAAATAATAATATAACATTAACTGAAACTACTCTAGCCACTCCGACACTAATGGTAATATTCGAACATATAGGCTCTATGTTGGATTATCTTTGGCCATCAAAATACTTAACTGTTAATAATGTTTTGTGATTTTTGTTATCCAAGTTCCCAAGAAATTATTTACTCCTTTTAGACTACTGTAATTCTACTAGCCTGGTTGTTATTATGTGGGACTAGCTTATACTACTTACCTTGCAAATCCACTATTTAATCTTTTGTGAGCCTATACTTTCTTTTAGATAGTCATAATTTTATAAATGAAGATACCATGGTTCAGTCGTTGAATTACTCCGGATATAGAGCAATTTCAGCATGCTTACTACAAAATAAGTACCTCCAAATTACCTTGTGTTTGTTTTTACTTTTAATTGCATTGATTCGCATGGAAAGCATATATTTTGGTTTATTTAAGTAATTATTAAGTGGATTTAATTCTACTTGGTTTGCTTCTACTTAGTGCTGGTAGCTATAAAATAATAACCGGTAATACAGTTTCTACTTAGTTGTTGGCTACCATGACATTCCGTAGATAAATTATATATATGTCTTACAAAATTTACGCAACAACATCTTACTCTTTGACTTAAGCAATGTAATTATATGCTTAATAATCTGTGACTTTGGGTGCATCGATCGGTACATATTAGTTATAGTCTATTAGTACACCATCAATTTTTCAACTCAATATAAGTCATAGTTGTTGTTTGTTAGCATTATTCGGTATCTCTTCATGAGAACCTTAAATATGTCTGAGAGCCTTGGTTCTACATGGTTTTTAATGAAATTTGGTAAATATCTTTTGCCAAGAATACAATCTTTTTTATCATTTTATGTATAGAAATTCATTTTGATCCTTGCATAAAACATTAATTTGCATACCGATCTACTATATGCAAGCATATCAATTCAAAATGGTTATACTGAAATAAACGGGGCTATGTGCTCGATTTTGGATTGGCCATAAATCACACTCCTTAAGGGTTGAATTATCTTCTGCGAAAAAATCAGTAATTTACAAAAATATTGTTCGCTGTTTTGATTTGTCCAACTATACTTAGTATTACAATACAACCTGTGTTTTTTTCACTTTACAGCCTAAAATCTAACCTGCACCTAGTCAGCTTAAAATTCTTTGTAACTCAAGCAATCTGTATCATCCGAGATACTTATAGTTATAGAAATTCATCATACGTGTGCCATTATTGGGCCACTACATGCTAGAGATTATATATTTCTTTTGTCACTAAGCAAGATGTTCAAAGCAGTTACTTTACCTTTTTTTGGGGGGAACCAGCAGCTCCAAACCGGCATAGATATATTGTTTAAAAATTCACATTATAAAATTGCAAAGAAGTTATCTTTCTTTGGTATCCAACTGGTTCCATTCTACCATATGGTGTCATGATAATACATAATTACTTTGGTTTTCAAGAGCTTAATTAGATTCACATGATCCAAATACAACTATTGACGATGTAGTTTCCAAGTTCTAATATACCATATATTACCGCGCTAGTTTGGACAGAAGATATGCACGCATTTTAAACAAACAAGATTAATTCTGTGTTGATAATCATATAGTGTTCCAGAGGTTATGGAGGTCTACGTTCTTGAGAATGAGACAAAACCACTTATCTTGGCCTAAAATAGTGATGAACTAAGGCTCTCTGGCATATTCAAGACTCATGAATAGTTACCAATTAATTCTAACAGACAACAACTACAACTTATATTGAATCTTCCCTCAGAAAAACTTATATTGAACAAGAACCTGGGCTGTATCTAAGTTTCACTATAGCTGGTTTAGTAATAAATTATTATTAATTTGTACACATGCATCCAAAGGCATAGGTAACTAATTCCTCGTCTTCAACTTGTTTTCCCTCAAATAACCGTGTTATGTAAGATTTTTGGGTCTAGAGTTTACCTCAATAAATGGATAAACTCTTTTCTTCTTAATTATTGCAGAAAGGCGGAAACGCTGTGTGCTCCCAATGAGGTTTGTGAAAACAATTAGTAAGACTTTCAAAGCCCTTAGTATAGTTCAAGCACCAAAATGACACGGGAAATCATTTTTTTTTCAGGAAACAAGGCATATATCTTAGGAAAAATTACAAATTATGAAGTACTTCTAGTTTGGTTTCATTTGGTTTTGCTTGTTGTCAGAAATTGACATTGGATTTTTTTTATAGAAATAACCGTATAACGGGGGATTCTTGTCGACTTCTAGGATGGCTTCTCCCAAACGTTACCCTCCCTCGGCATCTTTTAGAAGCACGTCTCTCAAACTTGATTAAACTTCTAAAATATTTTTTTCAATACTAATTTAGAAACTTAAAAAAAATTAGGAGACGAGATTCTGGGAGAAGCTGAAAGAGGGTAGCTTCTCAAAAAATCCCTTTTAGAAGCTGAATAGAAGTAGGCCTAAGCATGTTTCTACTTAGAGCATCTTCAGCAAAAGCGTTATAACGGGCCCTCGCCAAAATAACTGCTAGTATAGAGCGTGCGAGGCTATTTTTGTTGGAGATATGCCCAAGAAGCAGTAATAAAATGGTTATTATTATATGTTTGTGTTTATGATAAAAGTTTACATTCCATGCCATAATAGTATTAACTGGAAACAATAATATTTGTGTGTTTGGTAAACATAAAAGAGTTCCTAGTAAGCCTCTTGTTAAACTAGCTTGTTGATTAATAAGATGATCATGGTTTCCTGATCATGAACATTGGATGATATTAATAACAAGATCATATCATGGATCAAGAGTGAGATTTGTCCATCCAAATGACGGATAGATATACTCTGGGTCCTCTCAGTGGAATACCATCCAATTAGCTTGCAAGCATGTGAATATCTCACAAGGGATGTCATATCACGGTACGAGTAAAGAGTACTTATCGGTAACAAGGTTGAACTAGGTATAGAGATACCGACGATCAAACCTTGGATAAGTAAAGTATCGCGCGACAAAGGAAATCGGTATCGTATGTTAATATTTTTCGATCATGAAGTTATCGTTGAATATGATTGGAGCCTAGGGTTTTCCACCTATATATAGAGGAGGAGAGGGGAGGGGCCGGCCACCACATTGGCCGCACCACCCAAGGGAACCAAAGCCGGCACCCAACCCCTCTCTCCCAAAATCCTAGCGCCACCCTCCTCCACCTCTCTCCTGCACGGCTACGACGAAGCCCTGCAGGAAATCTCCAACACCACCGTCACCATGCCGTCGTGCTGCCGGGATTCCGAGGAGGATCTACTACTTCTGATGCCCGCTGGAACGGGGAGAAGGATATCTTCATCAAAACCATACGTGTGACCGAGTGCGGAGGTGCTGCCGGATTGCGGCACCGTCAAGATCTTCTACTCACTCCAGAGAGCGGCAAGTGATCTACTACATCATCCACGAGATTTATCTTTTTAACGCTTTGTTTTGAGATTATATCTTGGCTTGTTATTCGTTCTTGCGGTAGGAAATTTTTTGTTTTCTATGCTACGAACTCCTACATTTTTCCCACCTCTAGCATAGGCGGTAAAATCAAGCGCGCTCTAACTTTTTTCACGCGTGCGGCATATTGCCTCCTTCCGCGCCTCAAAATTGGCGCTTCCAATCGAGCGCGCGCTATCTCTCTCGCTTCCGCTCGAAGAACCAAACGCCGCGCTGAACTTTCCCCGGTGCCAGCGCTCTCGATTCCCCGTCGATTCCGCGCGGTCGTCGGGGTAATTTCGGTGATTGGCGGCCTATCCGACGACCCCTCCCTACTCTGTCCCCACCACAAACGGCGGCGCCGCGGTAGTTCCGCCGCCGCCCATGGCAAACGCTAATGCTGTCGGTGCTGCCGCGGCCACGGCCGAATGCGTACCCCGGCTTCGCGCTGCCTCCACCAGCGCCAGCGCTGAAAGGAAAGACCGGAGCTTCGAAGCGGCGCAATTGATGTTCTTATTTTGATTTGGGCCATTTGTTATTCTTATCTTGATTTATTTGATCATGAAGATGTTCCATGTCGCGTCGGTGCAACGTGTTGCATTTTAGCGCCCCTGCTAGGGGCGCTGCAAATCAATTTTAGCACACCGTAATAGAGGGTCTGTAAAGTTCCAAAAAAATGCGTGACAAACGTTTGTAATTTGAGTATCATATTATTATTTAACAAAAGTTTTTTTGAATCTGTATTCGTACAAACTATCCGCAAAACAAAAATGTTACGTGTTTTTTTGCCGAATCACCCGTGGCACTTTCTTTCCAATATCATAGTTTTATAAAATTTCAAATCAATTTATTTACAAGTCTAAAATGTTACAGATTAGCAACTAAAAATATAAAAATAATGGCACTTCATCTAGATATTCAAACTGTTATCGTTGCATATGCACTATTGCAGAACGGATGATCAATCTTTGGCGCGATTTGAAATATGTTA
>NC_061511.1:19135554-19323397 GCF_022539505.1 Lolium rigidum
TCCGCCAAGGGGACCTCCTCACCAATTCCTCCGCCGGATCAACCAAGCTCCGCGTTCGCGGGGCCCACTGAAGAGGAACAGGAGCAAAAGGCTAAGCTCCTTCAAGTAACCAACGCGACTCGAGTCCACCTCCAACCAACTCCGTCCTTTCAAAAGCTCACCCTTGCACAGCGTCACGCGGAAGTTTCCGCCATGCTGAACAAAGTGTGGGGTAAACCGGACGAGGAGGTGCGTGAACTCGCCGACCTGGAGGTCAGCCTGAAGGATTTTTTCGCCAAGCACAGGGAAGTGCGGCAGGTAATACTAGCCCCCAAGCATTGGGTGATATATTTCCGTGTAACATGTATTAGCCGATGCTTTCCGAAAAATGTACCTGAGGCGGAAATTTAAAATTTTTGTACCAAGACTTTGAATTCCTCGCTAGCCCCCAAGATTTTAAATATCCGACTAACTCCTCTGCACAGACCACGCGGAAACTGCACGAAGACCTGCGCGTGCATGTGCTGGAGCAGATCGCGGAGATCGAGGGGCTGCGCCAGAACGCGGAAAATAGCCAAAAGGCTATCCAGCTGCTTGAGACCCGCCTTCAAGGTACAAGATCCGGGTCTTACTCTTGTTTTGATATAGCTGTTCAGGATGCATAATATGTGCAATTCTGTCTACGTACAGAAGAGACTGCCAAGCACTCCAAGTTTGACGAGCTGTCCGCCAACATCCAGGTGCTTGAGGCGGAGAATGAATCCCTCAAGAACTTTGTGAAGACATCCGCCTCCCAGGAAAATCAAGCGAGGAAGGAGCTGTCCGAAAAACATGCCCGCGACCTGGCGGAGCTGAATGAAAAACTGGAGAAAAGCCAGGGCCGCGTGATTTCCGTGATATCCAAGAACAAAGTTCTGGAAGCGGAGGCGGAGGCCATTGACAAACTTATCTTCCGTAAGCGTTTTCCGTGTTGTTGCTCCGACTATCTCGCAAGCTTTATCTCTAACGGAACTGTTGCTTCTTCCACAGCGAGCCTTGGCTTCGAATGGACAAAAGAGTCAAACCTTACGAGGACGGAGGCATACGATGAAGCGCGTATATCAATTGACAAGTTAATTGAAGCCTGTAGCGGAATCGCCACGGCTCTGTCTCTGAAGAAGGCCAAAACCACAGTCATCGATACGATGACCAAACTTATGGGATTGGTGCCGGATTTCATCAAGGACTGGCAGAAGTCTTCAGCACGCGGAGTCGCCTCCCTAGTCTTGGCCACCTGCAAGGCTCACTTCCCCTCGCTCAACCTGGCGACTGTTGCACGCGGAGCCCCCAAGGGTTCCGACATGGGCGCCCTCCTCGCGGAAACCGAAGGATATGAACAATTGTTTGTCGGGCGAGTGGATCACTCGTTCCGGTATAACAAGCACGATCTACCCGAAGGATTTTCCGATGCTGAGGAAGAAGCAGGTGAGCCGGAGTATTACGGGGAAGGATCCGGGTCAAGCGGCGAGCATTCCGGAGAAAGCTCTGGTGACGGCTCCAAAGCCGGATCTGGTGACAGTGATGACGGCTCCAACTACCAGCAATCTGAAGAGGAGGACTCCGAGTAGAGCTCCTGTTTAGAACAATGAAACAAGTTGCATCATTTTGGCCCCAGAGTGGGTTTGTAATAATACTTAAATTCTTAAGTAGCTAGGTACGAAACAACTATGCGTGGGCGGAAACAACTTATCCTGCTATCCTTTAATATTATTCTGCATGTTTCGTTTTTATGTCGTAAAGCAAGTGCTGATGTCGTTGTTTTCCGGCTTGCTCGCTTGACCTTCCGCGAGCCGGAAGACCTTAGCCGGAAATGCTCGCCAGCGGCGACGAAACCCAATGGTAATCCGTCAATAACCGCGGAAACAAGCCCCCAAGCATAGATGCCGGAAATCGCTACTAGGAATCCACGAGTTCGCAACAGATAACAATTTAATCAGAAAACTTAAGCTTACGTCCCGAAGGACGATTTTTGAAAATCACAACTTTCATACACGCCTAGGCGGAAATATCCAGCTCTGCGGTTTTAGTCGGAAAACATACACGATCGAAAAATGAACAAGTAAAGGAGGTAAAAGACTCAAGAGAGTGAACCAAAAGCTTTATTTCATTGATCATGTATAACTATTACAGAGTTTGTAACTCGGAAAAAATATGCTAAGTGTGGAAAGGACGTAGCTGTGCGATGTTCCAGGGGCGATCTGTTTCGTCGTAAATGTCATCCGGATCCTCACGCTTGCGTTTCCGGTGCCAAATAGCAGGTCTGTCTCTCAGCTCTCGGAAATCCACAAGGTAGTACGACCCGTTATGGAGCACTTTGCTAACGACGAAGGGTCCTTCCCATGGAGACTGCAACTTATGGTCTTTCACCTGCCGAAGGCGGAGGACTAGGTCTCCTGCCATAAAAGAGCGGTTCCGTACTCGACGACTGTGATAGCGTCGGAGCTTCTGCTGATAGATGGCGGAGCGCTGGTCAGCTAAATTCCGAGCTTCCTCGATCAGGTCCACAGATAGCTGTCTGGCCTCGTCAGCTGTTTCTTCATTGTAGGCGGAAACTCGCGGTGAATCGTGGATGATGTCGGAGGGAATCACGGCTTCGGATCCGTATACCAGGAAAAATGGTGTAAACCCTGTTGACCTGTTAGGGGTAGTTCGCAAACTCCACAAGACAGCGTCCAGTTCGTCAGCCCAAGCTCCAGCTGCTCGTCGCAGCGGTTCTTCAAGGCGTGGCTTGATTCCTGATAATATTAAACCGTTAGCCCTTTTGACTTGACCATTGGATTGTGGGTGAGCCACAGATGCAAGGTCCAACCGGATCCCCATTGTCTCACAATAATCCTTCAATTCTCCCTGAGCTAAGTTTGTGCCATTGTCTGTTATGATGCTGTGTGGGATGCCAAATCTCATCACGAGGCTGCAGACAAATTTTAGTGCCGTGGCACCGTCGGCCTTTCTCACTGGCTTTGCCTCTATCCACTTGCTGAATTTGTCAACAGCGACCAAGAGGTATTCAAAACCACCAGGAGATGATCTTTTTAACTTACCAACCATATCAAGCCCCCAGACCGCAAATGGCCAGGTGATAGGTATGGTCTTCAGCTCTTGAGCTGGAGCGTTTGGTTGAGTAGCGTAGTAATGGCAACCCCGGCAGGTTTTGACTATTTTGTCAGCGTCTTCTTTAGCTGTGAGCCAATAAAAACCTAGCCGAAAAGCTTTTTCAACGAGTGACCTGGGGGCGGCGTGATGCCCGCAATCCCCTGCGTGGATCTCTCTGAGGATTTCAATGCCATCTTGATTAGAGACGCATTTGAGAAATACCCCTGTTGCACTTCGTTTGTAGAGCTGTCCATCAACAATTGTGTAGGATCTTGCTCGTCTGATGATCTGTCGTGCGAGGACCTCGTCCTCCGGCAACTTCTGATCGATGAGGTAGTCCAGGAAAGGCTGTGTCCAAGCCGGAATGATAGCCATCACCTCTTTGGCCGGAGATACTGCCACCTCTGGGTTTTCCGGGTTAGCGCCCTTCACCGAAGGTATCCGGAGATGCTCCAGGAAAATTCCAGGCGGAATTGGCTTCCTACCGGATCCGAGTTTGGACAGCATGTCTGCCGCTGCGTTGTCGTCTCTCCGGACATACTTGACTTCGTATCCTAGAAAGCACTTGGCGATCTCGTCAACTTCGTCTCTGTAAGCCGCCATGACGGAATTTCTGGCGTTCCGAGTTCCGGCTACTTGCTGTGCCACCAGGTCGGAATCTCCGCAACAGATGATGTGCTTGATCCCTATTTCCTTAGCGATGCGCAGTCCGTGTAGTAGAGCCTCGTATTCTGCCATATTGTTTGTAGCTTCGAAGTGAATCTGCAGAACGTACTGCAGTCCTTCTCCGGTAGGGGACTTCAGGGTGACTCCGGCTCCTGAGCCTTGATGCTGCTTGGATCCGTCGAAGTGCATAACCCATGTCTCTGGTTCCGGCTCCAAATTTGCGTCCGGAGCTTCTGTCCAATCTGCGACGAAATCTGCCAAAACCTGGGATTTGACCGCGGTCCTGGCTTTATAGCTGATGTCGAAGGCGGATAATTCAATGCCCCATTTTGCTGTGCGTCCTGTTGCGTCAGCATTGTTGAGAATCGTTGACAGCGGAGCTTTGCTCACGACTGTTACTGGATGTTCTTGGAAGTAATGTCTCAGCTTCCTACTGCCCAGGAATACTCCGTAGGCTAACTTCTGAAAGTGAGGGTAGCGCTGTTTGGACTCCGTAAGGACCTCGCTAATATAGTAGACTGGCCTTTGGACTCCATATTCGTGACCTTCTTCCTGTCGTTCCACCACGATGACGAGGCTGATGACCCTGTTGGTGGCTGCCAGGTAAAGGAGCATAGGCTCTGACTCTCCTGGAGCTGCTAGGATAGGTGGGGAAGTAAGTATCTCCTTCAACCCTTGTAGTGCTGCATCCGCTGCCTCGTCCTAGACAAACTTGTCTGTTTTCTTCAATAGCTTGTACAGGGGAAGTGCCTTCTCGCCAAGACGGCTAACAAACCTGCTGATTGCTGCGACACAACCAGTAAGCCGTTGCACATCTTTGAGACAAGTTGGCCTGTTTATGCACAAAATTGCCTTGATTTTTTCCGGGTTTACTTCAATGCCCCTGTTAGAGACAATGAAGCCAAGGAGTTTTCCGGCTGGTACGCCAAAGACGCACTTCAGCGGATTCAACATCATCTTGTACCGACGGAGATTCTCAAAGGTTTCTGTGAGGTCGCTGATCAAGTCGGATCCTTTCCGAGTCATGACTGCGATGTCGTCGACGTAAGCGTGTACGTTCCGGCCAATCTGGTCCTTCAAGCACCGCTGCATCGTACGTTGGTAGGTGGCACCTGCGTTTTTCAAGCCAAAGGGCATAGTAACATAGCAGTAAGTGCCAAATGGGGTGATGAACGAGGTCGCCTTTTGGTCGGACTCCTTCATCCGGATCTGGTGATAACCGGAATACGCATCAAGAAAACACAGAAGTTCCGCCCCTGCCGTCGAATCAATGACTTGGTCAATGCGCGGCAGGGGAAACGGATCTTTCGGGCAATGTTTGTTCAAGCCAGAGTAATCGATGCACATTCTTAGTATTACGGTGTTCTTTTTGGGTACAAGGACGGGATTTGCGACCCAATCTGTGTGGATAACTTCTATTACAAAACCTGCCTCTAGTAACTTAGCTAATTCCATTCCTATGGCGCGGCGCTTCTTATCTCCAAAGCGTCGCATAGCTTGCTTCACCGGTTTAGCCCCGGATTTATGTTGAGGTAGTGCTCGGCGAGTTCCCTAGGTACTCTGGACATGTCAGAAGGTTGCCATGCGAAGATATCCATGTTAGCGCGGAGGAACTCGACGAGCGTGCTTTCCTATTTGGGGTCCATGTTGGCTCCGATTGAGACTTGCTTGGTATCGTCGCCTTCCTTGAAGTTGACTTTTTTGGTCTCTATCGCGGCCTTGAAGGACGTTTTCTCTTCAGAGATTTGCTTCTTGGTGGTCTGCATCTCAGTCGGATCCACCGCGGCTCTGTAGCCTTTCAGCTCCTCTCCAGATATCACAGACTCTGCGAAGGCGGCTTCGCCTAACTCGCACTCATGAGCCTTTTTGTAGTCTCCGGATATGGTAATCATACCTTTAGGACCCGGAATCTTGAGCTTGTTGTAGATGTAGCACGCCCTTGCGTGGAACTTGTGATAGGTGGGCCTGCCGAAGATGACGTGATAGGAGCTCTTGAAGGGCACAACTTCAAATGTGATCCTCTCTTCGCGGAAATTGTGAACATCGCCGAAGGCCACGGGAAGTGTGATGCTGCCGAGGGAATTTGCCTTCTTACCCGGAACCACGCCATGAAACTCAGTCGTGCTGTGTTTGAGCTGTTCCTTGGTGAGGTTCATCCGCTCCAGAGTTTCCAGGTACATGATGTTCAAGCTGGCTCCACCATCCATAAGGCACTTGGAGAAGTCATACCCGTCTATGCGGGGACTTACAACCAAGGCGTAGCACTCCTTTGGCACAATGACAGGATGATCCTCTCTGTCAAATGTGCACGGGATTTCCGACCACCTGACATACTGCGGCACAGCCGGAACTATGGCGTTCAGGATCCTGGCAGCTGACTTGGTGGCGCGGACTGTTGGGGTTCCGAGGAAAGTGTGGTAAGCCCCCACGCTCTTTTTCTCAAACGGGTTGGATTTACCTGCGGACCCTGCCTTGGGATCCAGCGAGTTATCATCATCATCCATTGCCTCGGAGCTGTCCTCATCCTTGTCTTTGTTCTTGCCCTTGCCTCCTTTGCCGCGAGGGCGGTGCTTCCGGGCTCGCTTGTATCCTGCCTCCGGGTCGTTCTTTAAGTCGTTGACCCACTTGCAGTTGCGGTTGGTGTGAGTGGACTTCCCTGTAGCCGGATCCAAGTGGGCCAGGCAGGGCATGTCCCTATACTCCTCGTAGGTTTGCGGGGCGCGGGATCCGCCAGCTGTGGCCTCTGTGCCGTGCTGCTGACCCCTGCCAGCTCCGCTTCCACGGCCGCGTCCTCTTCCGCCTCCTGAACCTCCGCGTTGGAACGCCATGGCGACCAAGTCGGATCCGCCACTCTTCTGGTCATCAGGGTTTTTGCGCTTATGGCTGCTGCTATTGCCGTTGTCACGGTTCTTCTTTTGTTGGTGTAGGGGGATTGCTGTGGCTGTGATGTCACCGCCTGCATCGTCATCGGCGGCAGTGTGGTCACTGGCAATGGAGATCATCTCATCCAAAGTTAGCTTATTTGCATTAGCTAAACAAGTGAGCTTATGCCTCAGCAGTCCTCCTCTTTGCAGTCCGCCGATGAAGGCGTACATGGCAGTGGTGTGGTCGACGTTTTCGCACTCGTTCCTGCACGCTAACCATCGCGTGAGGAAGTTCCGTGAGGATTCTCCCTTCTTCTGGATACAAGCTTGTAGGTCGCTTGCCGTGGCAGGTCTTTTGTAGGTGCCTCTGAAGTGTTTCTCGAAAGCGGTCTTCAGGTCAAACCAGCAAAAGATGGAATTTTTCTCGAGGTCACTGAGCCAGATCCGGGCTGGGCCTACAAGGTACAATTGGAGCATGCGGCAGGCGATGTTAGGGGTCCCTCCGGCAAAGGTTACTGCATTATAGTAATCCTCAATCCAGGTATCCGGCCTTTCGGTGCCATCATAATGCTTCAAGTTTCCGGGTAGCTTGAGGGAGCTCCTTGGCTTTGGTTCCTCTCGAATCATCCTGCCAAAGCACTTTGGTCCGATGTAGTCGGTTCTGTATTCGTTGAGACATTCCCGTGCGTCGCGCGAACCGTGGCGGGGGGATTTTGAGCGAGAGCGAGATCTCCGGCCGCTGCCTCCGCCTCCACCTCCGCCGCCACCGCTAGGTGGTGGCGAGGGAGACCTGCGAGGGGGCCGATCTGACCTCTTGCTTCCGCCTTCAGATTCTCCCCGCCCTTCCCGGTGCTGGCTCCGGCTTCTGTGGCTGCCTTCGCCGTGGCGCTGGCTGCCCTGGTCGTTCCGGCTCCGGCGGGGTTCCGGGTCGCGCTCCTCATTCCGGCTCCTCCTTGGCTCGGGCTCATGATCATTATTCTGATTCCGGCGAGGTTCCGGCGTGCGCTCCCTGTTTCTGTTTCTTGAAGGCAGCACTTTGTCGCGGATAACAATGCCAGCATGCCCTTGGGGCCTGGTGTTTCCGGCTGGACTACGGCGGCGAGGGGGACGCGGGTGACCATTAGGCGGAGGAGTGGGGTGGCGGTACTTGTCTCGTCCGGAGTACATTGCATCCTTTCCCCTTCTCGGATCCGATGGAGGTGTTTTTGATGGTACGGGGATCGGATTTGGGTGTTCTCTGGGCTTGCCTTCGCGCTCCGAAGATCCGGTACGCGATTCGTTATCTCGATGGCGATTGTCATGGGCGTCCTTCGCGCAGTGGAGACGCAAAGCTCCGGGTTAGATTCTAACCTGCGCGAAGTGTCTGCCTTGCTCTGCTGTACCACTGCTGACGCGACGAGCTTGCGAACGTAGTCGATATCGATCTCCTCGTTCTTTTTCTTCAAGATCTCTGCAGCCTTCGTCATATTGTCCTTCGGGGTGGCAAGCGGTTGCTGCTCTGTTGGGGTTGCGAAGGTGATCCTGCGGGGAGTTACCAAGTCACGCCGGACCCTTTCGACCTCGTGATGAGCTTCAACGATTTTGTCCTCCCAATGCTTTCGGAGTTCCTTGACCTTTGCCAGTCCTTCGTCCACTTCCTGCTCACGCTGGATGAAGCCTTCCACAAAAACTGCGGCGTGCTGGCGTTCTTCAAGCATGGCGGCTGCAGTGTCCTTAAACTTTTTGGCTGTGGCCAGCAGCTCCAATCTTTTAGCTTCCGAAGCTTCTACGTCTTCGGGAGTGATAGGTTTGTTAAGAATATCCGAGCGATAAGCCGCATCCATGCCTGCTTGTGCGATCATATCTTCAGTTGACAGGAGTTCCTCTGAGGAAGAATCCCTGCGGGGCCGCTCCCGTGACATTGGGGATCCCCGACGAGATGGCTGGGGGTCAGATTGGGTGTCTGCTGCTTCTGATCCGTTTTCTCCCAGCGCAGCGACGGTCGCAAGGACCTGCTTTGGCTGGGCGGAATCAACTTCAGGCTGGGCACCGTATCCATATTCCTTCACCCTGCGATCGAACTCTTCAGTGTCCATGGATTGGGTATCTCCGGAAATTGGGCTTAAGTTTCCCAGAATCGACTCTTCCACCGGGGCTCCGCTTTCTCCGACAGCCTCCTGCTGATCCGGAGCAGCGTTTTCCGGCGCCTCAACCTGCACAGGACCAGCTCCGTCCTCTTGAGGGGCGGCTCCTGCGGTATGGGCTATGAAGTGTACGAAGTGACACCTTTGCTTCTCTAACACCTGGGAGACCCAGGCGGATCTGCATTGGTCTTCCACCGTTATTTCCTGCTCAGGGGCGGATTGGGTGGGTTTGAAATTTTTCAGATCTAAGGCGGAATCTTCCTTAGGAAGCTCCTGCGACTCAGATCGGAACTTCGCGACTGCGTCCTGCTCAGCGGCGGTCGCGTCAGCGTTACTTACCAGTGGGTTTCCGTCGGAATCGACGGTTTCCCCGATGAAGATGTGGATGTCGCCGATTGGGACGATGGAGAGCTTGACGGGGTTTGACCTAGCCGGAATCCAGAATTCGTCCGGGGGGACGATCGGAAAATTCCCGGCGTAGAGTACACGCCCCACAGCGATCGAGTCGTCGTAGCTTCCCATGGCGGAGCCCTCCCGGTTCCGGCCTCCAGACGCCTCAGGCCCCACGGTGGGCGCCAACTGTCGTTGCCTAATCGACGGTACCTCGGAGGAGGGATCCTCACGAGGGGGAGAAGAAGTAGGGGCCATAGGGCGGAGTGCACACGGGACGGTGGTACGCGAGTTACCCAGCTTCGGAACACCCGCACGATGACAGGGCCTACTCGCTGCTTGTCCGGAATTATCCGGGCGCTTTCGCGTTGTTACAATGAGTTGTGGTTGTGCCTCTAGGGCTCCCGGGATCCGGCTTATAAAGGCGCACGGATCTAGGGTTTACATGGAGAGTCCTAGCCGGATTACAGATAGCCTAACTACGGTACAATATCTTGCCGTGCACGTCACGGATCCGCCTTCCTTACATGTCGTACTGGATCCGGGTTCCTACTGGGCCTCCATGGATCCGGGTTACTCCCAAGGTCGGTCGGATCCGGCTTCCTGTTCCTGGGCCGGACATCTTCCGTCAGGATCAACAGCAACTGGGCCGCCCGATGGGCCACATGCCTCATCACCGTCTGTGGGCCACCCGGGCTTGCCGGATCTAGGCACTGTCGATGGTACACCCATGAAGTATACCCACAACAGGACGAAATCAACGCCCAGGTTCCTATTTTGCCCGGAAGCATCCAGAACACCCGAGAGCCGCCAGAGGGGGGCCCTGTGGGCCCCAGATGATAGGGTGGCGCGGCCTGGGCCCTGGCCGCGCCAGCCTATGGTGTGGTCGCCCCTTCGACCCTCCGAGGCTGCCCTTTCGCCTATATAAAGCCCCTGCATCGAAAACCCTTACGGAGGAAGCCACGGTACGCGAAACCTTCCAGAGCCGCCGCCATCGCGAAGCCAGGATCCGGGGACAGGAGTCTCGTTCCGGCACCCT
Source organism: Lolium rigidum (assembly GCF_022539505.1). NCBI lineage: Eukaryota > Viridiplantae > Streptophyta > Magnoliopsida > Poales > Poaceae > Lolium > Lolium rigidum. Next base: position 19,145,748 of record NC_061511.1, read on the forward strand.
GCCGGACGGGGAAGTGCCTCGGAAGGCTTCTCCATCGACACCGCTGCCATCTCCACCGCCATCTTCATCACCGCTGCTGCTCCCATGAGGAGGGAGTAGTTCTCCATCGAGGCTCGGGGCTGTACCGGTAGCTATGTGGTTCATCTCTCTCCTATGTACTTCAATACAATAATCTCATGAGCTGCCTTACATGATTGAGATTCATATGATGATGCTTGTAATCTAGATGTCATTGTGCTAGTCGGTGAGTTTTACTTATGTGATCTCCGGAGACTCCTTGTCCCACGTGTGTAAAGGTGACAGAGTGTGTGCACGTGTGGGTCTCTTAGGCTATATTTCAGAGAATACTTATTCATCGTTATGAATGGCATAGTGAAGTGATTATTTATATCTCTTTATGATTGCAATGTATTTTGTATCACAATTTATCTATGTGCTACTCTAGCAATGTTATTAAAGTAGTTTTATTCCTCCTGCACGATGTAATGGTGACGATGTAGTGCATCCGTGTTAGTACTTGGTTTATGCTATGATCATGATCTCTTGTAGATTGCGAAGTTAACTATTGCTATGATAGTATTGATGTGTATTATTCCTCCTACATAAGCATGAAGGTGACGAGTGTGCATGCTATGTTAGTACTTGGTTTAGTCGTTTCGATCTTTCATGCACTCTAAGGTTATTTAAATATGAACATTTAATTGTGGAGCTTGTTAACTCCGGCATAGAGGGTTCGTGTAATCCTACGCAATGTGTTCATCATCCAACAAGAGAGTGTAGAGTATGCATTTATGTATTCTGTTATGTGATCAATGTTGAGAGTGTCCACTAGTGAAAGTCTATTCCCTAGGCCTTGTTCCTAAATACAGCTATCGCTGCTTGTTACTGTTTTACTGCGTTACTACTGAAACATGCAGTAGTAACGCAGTAAAACAGTAAACAAGCAGCGATAGCAGTATTTAGGAACAAGGCCTAGGGATTAGACTTTCACTAGTGGACACTCTCAACTTTGATCACATAACAGAATAGATAAATGCATACTCTACACTCTCTTGTTGGATGATGAACACATTGCGTAGGATTACACGAACCCTCAATGCCGGAGTTAACAAGCTCCACAATTCAATGTTCATATTTAAATAACCTTAGAGTGCATGAAAGATCGACACGACTAAACCAAGTACTAACATAGCATGCACACTGTCACCTTCATACCAGGTAGGAGGAATAGATCACATCAATACCATCATAGCAGTAGTTAACTTCATAATCTACAAGAGATCATAATCATAGCCTACGCCAAGTACTAACACGGATGCACACACTGTCACCATTACATCGTGCAGGAGGAATAAACTACTTTAATAACATTACTAGAGTAGCACATAGATAAATAGTGATACAAAACACATTGCAATCATAAAGGGATATAAATAAGCACTTCACTATGCCATTCATAACGTTGAATAAGTATTCTGTGAAATATAGCCTAAGAGACCCACACGGTGCACACACCGTCACCTTTACACACGTGGGACAAGGAGTCTCCTGAGATCACATAAGTAAAACCCACTTGACTAGCATAATGACATCTAGATTACAAGCATCATCATATGAATCTCAATCATGTAAGGCAGCTCATGAGATTATTGTATTGAACTACATAGGAGAGAGATGAACCACATAGCTACCGGTACAGCCCCGAGCCTCGATGGAGAACTACTCCCTCTTCATGGGAGCAGCAGCGTTGATGAAGATGTCGGTGGAGATGGCAGCGGTGTCGATGGAGAAGCCTTCCGGGGGCACTTCCCCGTGCCGGCGGCGTGCCGGAACAGAGACTCCTGTCCCCCAGATCTTGGCTTCGCGATGGCGGCGGCTCTGGAAGGTTTCGCGTACCGTGGCTTATTTGTATCGGGGTTTAGGTCAGGGACCTTTAAATAGGCGAAGAGGCGGAGTCGGAGGGTCGACGAGGCGGCGACACACTAGGGGGGCGCGGGCCCAGCCCTGGCCGCGCCACCCCCATGTGTGGGCCCCCAGTGGCCCCTCTCTGACGGTTCTCGGGTGTTCTGGATGCTTCCGGGCAAAATAGGAACCCGGGCGTTGATTTCGTCCAATTCCGAGAATATTTCGTTACTAGGATTTCTGAAACCAAAGACAGCGAGAAAACAGAACCGGCACTTCGGCATCTCGTCAATAGGTTAGTTCCGGAAAACGCATAAATATGACATATAATGTGTATAAAACATGTAGGTATCATCAATAAAGTAGCATGGAACATAAGAAATTATCGATACGTCGGAGACGTATCAGCATCCCCAAGCTTAGTTCTGCTCGTCCCGAGCAGGTAAAACGATAACAAAGATAATTTCTGAAGTGACATGTCATCATAACCTTGATCATACTATTGTAAGCATATGTAATGAATGCAGCGATCAAAACAATGGTAATGACATGAGTAAACAAGTGAATCATAAAGCAAAGACTTTTCATGAATAGTACTTCAAGACAAGCATCAATAAGTCTTGCATAATAGTTAACTCATAAAGCAATAATTTCATAGTATAGGTATCGAAGCAACACAAAGGAAGATTAAGTTTCAGCGGTTGCTTTCAACTTATAACATGTATATCTCATGGATGGTGTCAATGTAAAGTAATATAACAAGTGCAATATGCAAGTATGTAGGAATCAATGCACAGTTCACACAAGTGTTTGCTTCTTGGGGTGGAGAGAAATACGTGAACTGACTCAACATAAAAGTAAAAGAAAGGTCCTTCAAAGAGGAAAGCATCGATTGCTATATTTGTGCTAGAGCTTTTATTTTGAAAACATAAAGAGAGCATAAAAATAAAGTTTTGAGAGGTGTTTGTTATTGTCAACGAATGGTAGTGGGCACTCTAACCCCCTTGCCAGACAAACCTTCAAAGAGCGGCTCCCATTTTATTTTATTTTTGGGTGGAACTCCTTCCAACCTTTCTTTCACAAACCATGGCTAACCGAATCCTCGGTGCCTCGCCAACAATCTCATACCATGAAGGAGTGCCTTTTTATTTTAGTTTTATTATGATGACACTCCTCCCCACCTTTGCTTTCTCAAGCCATGGCTAACCGAATCCTTCGGGTGCCGTCCAACAATCATATACCATGGAGGAGTGTCTATTTTTGTTAATTAATTTGGGACCGGGAATCCCATTGCCGACTCTTTTTGCAAAATTATTGGATAAGCGGATGAAGCCACTAGTCCATTGGTGAAAGTTGCCCAACAAGATTGAAAGATAAACACCACATACTTCCTCATGAGCTATAAAACATTGACACAAATAAGAGGTAATAACTTTTGAATTGTTTAAAGGTAGCACTCAAGCAATTTACTTTGAAATGGCGGAGAAATACCATGTAGTAGGTAGGTATGGTGGACACAAATGGCATGAATATTGGCTCAAGTATTTGGATGCATGAGAAGTATTCCCTCTCGATACAAGGTTTAGGCTAGCAAAGTTATTTGAAACAAACACAAGTATGAACCGGTGCAGCAAAACTCACATAAAAGACATATTGTAAACATTATAAGACTCTACACCGTCTTCCTTGTTGTTCAAACTCTTTACTAGAAATTATCTAGACCTTAGAGAGACCAATTATGCAAACCAAATTTTAGCAAGCTCTATGTATTCCTTCATTAATAGGTGCAAGGTATATGATGCAAGAGCTTAAACATGAGCACAACAATTGCCAAGTATCACATTATCCAAGACATTTTACCAATTACTACATGTAGCATTTTTCCAATTCCAACCATATAACAATATAACGAAGAGGAAACTTCGCCATGAATATTATGAGCTAAGAACACATGTGTTCATACGGACCAGCGGAGCGTGTCTCTCTCCCACACAAGGATGAACTTATTCAGAGAACTAACAAAACAAAAATAAAAGCACACACAGACGCTCCAAGTAAAGTACATAAGATGTGACCGAATAAAAATATAGTTTCAAGAGAAGGAACCTGATACTTTGTCGATGAAGAAGGGGATGCCTTGGGCATCCCCAAGCTTAGACGCTTGAGTCTTCTTAAAATATGCAGGGATGAACCACGGGGGCATCCCCAAGCTTAGACCTTTCACTCTTCTTGATCATAATGTATCATCCTCTTCTCTTGACCCTTGAAAACTTCCTTCACACCAAACTTCAAGCAAACTCATTAGAGGGTTAGTGCATAATCAAAAATTCACATGTTCAGAGGTGACACAATCATTCTTAACACTTCTGGACATTCCACATAACTTCTGAAAGTTAATGGAACAAACAAACTCATTCAACTTAACAAAAGCGGCAATGCGAAATAAAAGGCAGAATCTGTCAAAAACAGAACAGTCCGTAAAGACAAATTTTAAAATGGCACCAGACTTGCTCAAACGGAAAAACTCAAAACTAATGAAAGTTGCGTACATATCTGAGGATCACGCTCGTAAATTGGCAGATTTTTTCGAATTTTCTACAGAGACTTGTGCCAGAATTCGTGACAGACAGACAATGCTGTTTCTGCGCAGCGATCCCAAATATAACATCAACTTTAACATAGAAACTTTACTTGGCACAAAAACATGATAAGCAGAGGTTGCTACAGTAGTAAACAACTTCCAAGACACAAATATAAAACAAAGTACTGCAGTAAAAAAAACACATGGGTTATCTCCCAAGAAGTTCTTTCTTTATAGCCATAAAGATGGGCTCAGCAGTTTTAATGATGCACTCGCAAGAAATAGAAGTTGAAACAAAAGAGAGCATCAAGAGTCAAATTCAAAACACATTTAAGTCTAACATGCTTCCTATGCATAGGAATCTTGTAAATAAACAAGTTCATGAAGAGCAAAGTAACAAGCATAGGAAGATAAAACAAGTGTAGCTTCAAAAATTTCAGCACATAGAGAGGTGTTTTAGTAACATGAAAATTTTTACAACCATATTTTCCTCTCTCATAATAACTTTCAGTAGCAACATGAGCAAACTCAACAATATAACTATCACATAAGGCATTCTTATCATGAGTCTCATGCATAAAATAATTACTTCTCCCAACATAAGCATAGTCATTCTTATTAATTGTAGTGGGAGCAAATTCAACAAAGTAGCTATCAAATATAGGAGGTATATTGTAATCATAATCAAATTTATCCTCCATAACAGGTGGTAACAAAAGACTACTATCATTATAATCATCATAAATAGGAGGCAAAGTATCATCAAAGTAAATTTTCTCCTCAATGCTTGGGGGACTAAAAATATCATGCTCATCAAAGCCAGCTTCCCCAAGCTTAGAATTTTCCATAGCATTAGCAACAATGGTGTTCAAAGCATTCATAGTAATAACATTCCCATTAGTATGCATATAAAGTTCCATGGGTTTCTTAATTCTTTCTTCAAACACATCATGTCCTAATTCAAGATAAAGTTCATAAAGATCTCTCATATTTTTGTTGTTTTCCATTATGCCTAACTAGTGTAAACAAGAAACCAAATGTCGCAATTGCAGAGTCTAAAGGAAATAGCTTCGAGTACTTACAATGGCGCCGGAAAATAGCTTAGTAGCCGAGATCCGGAGTGTGAGTACCTTTTACCTTTCCTCCCCTGCAACGGCGCCAGAAAAGTGCTTGATGTCTACGGGAGCTTCTATTCTTGTAGACAGTGTTGGGCCTCCAAGAGCAGAGGTTTGTAGAACAGCAGACAAGTTTCCCTTAAGTGGATTACCCAAGGTTTATCGAACTCGGGGAGGAAGAGGTCAAAGATATCCCTCTCATGCAACCCCGCAACCACAAAGCAAGAAGTCTCTTGTGTCCCCAACACACCTAATAGGTGCACTAGCTCGGCGAAGAGATAGTGAAATACAAGTGGTATGAATGAATATGAGCAGTAGTACGGCGCCGTAAAAATAGCTCGTCGGCGTGCGTTGATGGTAGTAATATTGCAGGAAGTAAACATGCAGTAGTAACGCAGCAGTAGTAACGCAACAGAAACAATAAACAAGCAGCGATAGCGATATTTAGGAACAAGGCCTAGAGATTAGACTTTCACTAGTGGACACTCTCAACTTTGATCACATAACAGAATAGATAAATGCATACTCTACACTCTCTTGTTGGATGATGAACACATTGCGTAGGATTACACGAACCCTCAATGCCGGAGTTAACAAGCTCCACAATTCAATGTTCATATTTAAATAACCTTAGAGTGCATGAAAGATCGACACGACTAAACCAAGTACTAACATAGCATGCACACTGTCACCTTCACACCAGGTAGGAGGAATAGATCACATCAATACCATCATAGCAGTACTTAACTTCATAATCTACAAGAGATCATAATCATAGCCTACGCCAAGTACTAACACGGATGCACACACTGTCACCATTACATCGTGCAGGAGGAATAAACTACTTTAATAACATTACTAGAGTAGCGCATAGATAAATAGTGATACAAAACACATTGCAATCATAAAGGGATATAAATAAGCACTTCACTATGCCATTCATAACAGTGAATAAGTATTCTGTGAAATATAGCCTAAGAGACCCACACGATGCACACACTGTCACCTTTACACACGTGGGACAAGGAGTCTCCGGAGATCACATAAGTAAAACCCACTTGACTAGCATAATGACATCTAGATTACAAGCATCATCATATGAATCTCAATCATGTAAGGCAGCTCATGAGATTATTGTATTGAACTACATAGGAGAGAGATGAACCACATAGCTACCGGTACAGCCCCGAGCCTCGATGGAGAACTACTCCCTCTTCATGGGAGCATCAGCGTTGATGAAGATGGCGGTGGAGATGGAAGCGGTGTCGATGGAGAAGCCTTCCGGGGGCACTTCCCCGTCCCGGCGGCGTGCCGGAACAGACTCCTGTCCCCCAGATCTTGGCTTCGCGATGGCGGCGGCTCTGGAAGGTTTCGCGTACCGTGGCTTATTCGTATCGGGGTTTAGGTCAGGGACCTTTAAATAGGCGAAGAGGCGGAGTCGGAGGGTCGACGAGGTGGCGACACACTAGGGGGGGCGCGGGCCCAGCCCTGGCCGCACCACCCCCATGTGTGGGCCCCCTGTGGCCCCTCTCTGACGGTTCTCGGGTGTTCTGGATGCTTCCGGGCAAAATAGGAACCTGGGCGTTGATTTCGTCCAATTCCGAGAATATTTCGTTACTAGGATTTCTGAAACCAAAAACATCAGAAAACCAGAAAACAAGAACTGGCACTTCGGCATCTCGTCAATAGGTTAGTTCCGGAAAACGCATAAATATGACATATAATGTGTATAAAACATGTAGGTATCATCAATAAAGTAGCATGGAACATAAGAAATTATCGATACGTCGGAGACGTATCAAAACTTCCCCATGGTGTGTGGATGTTGGAAGGCACTCGAGGATTCGGTTAGCCATGGCTTGTGTAAGCAAAGGTTGGGGGAGTGTCATCCATAATGAAACTAAAATACATGTGTAAACAAAAGAGAAGAAGGATGATCTACCTTGCTGGTAGAGATGTCGTCCTTCATGGGAGCCGCTCTTGAGAGTCTGGTTGGCGAGGTGGTTAGAGTACCCACTATCATTCGTTGACAACAACAAACACCTCTCAAAATAATTTTATTTCTGTCTTTGAAAAATGAAAAGCTCTAGCACATGTTAATCCCTGCTTCCCTCTGCGAAGGGTCAATCTTTTATTTTTATGTTGAGTCACCATCCTTTCTTTGAGTACCTTCTTGAGAGCATAACTTGTCATTCTTAGTATAATATGCTTGTCCCAAAATATGATCAGCTGTGGTATAACTTTGATGCTTTTATCTTTGACAAATTTACTTCTAGTCTTTCTATGAACTTCAGAGGTGCCTGGGCATTTATGTTTTGCTGTACAAATACAGGCAAGCGAGATACCACTTTATCATATCTTTCTATGAACATTGCAATCCTGCTTATTGAAGTGTTTCATGATGCTTGTTATTAGTTTGTTGGTATCTCTTTCATGATTGATGCAGCTACTAGATGACTTTATTTGCATTTACCTTATTATGAATTGCTTAAGCACTTGCCATATCATGAGAATATTTACATCATATGAACAAATGTGTTCGTGAAAGTTCTTTTATCACACTCAGTTGTTAACTGAATTGCTTGAGGACAAGCAATAAGCTAAGCTTGGGGGGAGTTGATACGTCCAAAACGTATCTACTTTCCCGAACACTTTTGCTATTGTTTTGCCTCTAATTTGTGTATTTTGGATACAACTAACATGGACTAACGCTGTTTCAGCGGAATTGCACTGGTGTCTCGTTTTTGTGCAGCATTCGACTTTCAGGAAAAACCCCGGAAATAATCGCAATGGGCCTATTTTTACCGTGAAGATGAAGGGCCAAAAGGGCGAACCAGGCAAGCACGCGCCACAGAAAAATTTCTCTAGCGTACCCAGCGGTGGTGCACCACAGTTTTTTTTTTGAATTTTAAAAAATAATGGCGGCTAGATCTAGATTTGGGGCAGCAAGGATTGCGCCGGATTTTTTTTTAAAATTTTCCATAGGTCGCCGAAGGTGGGTGGGTGGGTGGGTGGAGGAGGAGGAGGCTGGCCGGAGGTTGTGGGTGTGTGGGTGGGTGGAGAAGGAGGAGGAGTAGGAGGCCGAGGAGGCCGACCGGAGGTTGTGGGTGTGGGTGGGTGGAGGAGGAGGACGCCGGCCGGAGGTGGTGGAGGAGGGGGTCGCCGGAGGAGGAGGAGGAGGTCACTGAAGGAGGAGGAGGTGGTTGCCGGAGGAGGAGGAGGTCGTCGGGTGTGGAGGAGGAGGAGAAGGTCGCTGGGTCGTGGAGGAGGCTGGGTTTGGGGGAGGAGGTCGTCGGGTGGAGAGGAGGGAGGAGAAGGAAGAGAAGGGGAAATGAAAGTGGAGGAGAAGGTGGAGTGGACGAGAAGTGGAGGAGAAGTGGAGGAGAGGAGGAGGAAAAAAGAGAGATGGAGAAGGGCACCGCCGGGTTTTAAATTCCAGCCTAACAATTTTATGGCGCATGTGCATTTGGTGGGCCACAAATTTTTTTTTTCAATTTTTTTATTTTTGCAGGAAAAAGTCTTGACTTTGCCGTAACTTTTTACTCGTTTCGAATTTGCCGATTCTGTAAATTTTAGAACGGTCGAAGGGATTTGAATTCGTTTGTAAATTTTCTCTTGGTCATTTTTATATATTGTGCAAGATTTCACGATCTTTTTTTTGAAAACACATCAAAATTCACGTTTTCCAATTTCCCCTACAAGTATAGCGCTTAATATAACTAAAGTTCAAAGGATATTTTTTTGAAGTTTGTATAATTTTCTGTGATTTTTTGAACACTAAAAAGGCGATGGGGGGATGCGTGGATGGTTGAGAAAACTTTTGTGGCGTATGTAGCTCCATGCGCCACATAAATGTTGCATTCTGTGGCGCATGATAGAATTACTCAGAATTGGTCAACCCAATAATTGGCCGCGGACCCACCAGATTTCTATGGCGCATGGAGAGGTGGCGCGCCATAAAAATGCCAAATTGTGCGGCGCATGGGGAGTTGGTGCGCCACGGATATGCCATTATTTAGTGGCGTACGTGCCTAGGTGCGTCACATAATTTTTTTAGTGGCGCATGGCTATTTGGTCCGCCACAAAAAGACATTCCACCAATAGGTAGTTTCTTACTACTACAAGGTAGCCCGTATTTGGCTACCTTCTTCAAAGGTCGAAGGGAAACCTCTCTCACCTCCATTCCGGATGCGGTTTTTTCTGATAGGCGATTGAAGGAGATGAACAACCTCCAGGCTGCCATGCCAACTAGGAGGCCCCAAAGCTCCAGTAAGCCCCTGGTACTGCGCCCCAAGTGGTTCCGTCCACAACGGCGTTGTGCCCGGCTGTACTGCGGCGTGTTGATGCGGTGGCAAAGGAGCTGGACCCGATGTCATTTTCTGTTCTACTTTTAGGGTCCTCAATGCTATTTTTTTGAACTTGATTGTAATTTTCAACTTTCTTTTTATCCTCTTTGTAATTGTTGCCATCACTGAATGAAAGCTTCTAGGTCCCTCCGGGACCGACCTCTGTTTTTAAGAAAAAACTAGGGGACACACGCATAGGACTTACGAAGCATATCACAAGATTAGGTATCGCGATGTTGATTTCGTTTGTGTAAGGATCTGATCACACAACTCTCTGGAATACTACACCCATGTTGATCGTAGGTATGGCAATATGGTTTCTCGGACTGGTCGAGTCGAACTTGTCTGTCCCCGAACCATTGCATGGGCTATTATATATGTCTTCTTATCCCAAGCATTAGAGATGTCTTTACTTTGTTAGTACTAGCAACTGAGATAGATATGCCACGATTACCTAACATGCAATGTTGCATATCTATTTTTTTTCAAAGTAGGACAACCCAGCCTCTGCATCAATCGATGACACAACTTTTTATTGCAAAAATGTCAGCTGAATATTAATGTGAATTGTCGTGTTGCATCTAGTTTATTTCTGCTTTAAATAGAGCGGAGAATTGTTTATATATTCAACATAATTCGGGCGTGTTTGGTCCTTTTTAGTAAGACAAAACCCATTGCGTCCCAGTAGTATGCCCTATGCTTCGGTTGTTTTTAAATTTATTACTCTTTCGGCTTGTTCACTAAACACATAACCAAACTCTCTAGTCTTAGTACTGCCAATTCGTGGATCATTATTTGTCCAGGTAATGGCAGCTTCACCCCAACCTACGATCCTTTTATTTTTTTCCAGGATCATTACGCATATGTTCAGGTGGTTTACAAGTTTGGATTTGACATAGCAGTTCCTGATCGATCCATATGTGCAATTATCTTGTTTCACTTGTACATGTAGGTAATATCTCTCTTTTACAACGATATTTTTTTCAAAATAGGAAAAAATCGCCCCAGCTTCTGCATCCAAAGGATGCACATGGCTATTTTTATTAGATTATTCACAAAACCTTACATGAACAATACAAAAGTTCAACCTCGAAGCCAGCTCACTAAATCTACAGTGGGATGGGGGTGACAATACACCAACTCACATCATCCAAAAACCAAATGCCTTCCCAAACCGTCTAATAACAGGTGAGAAGCACAACCAGTCAAGCAGACTCTCAGCGCACGCCAACGCACACACCACAAAAGTTGCTACTGCCATCTTCCTCGACTCCATCTTCAAGAGAGATCATCGCATTAATCTTGCAAGACCTGTCGTCGATGCTACCATGATGCCACACGACTCCACCAACCTGCACGCATACATCATCCCGCATCCGTCGTCGATACTCTGCAGCACCATGCCACCGAGACTCAGCGCCAACAATGTGGTAGATAAATACCACTCCACCAACATCCGCCAACATCCAGCAGCTGCTCCAAAAACGATGCCCCAAGAGGTAAAACGACGCAGGTAGCGTCGCCATCATCCAATCCGGGAGACCCAGATCTAGGGTTTCCCCCAGAGCAGCACGAGTGGGTAGATGCAGGTTGCGACGGTAATGCCTTCAAGAAGGTAACGACGCGTAACGTCGCCATCGCGCGCCATGACCGGGGTCGGAGCACCATTTTCACCGGCAGTCACACATCTCCAACTCGCCGAGTGGAGTTACGAGACAAGCAAAGACGATGCCTTCGACAAGGTCACGATGCCAAGCGGTGCCGCGATCATCCGCCAAGCCCGAGAGCGGAGCATGGTTTTCACCGGCCGCCTAGTCACCCTAAACTCGTCATCGACTGGATCTTCACCGCCAGAGATCTGTGTGGGATCCTAAGATCCCCCACCCCAGATCCCAACGAGGCCGTCCACCTCCATGGAGGAGAACACCGCCACCATGCCCGGGTCCGCCGCCCCAGCTTCCATGTGATACGGATGGAGCTCCCGTCGCGCGGAGGAGAAGGCTCAGTAGCCGGCCGCTCCGGCCACGCCACCACCGCCACCGCCACGCCTTCCGGCCACCGGCGCCGCGTACCACCACCACCAGAAGGGATCAGGAGCACCGCCCCATCCCCCATGATCGCGCGCATCTGAAGCCCCCACCACCGTTATGTCGCGTGGGCTTTGCCCGGCGACACCTCCGGCGGCAGCGAGGGGAGCGAGGGGCTGGAGGGGCCGCTCGGGCCGGTGAGGAGGACTCCCAGGAGTGACGCGGCGCCGCCACCCGGGGAGGGTTAGGTCGAGGTCGAGGGTTGTTCGCCCTGCTTGCAGCTAGCGGCGATCGATCGATCGCCCTGCTTACAACGACATATCATTTCTTAAGGAATAGGATACTCCAAAGAGCTCCCATGAGTCACACATATTTAAAACACAACTTTTGCGAAGAATTATAGTCACAACGTGCCTCTTCATATTACAAACGATCCACAAATCCGAAAGGGTGTCGATCTATTAGCAATTCACTACTAGAGGTCAGTTCCAACCAAGGTTCGGCACAAATCTTAATGGAGCACCGACAACAAGAGTAGCAACAACATGAATTTACTATATATAATTATTAGGTAACTTCATCCTAATATTTTACATGACCGAACCTCAATTGTCATGGACCTCAATAAAACCATGTCTTTTTTCTGTTGAAGAATATTTATATAGTGCCTTTCTATTCACATCAACTTCCGAAATATTTGTCTTGGCAAGTTGAACCTTAGTTATCACACTACCCTTTAGCCTGCTTCTTTCCTGGTTAACATATTACATGCACACAGTTCTTTTTTCTTTTTTCTAAATGGAGGTTGAGACACCCGGGCTCTGCATCAAAGAGATGCATAAGATCTTTATTTAGATTTTCTTCAACAAATATCTGCTAAGAACATACATCACATAACCCGAAGCCATCACTCACCAGCTACAAACCTAACAATGAGTGAAGAACATGACGTTAGGGCCTCATGCCCTAAAAACACAAACAAATGCCCTACCGGTTATTTACCGGGTTATCACAGAGTCACCTATGACAAAGCAAGAGGACACATCTGATCTACCCAGCCCCCAGAGAGCATCTCACACACTTGCTTCAAAAGATGTCATCGCCATCACCGCCGGCTTCAGAACATAGATCGGCATAGTTCTTGACAGGCATGCCGTCGACACCATCTTGGTGCCAAACAGTGCCCCCACTCCACGGGAGTCCATCACACTGGGTACGCGCATGCATGCAGTTCTCCTACATGGTTCGCGGCACAAAATAATAATATAACATCAATTGAAACTACTCCAGCCACTCTGACACCAATGGTAATATTCAAACATATAGGTTCTATGTTGGATTATCTTTGGCCATCAAAATACTTAATGGTTAATAATGTTTTGTGATTTTTGTTATCCAAGTTCCCACGAAATTATTTACGCCTTTCAGACTACTGTAATTCTACTAGCCGGGTTGTTATTATGTGGGACTAGCTTATAATACTTACCTTGCAAACCAACTATTAAATCTTTTGTGAGCGCCTATACTTTCTTTTAGATACTCATAATTTTAGAAATGAAGATACCATGGTTCAGTTCGTTGAATTACTCCGGATATAGAGTAATTTCAGCAAGCTTAGTACAATATAAGTACCTCCAAATTGCCTTGTGTTTGATTTTTTACTTTTAATTGCCATGATTCACATGGAAATCATATATTTTGGTTTAATTAAGTAATTATGAAGTGGATTTAATTCAACTTGGTTGGCTCATACTTGAGGCTGGTAGCTATAAAATAATAATCGGTAATAAAATTTCTACTTAGTTGTTGGCTACCATGACATTCCGTAGATAAATTATATTTCTTACAAAGTTTAAGCGACAACATCTTACTTTTGACCTAAGCAATGTAATTATATGCTTAATTAACTATGACTTTGGGTGCATCGGTACGCATTAGTTATAGTCTATTAGTACACGATCAATTGTTCAACTTAGACCCAACCCAGGTTCTAACTCAATATAAGTCATAGTTGTTGTTTGTTAGCATTATTCGGTATCTCTTCATGAGAACCTTAAAATGTCTGAGAGCCCTAGTTCTACGTGGTTCTTAATGAAATTTGGTAAATATCTTTTCCTAAGAATACAATCTGTTTTATCATTTTATGCATAAAAATTAATTTTGATCCTTGCATAAAACATCAATTTGCATACCAATCTACTATATGCGAGCATATCAATTAAAAATGTTATATTGAAATAAGCGCTCGATTTTGGTTTGGCCATAAATCACACCCCTTAAGGGTTGAACTATCTTCTGCGAAAAAATCAGTAATTTACAAAAATATTGTTTACTGTTTTGATATGTCCAACTATACTTAGTATTACAATACAACCTGTGTCTTTTCACTTTACTGCCTAAAATCTAAACTGCACCTAGTCAGCTTAAAACTCTTTGTAACTCGAGCAATCTGTATCATCCAAGATACTTACAGTTATAGAAATTCATCATACGTGTGCCATTATTGGGCCACTACATGCTAGAGATTATATATTTCTTTTGTAACTAAGCAAGATGTTCAAAGCAGTTACTTTACATTTTTTGGGGTAACCAGCAGCTCCAAACCGGCATAGATATATTGTATGAAAATTCACATTTGAATTCGCAAAGAAGTTATCTTTCTTTGGTATCCAACTGGTTCCATTCTACCATATGGTGTCATGATAATACATACTTACTTTGGTTTTCAAGAGCTTAATTAGATTCGCATGATCCAAATACAACTCTTGACGATGTAGTTTCCAAGTTCTAATATATACCATATATTACTGCGCTAGTTTGGACAGAATATAGGCATGCATTTTAAACAAACAAGATTAATTCTTTGTTGATAATCATAGTGATGTTATGGAGGTCTATGTTGTTAAGAATGAGACAAAACTGGTTATCTTGGCCTAGAATAGTGATGAACTAAGACTCTCTGGCATATTCAAGACGCTCATGAATAGTTACCAATTAATTCTAACATACAACAACTACAACTTATATTGAATCTTCCCTCAGAAAAACTTATATTGTACAAGAACCTGGGCTGTATCTAAGTTTCACTATAGATGGTTTAGTAATAAATTATTATTAATTTGGACACATGCATCCAAAGCCATAGGTAATTATTTCCTCGTCTTCGACTTATTTTCCCTCAAATAACCGTGCTATGTAAGGTTTTTTTGGGTCTATAGTTTACCTCAGTAACTAGATAAACTCTTCTTCTTAACGATATTGCGGAAAGCCGGAAACCCCGTGTGCTCCCAATGAGGTCTGTGAAAACAATTAGTAAGATTTTCAAAGCCCTTAGTATAGTTCAAGCCCCAAAATGGCACGAGAGAAATCATTTTGTTTCAGGAAACAAGGCATATATCTTAGGAAAAGTTATAAATTATGAACTACTTCTAGTTTGGTTTCCTTTGGTTTTGCTTGTTGTCGGAAATATCACATTGGAAATTGTTTTTCTAGAAATAACCGTATAAGGGGGGCTTCTTTTCGGCTTTTAGGATGGCTTCTCCCAAACGCTACCCTCCCTCGGCATCTCTTAGAAGCACGTCTTTCAAACTTGTTTAAACTTCTAAAATAGTTTTTCCAATACTAATTTAGAAACTTAAAAAAGTTAGGAGACGAGCTCAAAGAATTCCTTTTAGAAGCTGAATAGAAGTAGGCCTAAGCATGTTTCTATTTAAATAGTTTTTGGATGCAACAATGTATTAAATAAATATGACATGTAAAGTTCAAAAAAAAAAGTGCGACAAACAGTTGTAATTTGAGTGTCGTATTATTATTTAGCAAAATATTGTTTGAATCTGTATTCGTGCACACTATCCGTAAAACAAAAATGTTACCTGTTTTTCCCCGAATCACCCTTGACACTTTTTTAAAGCTATAAACAGTAAGTTTCCCGACAGCATAGTTTTATAAATTTTCAAATCAATTTATTTACAAGTCTAAAATGCTACACATTAGCACTTAAAAATATAAAAAATAATGGCACTTCATCTAGATATTCGAACTGTTATCGATGCATAAGCACTTAAAAATATAAAAAATAATGGCACTTCATCTAGATATTCGAACTGTTATCGATGCATAAGCACTATTGCAGAACGGATGATCAATCTTTGGCGCTCGATTTGAAACAATCAGACAAATTTACCAACTGTACATGAGCTTGGTGATTGACGGCTGCTCAACATCACATATGCTTATGCCGACTCATATGTATAACTTGCTTACAAAAACTCCAGCCGTTGGCGCTCCCCACGATCAAATCCGGGGTGAATTACCGTTGGATTGGACGAAAGTTTAGCGTGGGAAACGCCGAACTTCCAGCCGTCCTCCCAGCTAGGCGCCCGACGAACGGCCTATTTGGCTTTATTTTCACAAATAAACTCATAGTTCAGCGTATTTGATAAATTTTGCAACATTTAGCCTATTTCTACAAATAAATGTTACAGTTCAACAAAGGTAATAAATAATTTAACAAGTTTTGAAACAGATCAAATGGAAACTAGTTGGTATTGCCTCGAAACCTCTATATGTGTTCCACCAGATCATCCTGCAGCTGTTGATGCATTGTCGAGTTTCGAATCTCCTGATGCATAGCGATGAACGAAGTCCACGATGTCAGCACCTGGTGATTAGGCTGCGCAAGAGGACCCTCTCTGTCATATGGTGCAGCTTGCTCGCTCAGAGGAACTGGATACTTTCACTCATTCTCAATAATCGTGTTATGTAAACATACACAACAGTAAATCACACCCACATCTAATCGTTGGACACAGTTATAGCGGGGAACCGGACTACAACAAATCTCTGCTGGAGGACACCAAATGCACGCTCGACGTCCTTTCGGCAACCTTCTTGTTCCTTGACAAACTCCGTCTTTTTCGAAAGGACGGGGTTGAGATAGTCTTCACAAATATTGCACACTTTGGATAGATACTCTCTGCAAGATAATATCCCTTGTTCTAGTGCCGACCATTGATCACAAAGTGAACCGTGGGAGCATGACCCTCAACAAGCTTGGAGAAGATCGGCGGGCACTGCAAGACGTTGATGTCGTTGTTGGATCCCGGCATACCAAAGGAGTGCTAAATCGAGAGATCATGGGTAGCCACTGCCTCAAGTATCACAGTGCAGCCTTTTTTGTGACCCTTGTACATTCCATGCCAGGCAAACAGACAGTTCTTCCATTTTTAATGCATGCAGCCAATGCTTCCAAGCATGCCCGGAATTCCTCGAGCTTCGTTGACAGCGAGGATCTGGGCAGTATCTTCCACAGTGTGTGATCTCAAGTAGATGTCCCCGGACACTATTATCACCGCCCTGCAGAACCGGTAGAAACAATCAAGGGTGGTGGACTCCGCCATCCGAAGATAGTCGTCGACAACATCACCATGAGCTCCATATGCCAGCATCCGCATAGCCACCGTGCACTTTTGGAGGGCGGAAAACCCTGCCATGTCGGTGCAATCCAATTTGCATCTGAAGTAGGAGTCGTAGTCTCGAAGGGCATACACAATTTTAAGGAAGAGCTTCTGGCTCAACCTGAAACGACGCCTAAAAACAGCCTCACCGTGCAATAGATTGTCAGCGAAGTTGTCGGCGTAGAGCATGCAGTAACGCTCCATTCGTTGCCTCGGCATGCACTTTCGGCGACCTGATGCCGACCCACCACTTTGACCAATGGCCTTCTTCGTGTACAGGCCTGACAAGAAAACTATGATCAACATGTGCTCCTCGTCTTGGGTGGCGGCTGCCATCTCTTCTTCAAAAAGCTCGGCGAACATCTGCTCCTCCTCGTCGTCCGATTCCATGTCTGTTCAGGAAAATGGACGAACACCTGTCGGACGTGGTCGACGCGAGGCGCGACGCGAGGAGTTTCCCGACGACGGAATATATGCGGACGAGAGAAGGGACGGCGGAATATAGTCTAGTGGGAGGAGGGATGTTGGAATACAGGAACCAGCCGGCGGATTGGCGAGGGGTGGTGCCGGCGGCGAGAGAGCTACGAGAGGGGAGGGGGATTTGCGGCAAGAAAGTGGTGAGGTTCGCGTGTTTTCTTGCCGACAGAGCGGGCCCGTCTCCGCTTTTCTCTCATCCGGACTCCCCAAGTGCACCCCGGGAGGCCGGGGATGGACTGGGCTCTCCGGATGGATTTAGGCACTTTTCCGGAGGAAAACGAGAAACCGGGGGCGTGGTTGGACCGAATAACGTGCCGGAGACCTTGTCCGGAAGACGGCTGGAGGTGCTCTTACAAGTCCATATCAAACATTGTGAAGTATAGACGAATTAAAGATTAATCACTTTATTGCTAGAAATATTTGTACCATATTGTTAAAAAATACAAAAACTCAATATTGGTTAAACATCAGACGAGGCGTTGTGGTACCCGGGAACATATGCTCCCAGTTTTTTAAATGTCTTTTAGACGCAGTCGGAAATGTCAAACAATTCCGAATAAAAAAATGACGTGTACATGTCAACATCATATACACTTAGAAAGTCGTTTCGCGGAAAAACCAACACTTTGTGTATCGTGTGCAAAAAAGATAAATTTGGCGCTTAAAAAATCTTTTTACGAGACATTTCATTGTTACTTTTTACACATGACACAAAAAAATATCAGTTTTTTGGGAAAACTTCGCGTGCACACCTATAATATCGATATATACGCGCTAAATTTTTGTTTAGATTTTTTTAACATTTTAAAATGTCTTTCCCATGTAGCAGGAGCATATGCTCCCATGTTTAAATGTGGATTTCCCTTAAACATCATGTTAATTTGCAAATTTTACTCGAAATGATCCTGACATGATTTTCAAAATTTCCGATATTTTGGATATTTCGATGGGTCCCAAAATTATTCTTGCACCGAAATTCAAAATCCCAGCGAGGGATTATTTTTGTTCTACTACATATGGCAAAATACATATATGCACGTTGGAACAATATTGCTGACTCAAATACACATGACGTTATCCTGCTTGGTTTTGTATATATCTAGAGTTTAATACACTTCTTCTCTATAAAGATCTGATCTTTACTGGACGATATATTTTGCGATCTTGACAACCAAAATATTTAACAGTAATTATTACCATCGAAATATTTTTCTGCTATAAAATGGGCCCTACCGTCTCACTTCTTCTCACAAGACAAAAAAACAGTGTAGCAATGGCTCGTAAGGGAGAGAGGCTGAAGATCCAGCGGATCACGGACGAGAAGAGGCGCAAGGCGACGCTCAGGAAGCGCCTGCCCATTGTTGTCAAGAAGGCCAGGGAGCTCTCCATCCTGTGCAACATCCCGGTGTGCCTCATTGTGTACCGCCCCGGCGAGGCCCGGCCTGTGGTCTGGCCATCGCCGGAGGCGGCCTCCAATGTCGTGCGCCGGTACAGGGACCTACCGGATTTGGATAGCTGCAAGAACAATCTGGACATCATCGACTTCCTCAAGCAGAGGAACGAAAAGGTAAGAGTGAAGCTGTCCAATATCCAGAGGCAGACCCGCGACGTGGAGATCAACCTCGTCCTGGTCGACTTCCTCGCCGGTCGCCGCAAAAGCTTCGACGACCTGCCTATTGACATCGTCACCGCCGTCGGATCGAGGGTGCAGGATAAGCTCCAGGCCGTCAAGGCGCGCCTCCAGGAGCTCCGGTCGGCTGCGGCTCCCGCGTTGCTTCCACCACCTCCTCGTGCACCCGTGGACGTGGCAATGGTTGATTCTTTGCCCATGGTGCAGCCACACAATGGTGGCTACCGCGAGATGCTGGACGGCAATAGCCTCCCTACCACTGAGGAAATGCATGCCCTCTTCGTGCAGGCTGGGATATTTCCCCCATCGGTGCCGAACCAAGCTCCCTAGAATCGTATAGTCTCGATGGTTTGACTCGATCAAATTTGTTGCTCCAGCTTAACTTTCTTGATTTAATGAGGAGTACTAGCGGATCTCAGGGTTAGTTGGTCTTCATGAGCGAGAATGGAATTAGATTTTTTTCTGTCACCGTGTTGCTCTCTTTATGTCTGTACTAGACAAAGATTCTATGATGTAATCCAGCCATATCATTATATAATGGAATTCACTGTTGTCCAACCTTTTGAGATTCGGTGCCATAATTATTTTTATTGATTAACTGCTTTCCATTGTGCTTGTTGCCTTTTCTGTGTATGGAAACATGCATATACAGGTCATATGGGGAGCTCTGCATAGATGTGGTCAATCCAAGCCTTATGTGTGGGAGAAATTGGCATATAATGTATGGTGTACCTGTATTTTATCATGGCCTAAATACATGAATTGAGATTAGCAACGGTGGCCCTTGTTGTCATATTTGTATTTGAAGGAAACACAAGACAGCTGATGAGTGAGAAGCCCAGCGCAATGCTCCCAGCTTACTCGTTAAGCGGCTTTTTTTTTGAAGATTGGAGAATTAAGACTAGATGGTTAGTTAGTTTACGTCCATTAGAGGCCCAACACTCTATTCTAGTCCATTTATTTTTAAATACCCTATATGGTTCGTTAGAGGCCTAACTCTCTGATCAAATCCTTTTATTTTAACTTTGTTATGTTTCAAAATTAATAGCAAGACTTCAACAATGCCCAATAAGTACTTTCTAGCTCAAAAACTTGTCAAAAAGACATACTTTCAGAATAAGTAGATCCAAATTTACCAGCATGGCGGCCAAAACATATATATAAACTATTGAAAAGTACCTTTACAATTGTAAACACATGTTTATATATATATTATTTACATCCTTTTCTAGTGTTAAATCTCTTATACGGTCTTGTCTTATTCGCCGCCCCCTTATGCCAAAATACTGTCTCCCCTTGGCTATACCATATGCATATCATTTGTTTTAGTAAAAAATGTATTGATCACTTTGGAAGGTAACATAATTGGAGTTCAAGCCATTCGTAGACTAAAAGATGATTGACTTGCGGCATAGCTACAATCAGTTCGACCTAACACCGCTCTTGCTGTTTTCTAAAGTTCAATTGATACTTCACTTCTTTGAAAATGAAAATTTTCCAAATCCCTTTCTTTATGTGTTTCATGTCCTAGATACAGTGTAACAAAATATTTTCCAACAAATGAAAGTAATCGGTTTGTTGTTGGATAAATCCCGTATGGACAACCTTAAATCCTTAAGTAAATACTATATCCCTCACAAATGGAGTGATCTTTAGTGTGGTGAATGTATTTCAAAGTAAAATATTTTTCATAGATGATATATGGCCCTCGCAAATGGAGGGACTCATCTTTACTACATATGTTGTAGAATATGTTTGAAAAATGATTACCATGCCATTTACAAGAACACCATTGTAGATTGCATGTGTTGATTTTATGTGCTATTATATCAGAAAATATAACCAAAGTTTTTATTGTGCTAGCCTATATATAGTTCATGCTGCAACGGGGTAAATTGCTAGAAGATGCATAGGTATATTTATAAATATGTTTTAGTTACATCAGAAATGAATGAATTATGTTTATGGAAAATTTTACCATTTGACTATTTTTTCACTAGCAATAAGTTCTAACACATCAACGGTTAAATATTGTCATGCAGATATTTCAATTGCGAGGTCCACCAGATTAATGGAGAAGTGTTTTTGCTTTGTTTGGGATTTTTTTTAGCTCAACTATATTTTCTTTGTTCATCATACATGTGCATAATACATAGCAGGTGTGGTGTATGATGCATACAATGCTGCAAATTGATATAGTAATACGACATATGTCTTTACAAATATTTGATCAGGTCTTTATGGAACTATTGAATTTTAGATGGTATTTTGCATTGAAAAAAAATGTAATGCATGTCGTGAATAGTACTAATGAATTCATCTACACAGATAGAAAGGAAAATAAAACACTTAGTTTATGACCTTAACTTCTACCCCTCTGTGCCAAAATATAAAATGATATAAAATATCATTACGAACTTCTTATCCGAAATGGAGAGAATATCACTCACTAGTACTAATGGATTCATCATACGTGAATATTACTAATGGATTAATAAACATAAGGCCACTCGGTCTAGCTTTATATATAAAGCCAATTACTAACATCAAAGAGTTTTACACCGGGTTCGAAACCCACCAAAGTACCAGTACAAACCAATCTAAAACACACAAGCGCCTCCACACCGACACAAAGGGTTGGGATAACAAACACACACAACACACACAGGAGAACATATCATCCGCCATCCCTCGTCCGCGCTTGGAACTGCCTGATCTCGCCCAATGCCGCATCCAGAAGATCCCTATCCCTCGGTCTAACCAGAACCCTCCATCTCGGCATAAGCAAGGACATATGTAACAATGTATCAGCCGAGTTATTGATCATATTTCCTTCGATAGCTAGTTTATTTCTGATGCTCCAAAGCGCTCAGCTTTGGGCCGCAATAGTGAACCACACTAGCCTACGAAGACCCCCAGCACACCCTAGACGATACCTAGAAATTTTCCGGCCCTTGCCGGATTCCAATCACAATTGAGGAGTTCACTAACTCCTGCCCACAAAAATCTGGTTAGGTGGTAGCCGACGAAAATGTGATTACAATACTCCCAACATAGGGCACAACTCCCATCAGATTGGCCATGCCGCTTAACCGGCTGGTCCCTGGCTGGAAATCTGCCCCGGAGAAGTTAGCATAGGAAAATCTTGATCTTGGGTGGGACCCTAGTTTTCCATACATCCGCAAAGTGTGTAACCGCCGCACCAAGAGATAACCTACAATATAAGGAATTCACAGAGTACTCCCCTGAGGCCTCGAGCCCCCATGATACTTTGTCTCTCCCCTGACTAAAAGGATGCAGGTCAAAACCCGACACAAGTTGTCCCACTCCATCGTCTCAGCCAAACCAAAGGCCCTCCTGAACCTAATATGACATCCCTCGGCCGATCTCACTGTTGCAACCATCGAAAACGGGTTGTCACAACATTCAAACGGGCGTGGGAAACTCCCCCTAAGCGGCCCCACCCCCGTCCATCGGTCCATCCAGAAATAAGTTATGTTTCCGTTGTGGACCTGATGCTTTGCCCCATCTTGAAAATACCACTTCAGCTTCTGAATAGAATTGCCGAACTGGGAACTACGTGTGGGCACCCCCGGTGAGAAAATGTCTTGATCTCCCAGGTATTTGGCCCTAAGGACGTCCGCCCAAAGGCTCTCCGCATCTTGATACAGCTTCCAAACCCATTTCACCATCAGGACGATGTTCATGCATTTGATATTGATGATTCCCAAACACCCATACGCTTTGGGTTTGCAAACAGTGTCCCAATCCACCATATGATATTTTCTCTTGGCGCCTGATGGCTCCCAAGTGCAGGAGACCAATTGTAGTACTTTTCAATAAGAAATGTTGTCGAACCCACGAGGAGCTGAAGATATTGGTTAGCAGAATCGACAAGAAAGCAGTAATAATGAACTAGCCGTTTTCGTGTTTTTATGTGTATAGTTTGCAATAAAAATAAAGTGCAGAAAGTAAATACTAAATAAGTATGTTCTTATATGAAAATCCCAATCCTCTATGCAGCAAGAGGACAAGCTCAAGTGTGTTCTTATATGAAACTAAAGTTCCCGAGGGCGGCATGAATTCACTAGCATCTGAGTTCTAGACAACGCTATAAATATTTTTCAAGCTTTATTCAATTAGGGGAGGAGCCTTAATTAGGTGCAGCCATAAATATGAGTAAATACACCCCTTATGATGTGTCCTAGAGCCGTTTTCATGAGAAAGTATAGGAATCATTATTAAGATATAAATGTTCCATCATAATTATAAGATCTGGGGTCCCCGACATAAACCCCTCTAATGCAACCCATAGTGTTGGAACACGGTTTCTGTCATTTCGACCCTTCCAACACTAATGCATTATATTAAAGTGCAGCCCTATGAGCCTATATAGGTGAAGTAATATGCAGTCGACATTTGCATAAAACCATCAGAGACAACATAAAAGATAGAAAATTTGACCAAATACTCATTGCACATCATATAGAATCATAACCAGATTACCCTATGCCCTCAGGAACGTGGTGAACTACTCAGAAATGTCGAACATGATATGGACCAGAGTCATAATTATTAAACACAACCTGAATATATAATCTCCCCACGAAATAATGACGAACATGCAATACCACTTAAAAAGTTATCCGGGTTCAATTCAACATAAACTATGAGGGGGATGCCGTCGATCTCGTTGATGAAGATGGTGGTGATAAAGATGTCGATGGAGATGCCACCTCCCAAGCCAAGGAGGAGTGGGGCTGTCGATGGCATTGATTTCCCCTTCGCCGGAGGCACCGGTGCAGCAGGATCTGCCCTCTCCCAGAGCAGGAGAGGACTTTCGCCTCCGCCGCCACCTCAATAAATCTCAGGAAAAATATGGCTTATGTTTTTAGAAGAAACAGAGCTTATGGTATAAAAGGGGGCCCGAGGCGACGTTCGAGGGGCGAACGAGGTTTGGGTGGCGCGCCCAACCAGGTAGGGCACGCCACCTGTGCCCGTTCGCACCTCGTCACCCCTCTCGCGTGGTTCTTTCACTCACGGCCTTTCTTCACGTGAAAAACTGACCATATATTTTTCCCTTTGATTTTTAGCGATCCAGAAAGTCCTGAAACAAATAAAATACGAAAAATGAGGTTTTATGCCTCCGAAGAATTAAACACCAATGAAGGGGACTTTGTAGGAAAGTCTCAGAAATCGACTAAAAATGCAAAAATAACAATATATGAAGGCAAATAACAATAAAAACATCCCATATGTAGCAATAATGATGATACAAAATGCAGTATCAGCGCCCACCCCTTCCCAAAAGAAGCGAGTGCCAGATCTGTTCATGCCCCGTGCGTCGAGTCATGTAGGAGGTATAGTCCCGTCGCAATCATCGGTATACTCGAGAGGCAAGAGTTAGTCAGTTCCAGCCTGCTCGCAGTCAACCCGGTGACCCATCTTCTCACTAATGGATTAATCTGCACGAGAAGAGAGTCTGTGATGCTAACAAATAAATTTTTCATGCAGGCATGGAGATGTTCCCCTTTTCATGACTTAGCCCAGTCCATACTTTATTATTAGGAGATCTAACACATTGTTCAGTTTAGAGAGAGGGTAACTTTGGTAGGTCAGGGACTAACTTGAGGATGGATCCTAGCAAGAATCGATGGTAGGCATCCTTTACATCATGTTACGGTTGAGGCTGAACTACGAGCTTTGGCATGTCAATGTTTCTATCTATCAGAAGTTCTAAGTACTTCCTCAGTTTCCAAGTATAAAATATTTTAGCAGCTCAAATTAAAATGCCAAAACGTATTATATTTAGTAACAAAGGATGAAACTAAGTAGTTCGTAAGGCATTAGCTAGGAACCTGTTGGGGAAGCCAGGGACGCCAGAACATTGACAAAGAGAAGCTTCAGCTCTGCCCACAATCTTATAGGCGAGACCGGATGAGCTTAGAATGGACGTATCAAGATGAAAAATGAGAGGATGTATCTGCGACTTACACAACTGAACAACGTTATTTGAAAATATATATTACTAGTCTCTGAGGAATTGGTCAATGGTACATGTGCCAATGTGTGGTGTTGGCCGAGGGAACGAGGAACACATGGAATGTTTCTTTTTTTTCGTGTATTGTAGGGATCGGGAGTGAACGCATGACACATGAAATTCCACATCTCCCCCACACACAAACATGTCTGAAGATTTTAGTGAAAATATTTTTCGTTGGAGGGTTAACCAACAATGGATCAAATGCATTTATGTGGAGTATCGTTTTGTCGTGTGGTGCTCATGTTCATCACAATCTCTTAATTTGCAATATTAAATTTATAAACAAATTACATCAATGTGATACTCAACTTTATTTTTGTGGAATGTAGCATTAGAATCCATGCTTGGAACAACCATACCTTGGAAAAAACTTACTGATTATTTAGCTTCTTTTTTTCACCTTATTTTCTCAAATAGATGTGTTGGAATTTCATTTTTTAATTCATGCGTTAATCCGAGAAAATATTGTTACTATTTATGGATAGCCAAGATGAGATATCCCATAAAATATATTAGTTGAAAAGAAATTGCATTTCATCTTGATACTTTCAAAGTATTGTAATGGTATTCACAAATCAAGAACCATTGACACTGGTAGAAAAAAGGCCATCGGTCACGGTTCGCAACTGCCATTGGTCGCGGTTGCGCAACCGTGACCAAATAAGCGCGACTAAAGCCCCCCCCCTTTAGTCGCGGTTCCTTACAAACCGCGACTAAAGGCGCCTCCACGTGGCCGCCAGCAGTCCTTCGGGGCGGAGGACCTTTAGTCGCGGTTCTCCTCGCCAACCGCGACTAAAGGCCGCCGCAGGTTTAGGGTTTTAGCCCCCCCCCTAAACCTGGTTTCCTTTTAATTTGTATTGTTTTATTTTCTTTTGTGTTTTATTTTAATTTTGAAGGAGTTTCACATATTCTACGGTACTACATACATGCATATGAATGTAAAATTTCAAACAAATTTGAAATTAGAACCAAAAAGAATTCAAGAGGAATATACAATATATATTCAATATCGGATGGCCATATACAATTTTGAACAAGTTTCCATACATAATTTAGTGCATATAAAGTTCTTCGTCCTCTACATAGTGTTCTCCTCTAGGATCGATGACTTCCCTCGCGAACCATCCAGCTAGTTCCTCTTGAAGTGGTCGGAAGCGAGCTTCTGGACTAAACGTCGTCCGGAGGTTAATCCTCTTGATGTTGTTCTCAGACGGCTGCCGCTCAGTGGTGTATCTCCGGATCCTCTCACAAACATAGTATCCACATAGATTGGTCCCCGGTGGCTGAATATCGCCAGTCGCAGTCTTTGCCATTTTAAATTGTAGCTCTTTTTTGAATTCACCGATCTTTTGATCTACGAACCGTCTCCAAACCCTACGAGGCAAAGAAAATTAAATGAACAAGAGAGTTATTAATTAGTTACTTGATATTAGGAAATGATGAACGAAATAGGCCGATCGATATAGAGCGCAAACGAATGAAAATAATTACTTTTGCATCATTTTTCTCATGTCGGCCCAATGCTTCGGATCCATATTCAGAGAGTCGTGGACGAGAACTGTGGAGTTCTGAATTTGAATTAATAACAGAATCCAGTGGAACCTGCGGACGCGATACATGCACAGTCATGCATAACTAATCGATTAGCCACATACCATGCATGGAGTAAACAAAAGAGAATGTGCTCAAGACAGAAACACTCACCCAAAATGGTAAGGAAATAAAATATCACTTTTGAGTTCCTGTTTTATAAGAAACCTCCACAGGTCTTCGTCCACGTCGGCGGGGTGGTGTTCTAACACATATGAATTATTGATGTGTGGGTCAATGAACCCAACATCATGGATGTGCCTTATTCGCATTTCCCGCTTCTTCATTCTGCATAATAGCATACACAACAAGATACTTAGGACAATATATATATATATAGTGCAGGCAATGAACGAGATGGGGTAGAAATTAATAAATCACTTACAGAACATAGCAACTGATGATAGATTTGTCGAGCTCGCGCAGATTGAACAGCTGGAACAATTCACTCCGATGAATTGTTATATAGTAATGTTTGAAGTGATGCTCATGTCTAACTTCCGCATAAATATATTCTTTGGCGTTTTTAAGTTTTATGTAACCCTTGTACCAATTTAGCAGACCTTTCATTTGTCGAGGTAGATCCTCTTCTGCGCGAGGCTCGACGAGAGGCCCATTCGGCACATATGTAATTACTACGTCCTTCATTGGCGCCTCATCAAGGCCTAACAGTGCACGAAGAGTCAGACCTAAGTTGGCCGCTTGTTTAGTGGCACTCGCTACAGTCAATCCATGTGCTGCCGCAGCTGCTATGATATCGGGGGCATCGTCCGGACCGGCGGCTTTCACTATGAGCGGGGCGATCGATTGTTTACTTTGTTCCCCGAGCTGGGCAACTTGTTTCCCCCCTTTTTTACTTTCTAATTCTTTCTCGGCCTCCTCCTGCTTCTCCGCCAACTCATGGTTCCTCTTGACCGCGAGTGCTTTCCTACGAAGTTCACGTTCATAGTCGTCAGGCAGATTCTTCGCGGCTTGGGACGGTGTGTTCAAAAATGACTTAGCCCAGCTCTTTTCCTTCTCAGAAAATACTTGCTTGGGCTCGGGCTCTCTTTTCTTCTTGCAGTCCGCCTTCCATTTCTCATAATCAGCAGAGGAGTGTGCGTCGACTTCCTCGGCACTACGTTCCCAAGGCCTTGTGGGGAGAGGCTTCAGTGATGGCTCTGGTATCTTTGTGGTTGTAGGTTCATAAGGCTCCGGGTTAATAACCCAAGACTGCTTCTGCTTCTTCGTCGGAGGTGGATTGGGGGGCGGCGTCTGATCACCCGCCGGACGAGGACTGGGGGGCGGCGTCTGCTTACCCGCCGGAGGTGAATTGGGGGGCGGCGTCGGCTGACGTGAAGGAGGTGTAGGTGAACCACCACCGCCGCCGCCGCCGCCACCACCACCGGAGGGGGGTGGACTTGTCCGCCTTGGCGCCTCGTCTGGAAACTTGATAAACTTCTTTTTCCAGAGAATAAACTGACGCTTGACACCTCCAAGTCTTCTCTCCCCTTGGGGTGTAGCAATGTCAATCTCCAGGTCCTCAAACCCTAGGACTATTTCCTCCACCGTGACACGAGCGTAGCCATCTGGAATGGGGTTGTTGTGGTGGAGTGCTCCAGGCTCACATGGTAAAGCACTGCCGATGGCTACCTTCGTGGACATGTTCCGAGTAGGATACTGCAGATGACATTCTTTCATCTCCTTTACATCGTCCACGGGGTAGCGAGGAGGCTCCGGTGCAGTAATATGGATCTCCGGTGCATCAGTAGCCGGCTGGGCCTCCGTGGAATCCACGCTGCTTCTCCGCTGCTGGCTTCCGAGATTCGCTGGATGATCTTCATGCGTCTCAGCTGCCGATCTCTCCTGTACTAGTATAGTCAGGGTTTTCTTCATCTCATCGACTTCCGATGCCAACCGCGCCACAACATCTGCATCCCGATCCGACTTTCTCTTACGGCTTCTGTAACCGTACGGGTCATCATCCTGGAAAAACCCTACTTTCCACGGAATGTTCCCCATGCCTCGTACACGTCCTCCGTGTTCAGGATTCCCGAGGGCTCTTGTCAGCGCGTCGTTCTCTCTGTTGAACTTGATCTTCCCCTCTTGAGCATCCCTCATTGCGTCAATAAGGGCTTGGGTGGGTTTAAACGTTCTGTTCCGGTGAACACACGCCCCTGTCTCCGGGTCTAGCATTCCCCCATGCCCGTACCACCAGCTTTTGGCCCTTCGGTCCCATCCCTCCGTACCTGGACGGATTCCTCGCGTCCTTAGATCGTTCTCCATCTTCTCCCACTTAGGCTCCCAAAAGCGATACCCTCCTGGCCCCATAATATGATTGTACTCCTTCTTAGCCGCATTTTCCTTATTTTTTTCAATATTTCAATGAAATGCTCTGATTTCTTCTGCTTCACAAATTCTGGCCAATCATGTTGAAGTCTCTCATACTGTCCTTTGAAATCCGGAGTCTTGTTCTGGTTGACATAGTCACGAGCTAGATTTTGCTTGAATTTCCGGAATGTTTCGGCCATCTTACCAAGAGCGAACTGTTTGACTAGCCTCCTCCTCTCCTTGTTTTCCTGAATCTTGTTACCCTCCTCATCGAATTTGTGGTATTCCGGAGGTAGGACAAAATGTTCCATAAGCTTTTTAAAGCAATCCTTTTTAGTTCTCTTGTCGACAAAAGTGAAACCAAGACGTGCCTTCTTTGGCTCATGCCACTCCTGGAGGGTGATCGAGACGTTGTCTCTAACAACGGCTCCGCATTGGTTGATAAACTTGGTGGCGTGCTTCTGGGGCTCCAGCGGCCTGACGGTTGCACTGTCGACAACCTCGATGGTATATGTTTCTCTTTGTTTGAGCGTCTTGGTTGCGCCACGCTTTGACGACGACGTACTCGATTTTTTCGACGATCCGGCCGAGGGCTAAAATAAGAAAGAGAGTCGCGCGTGTTAGCACACACATATTTATTCAAATCAGTAAGTTTGTATCACCAGAGGCAAAATTTATATATATACCTCGGCGCCGGAGCTGGTTGCTACTTGCATTTGAAGATCGTCGTTTATCGACGTTTCTTCCCCATCATCTTGCTGACGGCCTTCATCTTGACCGTCAAGATTCAGATAAGAAGAAATATCCTCTTCATCTTGTTCGGTCGGCACATAAAGAATATCGCCTTTTATGATGCCAAATATATGTTCTTCAGCGTCCTGATCATAGTTGTCCATAATCGGGTCAGCTCTATCGTCCGCCATATGTCAGTCCTGAAAACATATAGTAAAAACTAATTAATTATGTGAAGAAGGGGGACGGTGGCGGTGGTGAAAGGGGGGCGGTGGCGGTGGCGAAAGGGGGGCGGTGGCGGTGGCGAAAGGGGGCGGTGGCGGTGGGTGATCGGCGCAGCCTCAATGATCAGACAACCTAATTACCCTCAAGGATATGCGTTCGAGTAACTTAATTAAAACGGAGGTTGAGGTATTATATGTTAAGAAAATATAACATTCCAAAGTAACATTCCAATATTATTATTTTTACTTAATAACATTCCAAATTATTATATGTTAAGAAAATAACATTCCAATATTATTATTTTTACTTAATAACATTCCAAAGCATTATATGTTAAGAAAATAACATTCCAATATTATTATTTTTACTTAATAACATTCCAATATTATTATTTTTACTTAACAACATTCCAAAGTATTATATGATAAGAAAATTAATAACATTCCAAAGTAATTAATATAACATTTCAATATTATTATTTTTACTTAATAACATTAATTCCAAAGTATTATATGTTAATTATAAGAAAATCATTCCAATATTTTTATTTTTACTTAATAACACATTCCAAATTATTATATGTTAAGAAAATAACATTCCAAAATATTATGTTTTGGTTAAGTAGTTAGTTACAAAAATTCATTAGTTACAAATTAAAAAAAAAACAAAAAAAATTAGGCCAGAGGCGCGGCGCGCACCCTGGCCCTTCTCTCCCTCTCTGCTTTGCCGGCCGGGCGCACGTCTTCGGCGCGCGCGGCGCGAACTGCGGCGCGGCGCGCAAGGTCTGGCGGCGGCGCAGCGCGCGGCGGCGGCATCGCGTCGTCTGGCGGCGGCGTGTGTAGGGCGGGTTCGATCGGCGGCGTGTGCAGGCCGGGGGTGTTCGGCGGCGTGTGCAGGGGACGACGACGTACGGCGGGAAGAAGATCGACGCCGGCGACGAGGGCGGCGGTCGGCGAGGACGCGCGCGCGCGGCGGAGGCAGTTCGGCAGAGACGACGAAGAGGCGCGGCAGTTCGACAGGCGCGGCAGTTCGGCGGAGACGAGGGAGAGGAAGAAGAGATCAGTGCGCTGGTCGCACGCGGTTGGGGACCCCAACCGCGACCAAAGCTCATTTTTCGGTGGTTTTTGGTTTCCCGCGGAAAAGACCCTTTGGTCGCGGCTGGCCAACCGCGACTAAAGGCCTTTTTCGAATTCATTTCTAAATCTGAAAAATAAAACTAATTCATTTCTAAATGTGAAAAATACAAATAATATATCAAAAAATTCAGAAAAATAAAAATAATACATTTCTAAATGTTAAAAATATAAATAATATATCAAACAATTCAGGAAAATAAAACTAAATCATTTCTAAATGTTAAAAATACAAATAATATATGAAAAAATTCAGAAAAATAAAACTAATTCATTTCAAAATTTTAAAAATACAAATAATACATCAAAAAATTCAGAAAAATAAAACTAATTCATTTCAAAATCTAAAAAATACAAATAATACATCAAAAAATTCAGAAAAATAAAACTAATTCATTTCAAAATCTTAAAAATACAAATAATACATCAAAAAATTCAGAAAAATAAAACTAATTTATTTCTAAATGTTAAAAATACAAATAATATATCAAAAAATTCATAAAAATAAAAATAATTCATTTCAAAATCTTAAAAATACAAATAATATATCAGAAAATTCAGAAAAATAAAACTAATTCATTTAAAAATCTTAAAAATACAAATAATATATCAAAAAATTAAAAAAATAAAACTAATTCATTTAAAAATCATTCTGCCTCTGTCTTTTCGCCAGCCCCCTCTTCCCGCCTCTGTCTTTCCGCCGGCCCCCTCTTCCCGCCTCTGTCTTTCCGCCGGCCCCCTCTTCCCACCTCTGTCTTTCCGCCCCCTGATGCGCGTAAATGTACACGTCCGTTGGGAACCCCAAGAGGAAGGTATGATGCGCACAGTGGCAAGTTTTCCCTCAGAAAGAAACCAAGGTTTAATCGAACCGAGGAGGAGCCAAGAAGCACGTTGAAGGTTGATGGTGGCGAAATGTGATGCGGCGCAACAACGGGGATTCCGGCGCCAACGTGGAATCTGCACAACAAAACCAAAGTACTTTGCCCCAACGAAACGGTGAGGTTGTTAATCTCACCGGCTTGCTTGTAACAAAGGATTAAACGTATCGAGTGGAAGATGTTTGCAAAGAAAACGGTAAAACAAAATTGCGGTAGATTGTATGCTATGTGAAGAATAGGACCGGGGTCCACGGTTCACTAGAGGTGTCTCTCCCATAAGATAAAAGCATGTTGGGTGAACAAATTACGGTCGGGCAATTGACAAATAGAGAAAGGCATAACAATGCATATACATGATATGATAAATATAGTGAGATTTAATTGGGCATTACGACAAAGTACATAGACCGCCATCCAACTGCATCTATGCCTAAAAAGTCCACCTTCGAGGTTATCATCCGAACCCCATTCGGTATTAAGTTGCAAAGCAACAGACAATTGCATTAAGTATGGTGCGTAATGTAATCGACAACTACATCCTTAGACATAGAATCAATGTTTTATCCCTAGTGGCAACAGCACATCCACAACCTTAGAAATTTCTGTCACTGTCCCAGATTCAATGGAGGCATGAACCCACTATCGAGCATAAATACTCCCTCTTGGAGTTAAGAGTACAAACTTGGCCAGAGCCTCTACTAATAACGGAGAGCATGCAAGATCATAAACAACACATAAACAATAGATTGATAATCACCATAATCATAGTACTCTCTATCCATCGGATCCCGACAAACACAACATATAGAATTACATATAGATGATCTTGATCATGTTAGGCAGCTCACAAGATCCAACAATGAAGCACAACAAGGAGAAGACGACCATCTAGCTACTGCTATGGACCCATGGTCCGGGGGTGAACTACTCACTCATCACTCCGGAGGCGATCATGGCGATGAAGAGTCCTCCGGGAGATGAATCCCCTCTCCGGCAGGGTGCCGGAGGCGATCTCCCTGAATCCCCCGAGATGGGATTCGCGGCGGCGGCGTCTCCGGAAGGTTTTCCGTATCGTGGCTCTCGGTGCGGGGGTTTCGCGACGGAGACTTTAAGTAGGCGGAAGGGCAACGCGGGGGCACACGAGGTGCCCAGGGGGTAGGGCCGCGCGGCCAGGGCCTGGGCCGCGCCGCCCTGTCCCCTGGCTGCCTCGTGGCCCCACTTCATTATCTCTTCGGTCTTATGGAAGCTTCGTGCAAAAATAGGACCCTGGGCGAAAGTTTCGTCCAATTCCGAGAATATTTCCTTACTAGGATTTCTGAAACCAAAAACAGCGAGAAAACGACAAGCTGGCTCTTCGGCATCTTGTTAATAGGTTAGTTCCGAGAAAATGCATAAATATGACATATAATGTGCATAAAACATGTAGGTATCATCAATAAAGTAGCATGGAACATAAGAAATTATCGATACGTTGGAGACGTATCAGCATCCCCAAGCTTAGTTACGCTCGTCCCGAGCGAGTAAAACGATAACAAAGATAATTTCTGAAGTGACATGCCATCATAATCTTGATCATACTATTTGTAAACATATGTAATGAATGCAGCGATCAAAACAAAAGTAATGACATGAGTAAACAACTGAATCATATAGCAAAGACTTTTCATGAATAGTACTTCAAGACAAGCATCAATAAGTCTTGCATAAGAGTTAACTCATAAAGCAATAAATCAAAGTAAAGGTGTTGAAGCAACACAAAGGAAGATGAAGTTTCAGCGGTTGCTTTCAACTTATAACATGTATATCTCATGGATATTGTCAACATAAAGTAATATAACAAGTGCAATATGCAAATATGTAGGAATCAATGCACAGTTCACACAAGTGTTTGCTTCTTAAGGTGGAAGGAGATAGGTAAACTGACTCAACATAAAAGTAAAAGAATGGTCCTTCAAAGAGGAAAGCATCGATTGCTTGTATTTGTGCTAGAGCTTTTATTTTGAAAACATGAAACAATTTTGTCAACGGTAGTAATAAAGCATATGAGTTATGTAAATTATATCTTACAAATTGCAAGCCTCATGCATAGTATACTAATAGTGTCCGCACCTCGTCCTACTTAGCTTGGACTACCGGATCTTTGCATGCCATGTTTCAACCAAGTGTCACAAGGGGTACCTCCATGCCGCTCGTACAAAGGTCTAAGGAGAATGCTCGCATTTTGAATTTCTCGCTTTTGATTATTCTCAACTTAGACATCCATACCGGGACAACATGGACAACGAGATAATGGACTTCTCTTAAATGCATAAGCATGTAGCAATGATTATTATTCTCATATGAGATTGAGGATATATGTCCAAAACTGAAACTTCAACCATGATTCATGGCTTTAGTTAGCGGCCCAATGTTCTTCTCTAACAATTTTGCATGCTCCTACCACTAAAATGATAGATCCTTCAGACAAGACGGACATGCATAGCAACTCACATGATATTCAACAATAGTTGATGGCGTTCCCCGAAGCATGGTTATCGCACAACAAGCAACTTAATAAAATATAAAGTGCATAAGTACATATTCAATACTACGATAGTTTTTAAGGCTATTTTGTCCCATGAGCTATATATTGCAAAGGTGAATGATGGAATTTTAAAGGTAGCACTCAAGCAATTTACTTTGGAATGGCGGAGAAATACCATGTAGTAGGTAGGTATGGTGGACACAAATGGCATAGTGGTTGGCTCAAGGATTTTGGATGCATGAGAAGTATTCCCTCTCGATACAAGGTTTAGGCTAGCAAGGTTATTTGAAGCAAACTCAAGGATGGACAAGTGCAGAAAAACTCACATAAAAGACACATTGTAAACATTATAAGACTCTACACCGTCTTCCTTGTTGTTCAAAACTCAATACTAGATATTATCTAGACCTTAGAGAGACTAAATATGCAAATCAAATTTTAGCAAGCTCTATGTATTTCTTCATTAATGGGTGCAAAGCATATGATGCAAAAGCTTAAGCATGAGCACAACAATTGCCAAGTATCACATTATCCAAGATATTTTAGAATTACTACATGTAGCATTTTCCAATTCCAACCATATAACAATTTAACGAAGAAGAAACTTCGCCATGAACATTATGAGTAAAGCCTAAGGACACATGTGTCCATATGCAACAGCGGAGCGTGTCTCTCTCCCACAAAGTGAATGCTAGGATCCATTTTATTCAAACAAAAACAAAAACAAAAACAAACCGACGCTCCAAGTAAAGAACACAAGATGTGATTGAATAAAAATATAGTTTCAGGGGAGGAACCTGATGATGTTGTCGATGAAGAAGGAGATGCCTTGGGCATCCCCAAGATTAGACGCTTGAGTCTTCTTAAAATATGCAGGGGTGAACCACGGGCGCATCCCCAAGCTTAGAGCTTTCACTCCTCTTGATCATAGTATATCATTCTCCTCTCTTGACCCTTGAAAACTTCCTTCACACCAAACTTCAAGCAAACTCATTAGAGGGTTAGTGCACAATTAATAATTCACACATTCAGAGGTGACACAATCATTATTTTCACTTCTGGACATTGCATAATGCTACTGGACATTAATGGATCAAAGAAATAAATCCAACATAGCAAAAGAGGCAATGCGAAATAAAAGGCAGAATCTGTCAAAACAGAACAGTCCGTAAAGACGAATTTAAAGCTGGCACCAGACTTACTCAAATGGAAAAACTCAAAACTAATGAAAGTTGCGTACATATCTGAGGATCACGCTCGTAAATTGGCAGATTTTTTCGAATTTTCTACAGAGAACTGTGTCCAGATTCGTGACAGACAGCAATGCTGTTTCTGCGCAGCGATCCCAAATATAACATCAACTTTGACATAGAAACTTTACTTGGCACAAAAACATGATAAGGAGAGGTTGCTACAGTAGTAAACAACTTCCAAGACTCAACAAAACAAAAAATTGCTGTAGGTAAAAACATGGGTTGTCTCCCATAAGCGCTTTTCTTTAACGCCTTTCAGCTAGGCGCAGAAAGTGCAAATCAAGTAACATCGAGAGTAGAAGCATCAACATCATAACTTGTGGTGTTGGGAGTTTTCTCAACCAAGCATAGTATATTTGATATATAAGTTTTAGCGTCTCCCTTTTCATTAGTCTTAGGCTTGCTACTCTCATCGAACAAATTTTCAGAAACAAGCCAAGCATAGTTATTTTCTAGTGCATCATTCATAGCTAGGAGTTTACATGGTATTGGTGCTTTGATTTCCCCACCATCATTAATGTTATTAGTGTACCTTATTCTATCCATGTCCATTTTTTCAAGGAGACCAATAAAATTGGTATGAGAACCTAGCATATTAAATTTAGCAAAAACCTTTCTAGCCTCTCTTGCTAGACCACCAAATTCTCTAAGAAGAGTTTCTAGAACAAAATCTTTCTTTTCCCCTTCTTCCATATCACCAAGTGTAAGAAACATGTGTTGGATTATAGGATTGAGATTAACAAATTTAGTTTCCAACATGCGAACTAAAGCAGCAGCAGCAATTTCATAGGTAGGTGCAAGTTCTACCAAGTGTTTATCTTCAAAATTTTCAGTAATACTAACATGATTGAAAAATTCTTCTATATTATTTCTCCCAATTATGGACCCACGTCCTACCGGTATGTCTTTTGTGGTAAAATTAAAAGGAAACATGATGCAATAAGCAAAAAGTAAACTAGGTAAACAAAGTAAATGCAAGTAACTAATTTTTTTGTGTTTTTGATATAGAGAGCAAGACAGTAAATAAAGTAAAACTAGCAACTAATTTTTTTTTGTATTTTGATTTAGTGCAGCAAACAAAGTAGTAAATAAAATAAAGCAAGACAAAAACAAAGTAAAGAGATTGAGAAGTGGAGACTCCCCTTGCAGCGTGTCTTGATCTCCCCGGCAACGGCGCCGGAAAACGAGGCTTGATGCGCGTAAATGTACACGTCCGTTGGGAACCCCAAGAGGAAGGTATGATGCGTACGAGTGGCAAGTTTTCCCTCAGAAAGAAACCAAGGTTTAATCGAACCAGGAGGAGCCAAGAAGCACGTTGAAGGTTGATGGTGGCGAAATGTGATGCGGCGCAACAACGGGGATTCCGGCGCCAACGTGGAATCCGCACAACAAAACCAAAGTACTTTGCCCCAACGAAACGAGTGAGGTTGTCAATCTCACCGGCTTGCTGTAACAAAGGATTAAACGTATCGAGTGGAAGATGTTTGCAAAGAAAACAGTAAAACACAATTGCAGTAGATTGTATGCTATGTAAAGAATAGGACCGGGGTCCACAGTTCACTAGAGGTGTCTCTCCCATAAGATAAAAGCATGTTGGGTGAACAAATTACAGTCGGGCAATTGACAAATAGAGAAAGGCATAACAATGCATATACATGCTATGATAAATATAGTGAGATTTAATTGGGCATTACGACAAAGTACATAGACCGCTATCCAACTGCATCTATGCCTAAAAAGTCCACCTTCAGGTTATCATCTGAACCCCATTCAGTATTAAGTTGCAAAGCAACAGACAATTGCATTAAGTATGGTGCGTAATGTAATCGACAACTACATCCTTAGACATAGAATCAATGTTTTATCCCTAGTGGCAACAGCACATCCACAACCTTAGAACTTTCGTCACATCGTACCAGATTCAATGGAGGCATGAACCCACTATCGAGCATAAATACTCCCTCTTGGAGTTAAGAGTACAAACTTGGCCAGAGCCTCTACTAATAACGGAGAGCATGCAAGATCGTAAACAACACATAAACAATAGATTGATAATCACCATAATCATAGTACTCTCTATCCATCGGATCCCGACAAACACAACATATAGAATTACATATAGATGATCTTGATCATGTTAGGCAGCTCACAAGATCCAACAATGAAGCACAATAAGGAGAAGACGACCATCTAGCTACTGCTATGCACCCATGGTCCAGGGGTGAACTACTCACTCATCACTCCGGAGGCGATCATGGCGATGAAGAGTCCTCCGGGAGATGAATCCCCTCTCCGGCAGGGTGCCGGAGGCGATCTCCTGAATCCCCCGAGATGGGATTCGCGGCGGCGGCGTCTCTGGAGGGTTTTCCGTATCGTGGCTCTCGGTACTGGGGGTTTCGCGACGGAGACTTTAAGTAGGCGGAAGGGCAACGCGGGGGGCCACACGAGGTGCCCAGGGGGTAGGGCCGCGCGGCCAGGGCTTGGGCCGCGCCGCCCTGTCCCCTGGCTGCCTCGTGGCCCCACTTCGTTATCTCTTCGGTCTTCTGGAAGCTTCGTGCAAAAATAGGACCCTGGGCGAAAGTTTCGTCCAATTCCGAGAATATTTCCTTACTAGGATTTCTGAAACCAAAAACAGCGAGAAAACGAGCAAGCGGCTCTTCGGCATCTTGTTAATAGGTAGTTCCAGAAAATGCATAAATATGACATATAATGTGCATAAAACATGTAGGTATCATCAATAAAGTAGCATGGAACATAAGAAATTATCGATACGTTGGAGACGTATCACCCCCTCTTCCCGCCAGTTCTTCCCGACCGCCTTTGTCTTCCCGCCCCCCTCTTTCACGGGCTTGCAGAAAAAATTCCGAGGAGCAACTTCCGAAGATGTCGTAGGGCGTGTGCACCGACGACATCTTCGAGAAGTTGCGCCACGGGAGATTTTCCAACCCTTTACCCAACACTGTTAGAGGAGATGGAGTCTTGCACGGGCTTGTAGGAAAATTTTCCCGAGGAGCAACTTCCGAAGATGTCGTAGGGCGTGTGCACCGACGACATCTTCGAGAAGCTGCGCCACGGGAGATTTTCCAACCCTTTACTCCATCCATGGGGATGAAACTCTCTCCCTACCTGCTAGCTTGGCTTGTTGGTCTGCTTGCCAGGGCGTATCGATGCTCCTTTTATAGGCACGGCTCCGCTTCTGCTTTGTCTTGTTCCTCCGACAGGGCGTCGTGCGCTACATGATTTATCTCATCGAGCAGTGCGTCCACCCACGCGTCCTTATCCTGCCGACAGCTTTAGTCACGGTTGCACCCTCCAGCCGGGACTAAAGCTTACCCAGACGTCCTTATTCCACCGACGGTTTTCTTAAATGACACAAAAACCACCTTTAGTCCCGGTTGCACCCACCAGCCGGGACTAAAGCTTACCCAGACGCCCTTATTCCACCGACATTTTTATTAGATGATACAAAACCACCTTTAGTCCCGGTTGCACCCACCAGCCGGGACTAAAGATTAGATGACCAGCTCTGGATTCCTCTTCTTCCCGCCATTTCTTCCCTGTCTTCCCGCCTCTTTCTTCCCGCCAATTTCTTCCCGCCTCTTTCTTCCCGCCTCTTTATTCCCGCCTCTTTCTTCCCGCCTCTTTCTTCCCGCCACTTTCTTCCCGCCTCCTGTCTTCCCGCTCCCATTTTTCCCGCCATTTCTCACTACATATATGTTGCCCGGCTTGGCCAGCATTATCACATCTCTACAATATCTCATCACTCTCTCATGGCTTCCACCGCACCCACTCTAACCTAACAGCAGGTGGAGGAGCTTTGCGCCTCGAACTACCCTTGCCCACCGGGCTACCGCGTCCCCGCCGGCTGGAGCCTAAGCGCCGGCGGCGTGCCGGTCCCTCCCCTTCCTCGGGGCATCGCGCGTCGGGCGGCCATCACGAACCACTACTACCTCGACCTCACGCCGGAGCAGCGGATGAATCCCCGCTGGCATCCCGATAACCAGCATACTTGGGACGCCTTCTTCATCAATCGGCGTGAGAGGGCGCTCGCCAGGTATGAGGAGGACGGTCTACCTCCTGGGAACTTCCACGAGGCCGGCTGTCGGCTATGGTGGTACGACCGGACTCTGCAGAGCGTCATGGAATACATCACGGCCGGCGATATCCCCCGCCTGCGCTACCCTCAGTTCGAGCCACGAGCGCCGCCCGGCGACGACGACGACGACAGCAGCGACGACGACGGCGGCAACTTAGAAGGCGACGACTACCAGTACAACGGCGGCGACTATGAAGACTACGAGTATGCATATTATACGCCTAGGCAGGAGTATGACTAAATCACTCCAAATTTAATGTATCATCAGTGCTATCTCGAATCAATCGAATCATTCAAAAATGGACACCAAACACATCACGGCCAATATAATTCACATGATCCATTCAACAAAGTTTGGTACAATAAATTATTACACATCATTTCTTCCCTTGTGTCCCTGCTTGCTTACGATTGGGCCGTATCCATGGAGCATCCTCATCATTTAACTTAATGCTTGGGTCGGTGTTCACTTTGAAGGGCGGAATTTCACCAAACATATTATAATCTTCCGACATGTCTGTCTTGTCCTCCACTCCCACGATGTTTCTTTTCCCTGAAAGAACAATGTGGCGCTTCGGATCATCGCATGATGTACTTGATCGTTTTCTTATCTTTCCGTTTCCTCGGTTTGCTACTCATGTCCTTGACATAGAAAACCTGAGCGACATCTTTCGCTAGGACGAATGGTTCGTCAAGGTAACCAAGATTGTTGAAATCCACCATTGTCATTCCGTATTGCTGGTCCACCTTTACCCCACCTCCTGTTAGCTTGAACCATTTGCACCGGAACAAAGGGACCTTGAAGGAGGGTCCATAGTCAAGTTCCCATATCTCCTCTATGTAACCATAATATGTGACCTTTTGCCCATTCTCGGTTGCTGCATCAAAGCGGACACCACTGTTTTGGTTGGTGCTCTTTTTATCTTGGGCGATCGTGTAAAATGTATTCCTATTTATCTCGTACCCTTGGAAAGTCGTTATAGTCGAAGATGGTGTCTTGGCCAACATGTACAGCTGATCTACAACAACATTGTCACTCATTAAATGTTTTCTCAACCAACTGCCGAAAGTCTCCATGTGGGCCTTCCTAATCCAGGATTCAGGTTTCCCCGGGTTGTCCGAGCGTAAAATATTCTTGTGTTTCTCAAAGTACGGAGCCACCAAGCTGGAATTGGTCAGAACTGTGTGGTGTGCTTCAGTCAGAGAATGGCCGTCCATACATATCGTTGATTTCCTTCCGATCATGCCTTTTCCACTTAGTCTCCCCTCGTGCCGCGATCGAGGAAGACCAATCGGCTTAAGGTCAGGAAAAAGTCAACACAAAACTCAATTACCTCCTCATTTCCATAGCCCTTGGCGATGCTTCCTTCTGGCCTAGCACGGTTACGAACATATTTCTTTAATACTCCCATGAACCTCTCGAAGGGGAACATATTGTGTAGAAATACAGGACCGAGAATGGAAATCTCTTCGACTAGGTGAACCAGGAGGTGCGTCATAATATTGAAGACGGATGGCGGGAACACCAACTCGAAACTGACAAGACATTGGACCACATCGTTCTGTAACCGTGGTAGAACTTCTGGATTGATTACCTTCTGAGAGATTGCATTGAGGAATGCACATAGCTTCACAATGGCTACTCGAACATTTTCCGGCAGGAGCCCTCTCAAAGCAATCGGAAGCAATTGCGTCATAATCACGTGGCAGTCGTGAGACTTCAGGTTTTGGAACTTTTTCTCCGCCATGTTTATTATTCCCTTTATATTGGACGAGAATCCAGACGGGACCTTCATACTTCTCAGGCATTCAAAAAAGATGACCTTCTCTTCTTTGGTCAGAGCGTAGCTGGCACGACCTTGAAACCATTCCGGATGCCGGTCATCAGGGTCTTTCAAGTGCTGCTGGTCCTGCCGTGCTTCCTTTGTATCATTTGTCTTCCCATACACGCCCAAGAAGCTTAGCAGGTTCACGCAAATATTCTTCGTAACATGCATCACGTCGATTGCAGAGCGGACATCTATGACTTTCCAATATTCTAGCTCCCAGAATATAGATTTCTTTTTCCACATGGGTGCGTGCCCGTCAGCTCCCTTCGGAATTGATTGTCCGCCAGGACCCTTTCCAAAGATGACTTTCAAATCCTTGACCATATCAAATACCTCAGCACCGAGTGCGTTCCGCGAGGCTTCGGCCGGTGATCTGCCTTGCCGTTGTAATGCTTGCCTTTCTTTCTTCCTGGATGAATTTTCGGAAGAAATCGACGATGCCCCAGGTACACGTTCTTCTTACAATTTGGCAAATGTACACTTTCAGTCTCATGTAAGCAGTGCGTGCATGCATTGTATCCCTTATTTGACTGTCCCGAAAGGTTACTAAGAGCAGGCCAATCGTTGATGGTTACGAAAAGCAACGCTCGTAGGTCAAATTCCTCTTCTTTGTGCTCATCCCACACACGGACACCAGGTCTGCCCCACAACTGTAAAAGTTCATCAACTAATGGCCTTAGGTACACATCGATGTCGTTGCCGGGTTGCTTCGGACCTTGGATGATCACTGGCATCATAATGAACTTCCGCTTCATGCACAACCAAGGAGGAAGGTTGTAGATGCATAGAGTCACGGGCCAGATGCTATGGCTGGAGCTCTGCTCGCCAAAAGGATTCATGCCATCTGTACTTAGACCAAATCTTATGTTCCTTGCGTCAGCTGCAAAATCTTTAAACTCTCTGTCGATCTTTCTCCATTGCGTTCCATCTGCGGGGTGTCTCAACTCCCCGTCCGACTTACGGTCCTCTTTGTGCCATCGCAACAACATGGCATGCTCTTTGTTCCAGACGTTTCAACCGTGGTATTATAGGAGCATACCACATCACCTTGGCGGGAACCTTCTTCCTGGGTTTCTCGCCCTCGACATCGTCAC
This sequence comes from Lolium rigidum, assembly GCF_022539505.1. Classification (NCBI taxonomy): domain Eukaryota; kingdom Viridiplantae; phylum Streptophyta; class Magnoliopsida; order Poales; family Poaceae; genus Lolium; species Lolium rigidum. Next base: position 19,188,989 of record NC_061511.1, read on the forward strand.
CAGGGTCATCGCCTCTGATCTTATAACGCAATGCAGTGCATACCGGGCATTCATTCAAATTCTCGTATTCAACGCGGTAGAGGATGCAGTCGTTGATGCATGCATGTATCTTCAGAAGCTCTAAACCTAGAGGGCAGACAACCATCTTTGCTTCGTACGTACTGGAGGGCAACTCGTTATTCTTTGGAAACATATTCTTCAACATTTTCAGCAAGTTTTCAAATCCCGAGTCAGCTACACCTTCCTGTGCCTTCCATCTCAGCAAATCCAGTGTGCAGCCCAGCTTTTTCAGACCACTATCGCATCCTGGGTACAGCGACTTTTTGTGATCATCTAACATGCGATCCAAATTCTCCCTCTCCTTTTCAGTTTCGCAGCGACTCCGTGCATCAGCAATGGTCCGACCAAGATCATCAGCGGGCTCATCACGTGCCTCTTCTTGATCACCTTCCCCTTCACCTTCCCCACCTTCAGCATCCTCCATGAAAGTATCACCGAAATGATCAAGATAGCTGTCATCGATGTCATCCCTTCTTCATATTTTTCCATTATAACCCCTCTTTCTCCATGCTTGGTCCAACAATTATAGCTTGGCATGAAACCATGCCGAATCAGGTGCAGGTGAACTTCCCTTGAGGAAGAGTAACCTTTCTGATTCTTACAGCCAACACATGGACAGATAACAAAACCCCCCTGCTTGTTCGCATTAGCCACTACGAGGAATTCTTTCAAACCCGTATTGAATTCGCCGGAGAGTCGGTTAGCGTACATCCATTGCCGATTCATCTGCATTATTATAATACAAAATATATAATTAACCATCATGCATTTGTTAAACTAAATAGAAATTAAACAATGAACTACACACATATGCATATTTTATCAATGACACATATATATGAAAGGTTCAAGTTGCTAACCGCGATCGAGGAGGAAAAAATAAATGAGGAAGCTCGATCAATTGTGGCTCCGACACTTCATATCATGTTTGTTTCATGCTCTTGGGGCATTTCATCAAACACCTTGTGTACATAAGAGGAGCCAAAAGCAAACCTACACCCCCTTGTGAAGTTTGTGAAGAGAAGTGGCACCAAATGGCTAAGTGCAGTGAGCTGAGGCCCTTTTATATAGGTATGGGCCTTTAGTCGCGGTTGGCCTTTGGGCCAGGCCTGAGGACATTTAGTCGCGGTTGGCCAGACCAACCGCTACTAAAGCCCCTCCCGTCCACCAGCTGGCCACCGAGCGCGCTGGGCCCAGGCCTTTGGTTGCGGTTCGCCACCCGAGCCGCGACTAAAGGCCCCATTGGTCGCGGTTCTTACATTTTCGCGACTAATGGGGCTGGACGGAAGGCCTTTTTTCTACTAGTGTGATTTATCCTTGGCATGTAAATAAAAGACACCATTTACAAAAAAGGGCAGGGCTGCATGACCAGTGAGAGTAGGGCGCCATCACTATTACCAACGTGAACAATATAATCAACAGTTACTTATTGGAGAAGAACTTTGTGATTAGTGGCTTGGTCGGCATCATATTCCAATACAGACTCAAAGGTGCATCCGGTACCATTATAATTATTATGGATACAAGTTTACTTCTCGACACTGTAATACCATCAAGGGCAGGCATTCATATAACGACATTCAATTGTTTTGGCTAGTTTATGCCTCTTTATATCCAACCCAACCTGATACATGCAAAAACACGCCGCTGGCCATTTTGCAGTCCGGGCTAGGACGGGATAAGTCTAAGATTTCCAAAGAAAACACCTGGGGTTGGAGGGGAATTAAGACATGCCTAGCACCTCGTGTTTCACCCACGATTCGACATCTCACTGGCGGCGCAGTGACAACGCCGACACTCACCTCCTGCCGCCGTCTCTGACACTCGCCCACCGACGTCCAGGACTTTCTCTGTCCTAACGTCTTCCTCCCACCCAAACTCCTTCCAAGCCTCTTCTTCGATCCCGCCACCATCGAGTCTCCCGATGCCGCCTTAAGCACTGTTGGCACTCTCTCACTGACGTCGAGGACTTTCTCTGGCCTAATTTCAGGCATGCATGCAACTGAAGTGCTATCATGCAGTAAGTAGGTAATAATTTAGGGAAGATGAGATAAAATATATCCGATAGGAATATAAGTAAAAGAGCATTATACCTAAGCATAATTGCCATTTGGTTGTGTAATCTGAACATTGCCTTTAGGAAGAACTTGGTTGATCAGGTTGAGAGGCATTTACTATTTGTGACTTCATGCATTGCAGATCTTCTATTACTGTTAACATGATGAATTTATGACATAAAAAATGAGATTTTATTCTTACAACGAGGACCGGGATTTCCTCCTTTTTAGGAGGGTGATGGTGACAGTGCTCTTTACAGGTTGTAGCAGAGGAGGAAGAGTGAGATGAAGTAAGAAGGAGCTGTTGCTTATATGCATCTCTTCACGTATGTCTAACTATGGAATTGAAGAGTTTGTCTCTTGCTCGGTTCGTTGTAATCTTGTATTGTTGCCACGTAGAATATCGTGATGCTATGACAATCAGCTTCATGTACAATCTGGTATTATTGCTGCTGTAAAAATTGCATTTGTACAAAGAAAAATATTCAGTCTCTCACTGCTCATTTTGACAACAATCTTTGCCATTTGTCTAAATTTTCGACCGGAAATGACCTCTATGTACCAAACAGACAACTTGGAGTAAGGATTGTGCTGATACTGGACTGCAGTGGAATCAAATGGATTTGGTGTGAGCGGTGTTTTCACCCGAACCTGCCCTGTGGGGTTTATACCCAATATTGCGATTTGAACCACTCACTACAGTTTGAACAATTCTAGCTAGTAGTTTTATCTTCAGTGAGTAGTCACTACGGTACAAAACGAGGCCTGAAATGGCTGAACTACCTTGGCAAATATTGGTTTGAACAATTCTAGCTATTAGTTTTATCTTCAGTGAATAGTCACCATGCTTTGTTTTTTTTTGGTAACTCGTTTGGCCAAAAAAAAAGAAACCCAAACAATACAATATCTTTGGTCCTCAAGCAATTTACAACTGAGTTTCATAACTGAAATCAACATCAAATATGCACTAGCAGATCTAATCACATGCAGACAAGCAAGCACATCTAGCAGATCTACAAAAAAGAGAGCAAATCTTTGTGCATACATATATGTGGAGCCCATAGGTGTTGACCGGGACAGTCACCTCCGCCGATCACAAGGATCATTGTTGTTGTCACCCATGGTGTTCTCGAGTTCACCTAACCCGTAGATGTAGAAGATACATATTTGGTGAGAAAGAATTCGAACGCAGACTAGCAGTCGAGCCGAGACCTCCCCAAAAAACTTATCGTCTGTCTTCCTATGCAACAGCTCACTGAGAGAGTATCAAAGGTTTACTCTCCAAGACTGCTGGCCGGGAAGCTTTGAGAGCAGCGTATCGAAAGGACCTTGGTCGCTTGATAGACTAATAGAGTGGAGAGATCTCTACATCTATTATGTATCTCGTCTCCTGTATAGCCTGACAGGTGGAGGCACCGAGTGATCAAACCGTCATGCGGTGGAAGACATGGCACGAGTCGAAAATGCTCCTAAGCCGTCCCCAAGCAGGCATTGTAGATGGACCTTTGAGGTTTCATAATTTGTAGGCTACATGGGCTACCTACATGTAATGCATCCCATATAAATAGAACATACTCCCTCCGGTCTTTTTTAATTGACTCGAATTTAGTATAAAGTTGTACCAAATTCGAGTCAATTAAAAGAGATCGGAGGGAGTACGTACTATCTTTGTGCTAAATGCATAACCAATTGAAAGACACTAGAAAAAAAAATATACATAAAATGAACTAAAAAGGTTTTGCTGGTCCGATAGTCAGAGAGTCGCGTCACTGTTCTCGATATTGGTCTGATATTGGAGGCGGTTCGAGAGCAGTGCCGTGACTAAGAGGCATCAGTGTGTTCGTAGTTTCGATATTAATTTCTGTACCCCCATATGTAGCATCTTTTATAAATAAATATACATAAAATGAAATAAAAAGTGCAGCCATGCCATAGAATTGCACACTTACGCATTTACAAGTTTGTATGAATGATCAAGCGTTGGGGCCTTCTTATGCGCATTGTCAGGTCACCATGCCAAGTTTTCTTGTGATGTGTTCAACATTGTTGAATGCGAGGAATAATAGGAAGTCGAGGAAGGAGAGTAAGGTGAGGAAGGCGAGTGAAGTGAACCTAGCTCACTTGGTTAGGGAAGTGGATTTACAATCTAGCCACCAAGGTTCAAGTCCCGAGGGACGCAGACTTGGGTTCTTATAGATCCAGAAAAAAATCATTGCAGGGGCTTCCCCTACCGTATTCTTGTAAAAAATAGGAGGAAGGCGAGTAACGTGAGGAATGAAAGGAAGGTGAGGAAGAACTCTTCGAAACTATTGTTATCTCGGGAAGAAGCAATATTATGGGGGTTGAGCAAGTACACCTCACAAAAATCCAACCTCCCGCACATACGTATGTTCGGATGCACTTGACCAATACGAATGTTCTTAGGAACACTATGGTATATTTCTTTGCGAATCTATCAATTATTTTGTTGATGTCTGCCAAACACCCGCACGGTGTGATATTCTCAAAGAGAGTGGCTGCTGGGATCATGTATTTTATCGCAGTTTTGTAGAACGGCAGACCAACTTCGTTGATATCTTTCTGGCCCAACATAGGTGGAGTTGGAGCCGAAGGCGAAGCCATCTAGAAAAGTTGGATGTTTATAGAGCCCACTGGAGAGTCGCGACACTACTCTCGAGCCGCCTCCAAATATCGGTTCTACCTATGCGAAGCTCTGGTCCACGACGCGTCCCTGCTGATTTGTAGGGAGGCGTGAATAAGAGAACCTATTCCAATAGTCAGGCAGGGCCTCATGTTGCGTCTTCGGCATATGAAAGAGCTCACGATACGCACGCTGGCGCTCCTGCTCCATGTGCAACCCCACTCAGAGCGTTCACCTTTTTAAACGTGATGGGCGTAGGAGCGTTTCGAGGCTAGAGCCACTTTGCCGCTTTACCGCCTGGGTTGTAGACATGGGACCCTTGGTGGTTGTCTTTAGGTCACTGAGCGCTGTGACTGTCACCGTGATGGCGGCTGGCATTGCAGATCCGCTATAGATGGAGCCTACCGAGTCTCTGCCTGAATCGTATTCGTGGATGGCTAACATTGACTCTTCACTCTTGTCTACTCCGCTGGTCACAACGAGGGTGTTGGTGTTAGAGGAGTCATGGCCATCAAGGAAGCTATCCATGTTTGTGTCCTGAAGCCCGGTGATCTCACACGAGTCGCTGAAGCCGACGAAAACGCTGATGTGCCCGATCAACATCGGTGGGACACAAGCAAAGGATGCCAACACATAGTTGCAGCCGCAACGAGAGATGAAGACATAGTTGCAAATCTGGAATGACATCATCACCGACCGAGGAAAGTGATCTAGCCAGATGCCATTTTCCCCATGGTGGGCACCAACTGTTGAGGTTTTCTAGACACATATTCTATAGAGGGTGGATGTGATGGAGATCGGAGACTCATGGGAAGATATTGGATCATTGATGTACCCAGGTTCAACCTTTCTTAGCGAAGTACTCTTGCCTGATTGTATTGCTTAGATCCATTACAAGGAAGCCAAAGGTGGGGGTCAAGACTAATGCTAGCATCTGAGCGTAATGAATCTAAGGATTGTGACCTCTAACAAAGCCTTATATATACCACTTGGCTAGGGTTAACAGGATATGTGCCAAGTTGGTTAGGATCCAAGTCAACAACTTCACCGCCAAGTCTCCAACTACGCTTAAGATTCATCTTCATGTCATCCGACTAGGCCTTCAAGTCAGCCTAATCCCTCTGTATGTATGCCCACCAAGGAGGCGACCATGATATGTCACATGCCAACCTATTGTGGAGATCCGACTCGGCTCGGGCCTACATATTCTTTATTTCCTCGCCATCCAACGCGTGGGCGACAGCTCCTACAAACTGCAACTTCTGGAAGATTCCCTCAACCACCAGGTTAACCAAAATCCGCAATTGCGTCGTGTTGTGCCTCCTACTGTAGAGGTTCTCGTAGACCTACCAACACTTGCATCAGCACCACCTGAACATGTTCAAGTGCTCCAGACTAGACTGTACCAACACGGCAGAGACACAAGGACGAAAGTGTGAGTCCAGTGGACGGGCCAGCCGGAGATGTTGGCAGCATGGGAGGACTAGTAGGAGCTCCTGCACAGCTTCCCGGAGGAGCCATTTCGGGGACAAGCTCACTCTCAAAGGGGGGAGATTTTCATGACCGGTGATACTACCGACACCAAGTCAGCACCCGGTGCTACCACGACTGGACCAGTCAACATCGTCGCTCCTGATGTGATGTTGTTACGCTGATGCAAGCGAGCCCGGAAGCCCAACCCGTGCTACATGTGAGCCTGCCCAGGTACCCTTGGCCAGAGTGAGATCGAGCTACTTAAGTGCAACATTCTGTTGGTAACCTAGTGTGGAAGAGCTGAAGAGTGACAAAGACTCTCCTCTATCCCCTTGTTTCTCCCTTCCCCAAGTCCTGTAACCCTAGACTACTTGTTTCGAATTTGTATGTGAGATAATTGTGGGATCGTGACATATAGCTAGTAGTTTTATCCTTAGGGAGTAATCCACATAGGGTGTGAAGTTTTTTTCGAGAGAGAATCAACCTGTAGTTGGATGGTTAGGAGGGAAGTGACACCCTAGTACACCAGAGTTTAAATCCCATATTTGACACTTTTATGTCTCATTAAAAAAGGCGAAGTATTCTTCAGTGTGAAGCGACGATCGCGTCGACAGCGAGCCGTCCGTGATGACTTCATCAATCTCAAGACAAGCCGAATTAGTTTCTTGGATTCAGTCTCTTGGAGGTGCTTATAGATGTAGAATGTGTGTGCATTCATAGTGTTGAGTCAGTGTATGTACGTACGTGTGAGCGTCTGTGTTTGTACTATACGTGTTTTTCAATTTGAAAATTTGTATCCCGTGCGCTATTTTCTCGTTCCGTGTCAGATGTGAACTTTCAGCTCCTAACTTGCCAGTTGGTGGAAAAAAACCAATCAGTAAAATATCATTTTTTTCTAATAGAAGGGCTAGCTATAATTAACGGGAAAGAAATATCACTATGAGGTGTGAGGTTGTCTTAGGAAAGAAATGGTTCTCGTCTTTCTAGATATGCATTGCCTTGGACAGCATACTTGTCTTCGGAACAAAATCTTTCGTGTTTCCTTACATATAAAATTCCCGCCTAAATATTAAAAATGTCCAAATATTACACAATACCTTAGCTATAAAACGAGACCTCCTCCCCGCTCCCTCTCTCACACAGTCACACACACCACCATTTGTTAGAACTTCTTGGTTTAGTGCCATGGTTCGTAGCGGCAAAACCAAGCTTCAATTCATCGTGGACCGCAAGGAACGCAAGAGGACGCTGGAGAAGCGCCTCCCTAACCTGTTGAAGAAAACCAGGGAGTTCGCCGTCCTCTGCGACGTCCCCACCAGCCTCGTCGTGTACTGTCCCGGCGAGGACCACCCGGTGGTCTGGCCTTCGCCGGATGTGGCCGCCGACCTGCTGCGCCGGTACAACGAGTTGGAGGACTCGCAGAGGCTCAAGCATAGGCTAGACGGCGCGAAATTCATCGGCAAGTTGGTGGACAAGGCGAAGGCGGAGCTGTCCACTGTCCAGCGCGAGATACGCGGCAAGGAGATCGACCTCCTCCTCGGCAACTTCTTCGCCGGCCGCCGCGGGAGCTTCGACGACATGTCAACGGAGGTCTCCGCCGCCCTCGAGTCGACGGTGGAGAAGAAACTCCGGACCGTCAAAGCGCGCCTCCAGGAGTTCCATGGTGGTGCCGTCCTGCCGTCCCTTCCTACGAAGCTGGTGCAGCCACCGCCTCTCCTGCAGGACGACGTCCAATTCCCTCAGCCGCTTGACGTCAGCGACGGCAGCGGCCTGCCTACCACGGAGGAGCTTCAAGCTGTCTTCACGAAGTCTGGGATATTTACCGCGCCGCCGCCCAGCCCTTCCGTGGACAATATCATGTAGATCGGGGGCTACCCTAGCTATCTTACCTTCCAATGCTGCTCCTACTTCTGCATGCATGGCCAGTCAATGGAGACATGGAGTTATCATTCGTTTGGTTTTCTTAAATATCCGTGCCGTCGGCAGGGGCGGAGCTCCCAGTAGGGCAAGGTAGGGCGGCCGCCCTACCTTGATTTTTGGCAAAAAACTACATATATATAGGCATTTGTCAGTGTATATTCGAGGTATAGCAGTTTTAGCTCGTTTCTGGAAAATAAACGAAGAGAAATACGTAAACTGGGCTGATTTCTAAATGCCTCAGCCGAACTGGGCTTGATGGGCCGCTCGCGGGGAGCCGCGACTGGGCGAGTGCGGACCGCACAAGGCCCTCAAGCCACGATCGCTCGTTGCCTCGTTCTGTTTCTCAGCCATCGCTCGCTACTAGCTAGTCCGTCGACGCTCGATCGCGATCGCCAATCAGGCCTCCTCTTCGCCACGCACGGACGCATCGACGCCGTGGTGAATCGCGGTTCTCCCAGACTCCCACCGAAAACGGCGCCCCGGGCCCCGGCCACCAGGCGCGCTGTGCTGCCCCGGACTGCTGCTGCCTACTGCTACTAGACAAAACGGAGCAGCGGCGCCGGCGAATAGGGATGGCAACGGGTCTGCTCCCCGCCGGGGAGTGCCATCTCATCCCCATCCCCATTTAGTAATCGGGGAGACGTTTTTCCCATCCCCATCCCCACCGGGTTCGGGGCGAGGATCGGGTTCCCCATTAAGAAGCAATTCGTCTTGTAATTTTAGGATCTTATATATTTTGCACATAGAAATAAGCAACTTTGTAATATGTACGAGATAAAATGACAACATATTAGTATCATATGTTTAATAATATTAAAATATACTACATCACACACTATATTACAACATATTTCATATAAAAATATATCAATTTACATGTATATAAAATTATAACGGGGGTTAGCGGGGAGCGGGGATGGGGAGACCTTTTAATCCCCATCCCCATTTTAGCTTACGGGGATGAAAGTTGCCCATACCCGTCCCCTAATAGATGAATTCCCCACGGGTTTACGGGGAACGGGGCCCCATTGCCATCCCTACCGGCGAACGCTCACTCGCTCAGGCCAGGCCGGCATCCAGACTTTCGGTTCCGGAGTAGATCGACGATCGAGCATTGATGGACAGAAAAATGAAGGGACCTGCAGCTGCAAACAGCAAACAGAGGAGGTACAACGTTTTTGACTATGTACTGATTTCATATATTCATTATTGGATGCGGATAATAGGGTTTGAAGTTAGGAATTGTGAACTAGGTAAATTTGCAAATACTCAACTGAATACTCATGTCTTAATGTTGTGAACTGCAGATATAAAAAGATATTTTTATATTTTTGTGTCAATTTTTTTTTGTTATAAAGTTCGCCCGACCTCAAATTTTTTTCGTCCTTCGCCACTGGCCGTCGGAGTGGTCATTTGGTTTCCATCGAGTTGTCTAGTTCGACCCGTAGCATCAGTACTCCTTGTTCAGTAGCATCAGAATTATCAAATTTACTTAATGCATGGGTTTCTCTCTATCTCCAATTGTATGCTGTACTCCTTCCATAAGATTACTTAATGAAATAAATTAATATATGTTGTCAAAATACACTGGCGCCCGGCCATCTTCGTTAACTATCAGTTTTTATTTAACACTGTATATCTTTCGTGTTTTGTTCATACGGCTGTTCTTCAACTTTTCAAATATGTGACATACTGCCATGCATTTGTGGGTGAAATTGTTCATACACGATACTTCCTTTTACATGGACTCGTGGGACGGTTCGGTGGTTCTTTCGGGCGCCACCTCTCACGTCTGGAGCGGAGAGAGGAGGAGGGGTTTGGGTTTAGATGGTTTGTGTTGGGAAATTTGGGTCTCCCATCAGAAGGTATTTCGGTGAGACAACTAGACTAAGTCAACTCCACATTTAACATTACGTGGATCTTATCCATTTATCTCTTTAGTATTTAGTATATATAATACTTGAATACATGTGCGTTGCTATGGCCTCGTTAATTTTTGTTGCCTCAAATGTAGACAGTAAGGCATATAAAAAAATGTAAGACGTAAATGACGTGTTTTTGCTTCGTATGCAGCCCGAGGACTAATTTCAAACATGAAAAATTACCATGGACAATATGGGAAAATTAATCATAAATCAGGAATAGTTCCAACTTTAAGATGACATCGTACAAATATAATATTTGATATCGTCTTTGCATGTTAGAATTACATGTTTGATATTATAAAACATGCATAAATGGTTAATATGAAACTCGAGAAAGAAATTCAGTGCAACCAACATCATAAAACACTAAGGAATAGGTAAATTTTTTTTTTCTTTCTCAAATGCCAAAGAGCTTTTGTTAGCGAAATAAACCTTCTCATTTAACATCTTAACACAGGAACAACATACTTGAAATTTATATGATCCAAGCGATGAGAGAAAAAGAAAGGATGCAAATTAAAATTTTAGTGCAGTATCTTTGACATAAACCAATACAAATCATAAATAAATTTTGTGAATGGATCTCAAGTGCAGTTCAACAGTAACATGGTGCACCTGAAAATGACCTAGTTGGGTCGTAACTTCACGGAGGTACTTCTGAAACAATTATCTTATGAATTACCAACCATTCAGTTCGTGCGCGTTGAGATAAAAATCTGAAAGAGTAAGGAGAAATTTTCATAAGAGACCCACTTCTCAGCAACACAAATAATAGTACGCCCCCCATTTCAAAAGAATTGCCCGAAAATAGATGTATCATAAATGAGAGCTATACAGACAAAATTAGAACGAGGAAAACAATGTACAGAAGAAGCGGTATATTGCTTCAATTCTCCATTTTTTAAGTCTGTCATCTCATATAAAGTGTAGACGGCTTGATGCCTCTATGGCTGTGGCATAAATATCAATAGAAGTTCTTGTTTCAACTAACGGCAACAGTGCCTCGAGTGTTGCTGCTCTTCTCTGCCAAGTATTGGTGCCTGGCACTGAAGAGTATCTAACTCATATGTTGATAGGTACAGCATCAGAAAAACACGATCGCATGGTTGGTTAGCTCAATGTCTCCACCCTATATCACTTGGTGGTGGTCATGAGATCGAATCTTGTTGTGACCATATAATTTTTACCAGCTTAAAACTATTTGTTGTAGTGTTAATGGGCCGAATTTGGGGCCCTCAAAAATTCAGGGCCCTGTGCGGGCCGCACTGGTGGCACACCTGACCGCCCGGGCCTGGGAAGGGGAGAGACTGAGGGAGAGGGAGAGGGAGAGGAGGGAGGGGATGGGAAGAGGGAATGGGGAGGGCGAGAGAGAAATATATTGGTGAAAACATAGTCAACAGACTAGGGCACGAGGAAGGGGGTTTAGCCATTGACCGGTGGCTATTGTGAGATGGTATGTGGCAGAAATACGATAGTGGAGTGATGTTGTGGGGACGGTATCTTTGGTGTATGCTATTTCAGCGGAGCCACACATGCTTGAGCACCGAAACCGAGTGCTTATTTCAAAAGAAAAAAGAGTAAACCAAGTGTCAGAGAAAAATAACGAGACGGTGATGGTTTGTCAAAGGAATGTGGGATGGCTCTTTATTTATCTTTACTATTAAGGTGAAACCTGCGAATAACTGGTATCACACATCTAGGAATTACAAACCAAATGCCAGCCGTAACTGACAGTCCTTATCCCTCGTGTCCTTTCCTCCAGATAATTTTGCCTCGATCACATCTGCTTACTATCTCAACAAATCCCCCCCCCCCGCGTGTAAATCAGCTGTGCATATCACTTCTTCAGTTCTTCCTCGTCATGGATAATTGCCACTAACCATCATCGCCCTTTCGGCCGACTATCATATCGGTGCTTGTTGCTGCCAAAGATATACAAGATCACTTTATGCGGTTTATAATTTTTGTACATGGATTTTTTATATTGATCCCATGGTCCATGTTCATGCTCTGATTTTTTGTTTGGGAGTTCTAGAAAGGTTCTTTACTCAATTTAAATACGATTAAAGTTTTCTTATTATTAAATAAATCCAGAGAACATTTGAGGATCACAGACTATAGACTCTCATTTTTATCTCTTCGAAATGACAAAGATTAAACTGATATTATTTTCCGTCCATGTTAGAACATTATGTTGAGTTTTGTATTGTTGACACTGATATGTATTAATATTAAACTCTATTACAAAAAATGAAACCGTGTCTAGGAGGAACTAGACACTTTTTGATATAGTAGAATCGGGACCTGGCGTGACAATTCCCAGATTCGTTCATGACAGGAATCGAACTCCGGTCGCGACCCCAATCACTGGGCTAAGCCCACGTCGTCATTAAACTCTATTACAAAATTGATTCTTTGATAAAACTAATTGACCGCAAGTTCATATTGATTTTTGGGGAAGGCTGGCACCCATTATACATCGGCATTGCCATGACAATTATGGAAGGCTTCCGAATTTGAAAAACGAAACACATTCCAACCTTAGATACATCTAAAATATATTAATTATCGTTTTTACCGTTGCGAAGCACGGGCACTCTGCTAGTAGCGATAAGTGTGTTTTATCCATCTTCTCCCGCTAGTCATATAAGAGAGAGTCCAATCATTATATGTACCCGAAACAGAAAAATAAATAAAGAAGATCATCCCATTTCCAGTGTCAATGTATATTTACCTATTCGGTGTATATTTACTGTTCGTCTTGGATCACTGGGTGGGATGTTGGATGGACAGTTCGAGAGAAAGGAGGTGTCGGTGGGGTGCCCGATCCGTGTGCTGTGATCTGATTGGCTTGTTCATGGGGAGGTTAGAGAAGAAGGCGGCGTGAAGGCTTTGATTCGATCTTGTTTGTTTCCGTGTGCGACCGACAGCGAGAGGATCGCTGGATTTTTTTTTTTTTTGAACATGCGACTATGCGAGAGGATGGCTGGATTTTGTAGTTCGCTCGGTTACGATTCCTTGTTGTAGAGTTGTACTCGGACGCGGCGTGTCAACTCCAAATTAATCGGCCAGACAGACGTCCATATTAAAAGCACATCGATCGGTCCACGAGAGGCCCCAACATACATCGATCAATCATCTCGATTTCCAGCTCCGGGAAGAAGCCGATCAAACCAGGCATGGATGCGCTCGACATGGACGGCATCATCCAACGCCTCCTGGACGCGGAGCACAGCTCGCCGGAAGAGACTCCGCCACTCTCCAACACGGAGATCAAGCTCCTCTGCGCCGCGGCCACGAAGGTCCTCCTCTCCCAGCCCATGCTCCTGCGCCTCGACGCCCCCATCAACATCTGCGGCGACATCCACGGGCAGTACTCCGATCTCCTCCGCATATTCGGCACCACCGGCTCCCCGTCCGACACCAACCGCTACCTCTTCCTTGGCGACTACGTGGATCGCGGCAGCCGCAGCATCGAGACCATCTGCCTCCTCCTCGCCTACAAGGTCAAGTACCCCGACGCTTTCTTCCTCCTCCGTGGCAACCACGAGTGCTCCTCCATCAACTGCTCTTACGGCTTCCTGGACGAGTGCAAGAGACGAGGCCTGGGCCACAAGCTCTGGAATATCATCAACGGCTGCTTTGGCTACCTACCGCTAGCGGCGCTCGTCGGGAAGAAGATATTCTGCGTGCACGGCGGCCTGTCGCCGGAGCTGGAGAGCATGGACCAGATATGCGGAGTCAAGCGCCCACTGCCGCAAGTCCCCACCGAGGGCCTCGTGTGCGACCTTCTCTGGTCGGACCCAGACGCCGCCGACGAGTGGGGCTGGGGCGAATCCAAGAGGGATAGGTCGCACACCTTCGGGTCCGACGTGGTGGCCGAGTTCGTGGAGAAGCACGGGCTGGCCATGGTGTGCAGGGCGCACGAGGTGAAGCAGGGCGGCTACGAGTGGTTCGCCGACGGGAAGCTCGTCACGGTCTTCTCTGCGCCCAATTACGTCGGCCAGTGCGACAACGCCGGCGCGGTCATGACCGTGAACCATGATCTCACCTGCTCCTTCCACATCCTCCAGCCTACTCCGCTTCTACTTCTTGCTGATGACTTGCATGATTCTTCTTAAGCACGCGTGAGTGTACTTTAAGTTATCTATATATGTAGTAGTAGTTTGGCTAGCAGACAAGATGAGCATCCAGTAGTAGTATTTAACTTCACTATGAGTGATGTTTGTCTCCAATTGAACTGATATCCAGTAGTAGTAGTATCTTCTATCTCTAAATAGCTAGCCCTATTTTCCTAGTCCCTCGTGAGGCCACGTCACCCCAATTTTCTATATATGTAGTAGTAGTTTGTACTAGCAGACAAGATGAGCAGTAGTAGTATTTAACTTCACTATGAGTGATGTTTGTCTCCAATTGAACTGATATTGGTCATAAGGACCCTGTTACAACAAATGGATCTTAGACTACGCATAATAGAGATATCATAGTTAGTAACATATGCATCTCGTGCATGTAAAAACTGATGTGACACAACAATTAAAGATGAAAGAGATAATAATAGTATCATAGAGATAGATACCCCATCATAATATGTATTACTAGAAAATTTAATATCATATAGAGGAGAGATTTGAAAGTGGTATCATAGGTCGATACCATATCATAGCACGTAAAACTAAAAATTTGAATGGAAAATATCATGTACACAAATTTGTATTGAGATTTTACAAAATATTAAATACGATGAAACTATAATACTACCTCATAATACTATCACTACGAAAAAATGTCCAGGTACCGATGGTCAGGATCTGTGCCGACGACTTTTTGTCGGGGCCGTCGACACACGGTTCCAATAGAAAAAGAGCAAGTTGTACCGACGGCCACCATCGCAAAAAAAAAACGGTCGTCGGCACAGGCTCGGTCTGGCTGTCGGCACACGGGTCTCCGCCGTGACAGTGAGGCAACATGTATTATGTGATCTAGCTGTTAGCAACACATTTTATATATGAAAATGTATCTACGATTTTTTTTACATCCGATTGCAACCGACTTCGGCCTTTTATCGAATTTTTAGATTCCCAAAAATCGAGAAGGAAAACCGATTTTTTTAGCTTTTAGATTTTGATGGAAAAAATAATAATAATTGAATTGAACTTATCATTTGAAGATTTATCATTACCTATTCATTGTTCTTTAGTCCAATAATTGTTTGGAATTCAAATAATAAAGTAGTGTGATGTCATAGCCCAAGGTTAATAGGGTTGATATGGTAGTATTGTCAACAAGAATAACTCCTCTGCCGAAGCTCACCCGGAAGGAACGAAGAAGTTAAGCGTGCTACACTGGAATTTTTTTGATTATTAATAATTAATCCGACCTAATATTAAGCATGGTTAGAGATTAAACTGTCAAACCATTCAAAAAAAATTAAAAATAATGCATCGTTAGGTCTCCATCGGGCTCACCTGGGAGCTGTGTGCCGATGGGAATGCCTGTGACAACGGCTAAATAGGCTGTACCGAGAATATTATGCCGACGGCCACCATCGGCACAGCCTATGCTGAAAGCTAAAATGGCCTTTGCCGACGGCACCTTGACTAGTTCTCGCAGTATATGCTATGCATTATAGAGGTGGTATGATAAGCTAGTATCATATGCATGATAATACTATATAATACTTACCATTGTGAATAATCTTAACCATGCGCCAACCAAGTGCATTCTCGAACAAACACAGCACGCACATGCAGGCTTCGGTCCGCAGTAATCACGTTTGTACTATCATGCATGGGATTAGTCGGTTTATATTTAATATTAGATAAATAATACATATTATTTACATGATTAGACTCTATAAAATACATAGAGTATGTTCAAAATTAAAATGAAAATGAAAATTAAATCTATTTGAGGTGTATTATAAATATATATATTAATATATTTAATTAAAAAATGTAACAGCCGCCAATGTTGTCCACACGCTACCATTAGTAACCTAATAATTCAAACTAGCAAGGTCTAGCGCGGCGGCACGCCGCGCCAAATGTTATTTAGAATAAACAATGGTTTTATTTTAGTGCATTGCATAGTTCTAACAGGATGCTAGTTGTCACTTTTCACTAATATTCAAACTGGTTACTTCCACAAATATTCAAACTGATTGTAGAGAAACCATCCATAGAGAAGACGTGTAGATGCATGCCACACATTATGGGAGTATTAACATGAAGATTAGCCGATAAGTTTGTATCTCGTCCCAAATTTCAGTACAGCATCAAAGAGAAATGAAACCCTACGTTCAGTTTAAAACATGACACACATGTGCTAATCTAACCAGAGCCTAAAAAACAGTAGAACACATGCCAGGACTGGACAATCATCTTGATTCTTCCTACTTCATTCAATTTCCATGCCTTGAGCTATTGTGTAAAGGAACAGTACCACTCGTGAGCTCCCCGTCGAACAACATTGTCATCATTCGGGCAGCTGGCATCTATCTAGTTGAGGAGACGCTCTCCTAAGTTTCCTTCCTTCTGCGTCCCCTTCCTTCTGATAGGCGGCAAAGTTTGCTCGTGCGCCTTCGATATCTAAGTTTATGCATGATACATGTTTCTTCTTTGGTCTTTGACCTAAGCTCACATATTCAATCAAGGTCGCAACCTGCACTTTGAAAAAAAAAGTTCATAGAATAAGTTTATAAGGCCACAAAGCTGCATACATTTATAGATGGAAAAAGTAGATAATTTACAAAGATTGAGTTGCACGGAATGAATAAAACAACATTCACATAGCACCTAATAAAAATCATACCAAAAATGTGTGGGATAAATCATATTTTCCTTCATATTCCCTCCTCTCTTAATCTTTCATTCTCCAGGGAGAAGGCATGTATTCTGTCTTGTCTTCCATATTCATCTTGTCTACACAATATACTGTAGGATACAACAAATATATTTTAAAAATATGTAGTTTAAGCTAGGACAACAAATAAGTTATCTACATATCTATTGCATAACCTTCTCCAAGATATTGTTGCAAAGTCTCAACTTTGTTCCACACCCAACCCTTTGACTAACATTTGGGTTCCACAACCTATGGTCGTTCCTCATTGTGAGATTGAGTAGAGCAAGAGACTGGAAATTCTCATGTGTAGACTAAGTTAAGCAAATACATGCCCACTGGAATAGAGCAAAAATTGACCTTATAAAATGTCTTATTTACTCCATTTCAGAATACTTTGTGTGGAGGTTATCTACATCCCTCATCTGTATTATCACCTTACTTTTTGACAGATTCAACAACATTATAACCTGAACGGACAAAATCATTGCATTATATCTAAAATTTAATCATTTATGTGTTTCTGAGCTGCTAATTTCAAAATAATTTCAATAAAGTCAACCATGTCAGCCTACTACTACCTAATAATCCTTGATTATTCGTTGACTAGATATGACAACATGCTAACTTCACTGCCAACTGGATATTTGATATGTATGCGTATGTCAAATAGTAATAGACACAATGGTACCTCTTAACCATATATATCACATTTTACAACAATATCATGGGACTGAAATATGGAATCATCCAATAGCCAACAATAAACTTGCTAACCATTGTTGCAGAACCATAAAAAAATATTAGCAATTCAAAGTTCTAACCGGAAAAATAACATTTTGAGTTAGTATCAAACTGAGTAGGACTGGGGTATGACTTGACTTAAACTGTAATATAACTAAAAGTAAGAAATTTTCACCTTTAGTTGGTATACCTCGGGTACCAACTAACTAATTAAAGGAGACATGGTGTTATACCTCTTGCAACCCAACATAGTGCTACAACCATTCCAGAGTATGCATATCCTTAATTAGACTTATTCCCTGACACCAACTTCATCTAATAATGAGTGAAAATGAGAGTGTAGTCAATGTGTCTTGGATGCTATGAGTTCCTCGAATCAAATCATGAAAGGATTTGGTGCATTCATCACATAGAATTACATGTGCAGGCTTTACAATCTGTAAGAGTAAGCAAGTTTGAAATTGATAAATATACCAAGAAATTATGTTCATGTAACAGAATCTGCCTATAACCAGTGGAAATAATCACATCTTTATAAATGGAGAGAACAACATGGATACTACCAGTCCCTTTTCATCCCTATCTTGAGTTCTTCAATGAAAAAAACTTCTCATGAAAATCCAGCTAATTCCAGGAACAGTGGGAGTTACTTACTGGAGAATATACATTCTTCCATTTACTATTAAGTACATAATCTTGCATGAGCTTATTTAATTTCCCCTTTTCATAAGACACTATACCTCTCATGAACAATGATCAGTGAATTTTCAGTTCCACAGTTGTGATCTCCACCATCATCTTTTTTATGTTATTGTAATGTTACTATTTGCTTTGCTTTTCTAAGTGTACTAGTTGGTTTGATAATATTGTCAAGAAAAAATTATCCAAGGTACTGCTATAGCAAAATTTCTTTTTCCTGCAAGTCACACTATTCAGATCTCCCATTAACCAATATAAGCAAGGTACTTGCATTTTCAGATATCCATTGTGCGTAAACGACTAACACCACTTATTTATTAGTCGTCAGTGAAGCAATGAAAATCTGGCGCATCTAAATTAAATATAAATTTATTATGAGCTATTCTAACATAAATTTACACAAACACAACTTCAAATCATTGTGGTCAGTTCGAATGCCCTCTCTATAGTTTTACACGGTAATAGTGTATACAAAGAACTATAACTTCTTTCCACCCATGCACATCTAATATGTCTCCTTGGAATATTAATTGACACAAATACTCCATTTTAAAAAGGAGATTTAAAATATATTATAGAGTAGATAAAATTATACGCACCTAAAAACATATAATATATATTAAACTATTAATACCTGCGGAAATTAGTCTTCAACAAAATCAAGTCATATCTGGCAATAGAATGCTAGCTTCAAAAAATTCCACGGAGTGGAGTTTGCCGAGATGCATGTAAGACATGAGAAACCTGACAAAAGTAGATGTTTTGAGAAAGTTCTGATGATATAAATAATCTTATTGGACTACACTACATGTTTCCCACGATTTGGAATTACTTCATGCCAAATGACATAAATTTGTTGATTGGATTGTATCTGATTGTAAAAGTGTATATGCATTGGCAGCATTCTGCCATGTGCTTACATAATTTGCATCTTCCCGGCTTGCTTAAAGAATCACATGAAATAAATAAAATAAAAAGAACAGAAGTAACCAATAAAAGAAAAAAATTGATGTATATTGTTGTACCATGACTCCTGCACTATGTCGACACACCAAAATTTCTGTTACTCTAGTAATCAATACAATTATACTCTATTATGAAAACTATAATAGTTATCTCACAATTCAAGAAATATACCTCACATAAAAATATATATTTTAGATCAAAACAAATTCATTACAACAACTACATTCTGTGCTAGAAGAGGTCTGGTATAGAGGCGGCTTTTATTACAGGTTCTTCTTATCATTGACACATAAAAGCCCCAATAACATCTGTAGTGCAGAATAAAGGAAACCTTAAAGTATGCATCTGCTATGCATGCTTCCAGAACATCAAATGGATAAGCATTATATGATACAGAGGGAAATTCTCAGGCTGATAAGTAACTTCCTGAATCATTGTGCATTGAGCAAAGTTGATCATGTACGGATGGCTTGCCGTTCTGCTTCTTCGGTGCTCCGGCGACAACGAACATCTCAAGCGTAGATAAAGCCATTCTTCAATTAGTCTCTTAATTTATCGGCACGGTTGATCGGTACACAGCCCCCTCTACCATGTTTCCCTGAAAAGGTGGCCAGACTTTTATATTATCTCTACAGAAAAAACAATTAAGTTTGTTACCAAAGCATTGCCGGGGAAAATGTCTATGAGCTTTAATGAGGGAAATTACAACTTTAATCGCATATAGTTTTCTCCTTGTATAAATAATTGGAAATATTATAGCAATAATGTGGTATCTTTGCACTATATAAGTACCTCGCATATACTGACTGAAAATTCAGATGCGTCTGTATTTCGTATTATCTTGCGGTGGGCGAACCACTTTTCCTTAATCCTTTACCATATTATTATCAGGCCGACTTTTCAGTAGCTTACAAAGATAGTAAAGAAATATTGATCTATTCATAGATGAATGAATAATAGGGTTAAGTACTTGTAGATAAGTAGCATTATAATGGTAAAAAGAATACTATCATATGTCAAGTTTAATTACAACAAGTAGATATAATCAGATAATAATGTATTTGTTGGGAGAAGAAGGCAACATATTGGTTCCAACAATTCAAGTGGTTTATAACAAAGTGTTCGAATTTTCTAGAAAAATAACTCACGATTGACGACAATAAAATCTATCTCGTATAAGTGATGAGGTGTGTCCTAATCTCTATATTCCCAGGTGCGCCAACACGCACCATTTCCATCGGTAGCCTCCGTATGATATGTCTTTTACCAAGGAAATGTGCATCCTTACATTCCCAATATGCCTACAATTATAGGTTATTAATGCAAATAGAGACTGACAGTTGCATAATACGGTGAGTAGATCAGAAAGAAAAAAATGAAGGAAATGATATAGAGGAAGAAAGATATACACAAATTGAGCGAGAAAGAATTCACCTTATCAATCTAGTGGCTACTGCAAGATTTCCCGCCTCCAAGCTTTGGCGTCAGACAAAGCACAAAGTACTACCCGAGAAATAGGCACGAAATTGACCAAAGAATAACCAGAAATAGCATGATCAGAAGACGGGAATAATTGATCGATCTTAGAGCCGAGGCAGTACCAACTGCAGCACCTTGCGAAGCATGCCAATTGTGCCGGGAACGGGAGGAACATCACGCGGAACAGAACGCAAACGGCCGGGAATACATGTAGGCCCACCGTGCCTTGAAAGCCCGCACCCGGGGGGGCCGAACTCACTGTGTGCGCCGTGCCACCAGTTGACCATGGTCGCATGGATCCTTGAACTTGCGCCCCGAGACTCTGAACCAGGGTGATTGGGGGCTTTATCCTCTTAGGACGCCCAACACTCCCCTTATTCTAATTCAAACTTGAAAGGCTAATTGAAAGTTCAAAATAAAAGTCACGGCACGCCCGTTAACGGGAAAAAATATGACAATGCAGATACGTAAAAGGTGGAGAACATATCTAGTGATACCACATCTTATTTGATACCATGATACCATTTTTCAAAATTTGAATTCTAAGTGTCAAAAAATTCGGAAACAAAATTTTACACGTTCACAAGATGTGTGTTTGCATGTCCTATAATTTGTATAACCAAATGTGAAACACCCTTAGAGAAACAAAAAAGGGAAATCCAACATGAATAGTGTCACATAAAGACAAAAGCACAAAATGGCACTATTCATATATTATTTGTCTTTTTTGTTTTTGTTTATGTATTTTGAATTTGGGTCTGAAAATTATATAGAATGTAAACACACATCTTGTGAACAGCCACAAATTTGTTTTAGAATTTTTTGACACTTACAATTCAAATTTTGAAGAGTGGTATCATGGTATCATTTAAGGTGTGGTATCACTAGATATTTTCCCGTAAAAGATATGCGGTCGTCTTAGGAAAGAATTTATTGTCCTCTCTCTAGATATGCATTGCGTAGTACAGCAGTACATATCTTCCAAAACAAAATCTTCTGTGTTTCCTTACATATATATTGCAATTAAAAGTATCCAAACATTGCACAATACTTTAGCTATAAAACAAGCACTTCTCACCTATCACCAAACACACACATACACCATTCGGTAGATCTCCTGGGTTTAGTGCCATGGCTCGTCGTCGTGGGGGCATCAAGATTCGATACATCATGGACCGTGCGGAGCGCAGGAGGACGCTGGAGAAGCGGCTCCCTAATCTGCTGAAGAAAACCAGGGAGTTCGCCGTCCTCTGCGACGTCCCCACCAGCCTCCTCGTGTACCTCCCAGGTAAGGACCAGCCGGTGGTCTGGCCGTCGCAGGAGGCGGCCCTAGGCGTGTTGCGTCGGTACAAAGAGGAAAGGGAGTTGCAGAGGTTCAGGAATAACCTGGACGGCCCGGAATTCATCCGTAAGATGATTGACAAGGCGAAGGTGGAGCTGTCCACCCTCCAGCGCCAGACCAGAGACAAGGAGATGAGCCTCCTCATCGACGACTTCTTCGCCGGCCGCCGCATGAGCTTCGACGACCTCTCACCGGAGGTCCTCGCTGCCCTCGAGTCGACGGTGGACAATAAACTCCGGGCCGTCACCGCTCGCCAACAGAAGCTCCTTGGCGGAGCCGTCCTGCCGCCCCTTCCTACGCAGCTGGTGCAGCCACCGCCTCTGGTTATGGCGCCAACGTTTTCTTCGAACCTGCCGCCCCTTCCTTCGCAGCTGGTGCAGCCACCGCCTCTGGTTATGGCGCCAACGTTTTCTTCGAACCTGCCGCCCCTTCCTCCGTCGCTCGACGCCAGCGATGTCAGGGGCCTCCCTACAACGGATGAATTTCAAGCTTTCTTCATGAATGGTGAGCTGCCCTAGATATCTTACCTTCCGGCGCTGCTCCTGATGCTACATGCATGGCCGTCGATCCAGTTATCATTCGCTTTAGTTTGTCTGGTTTCCTTAAACATTGCTGTTGTCGGCCAGAGTCTTATGTTTGATTCCTGGTCATTTTATTTCTGTCGAGTCGTCCAGTGTTCGATCCATATCATCAGTATGTTCCTTGCCTGCTCGCCATGGCATGTAATTTTCAAATTTGCATAAGGCTTGTGTGTGGCTCTATCTCCAACTGTATGGTGTAATCCTTGTCATAGATATCATTAATTGACGGAATATATATTGTTATCAAAATAGTCTGGCGCCCTGCTATCTTCGTTAAATATACCATATCTTTCCTGTTTTGTTATCATGCGGCTGTTCATCAACGTTTCCAGTACATGACATGAATTTGTGGGTGAAATTGGCCATCGCCGTACTTGTTTTGTATATGGACTCGTGTAGGGATCCATAGATACCTGTTTTGTAGATGGATCGCCAACCTTTAGAACTAGCGAGTTTGCTATGCATGGACAAGTACATTGGTGCCCACACATGATTCTATGGAAAATGGAAAAT
This sequence comes from Lolium rigidum, assembly GCF_022539505.1. NCBI lineage: Eukaryota > Viridiplantae > Streptophyta > Magnoliopsida > Poales > Poaceae > Lolium > Lolium rigidum. The sequence goes on from NC_061511.1 coordinate 19,212,232, forward strand.
ATACTTTGTTTGCACAAAAAAAGTCAGCATATTATGCAATATGTGACTGTGAATAATTTTGAAAATGAAAGAATCTTGACAAAAATCTACTAGCAAACTGAAGTTTGTCGACCAGAGTGGATGTAACAAATGATTATAGAATAATGATTCAATTATTTTTTATCGTTGTCTTGAGTGACAATAAAAGAATCATCAATATATAGCAGCAAAGAGAGAGTTCATAGATTCAAGGTGGGTCGTTGTTTGGTCAGCCATAGATGGTTAAATAGTGTTCATAAGTCAAGACTCTAGGAGAGCAGCGGAATGGAGAAATGTGAAGAAAATACAGCACCGATGAGAGCAATTTGAAAACTATAGGGCCCCACTGAAGTTCTAGGAGCCGGTTTTGAGTTGTTCGAAAAACTAATTCTGAATCAGGTAGGCCTCTTTAGTAGATTAATTAGTTAACAAGTGTGTAATAAAAAAAATACTAAACAGTAGCATAACGGGAGTTAGCTGAACCTTCTTACAGTGGCAAGTCGTAGTGTTAATTTCATTTCCTACATAATATGCGACCGTAGTTCATGTTATGTACAATTGTGGATTTGTAATCAATCCAAGTGATTGTTAGAGGACTGCCAAGCCACCGATAACCTCGAACGAAGAGGCTGTCGGAGCAATGGCTACTCCCTACTGTGCCTAAGGGCACCGGAAGCTTGCACACATCTGTTCGTGCCCTCCCCATACGCCACAGCGGTCTGGCAGCGCGTTAGAGCTTGGACGGCAGTAGTTTTCCCTGTCCCAAACCCCTACCAGTTTCGCCAACACCGATGAATGGTGGCTGCACATCAGGAAGAGGCTCCAAAAAATCATAGGCGAGACTTTCGCACGGTGGAAATTCTTGTACACTAGAAGATGTGGAAGGAGTGGAACTCCGAGTTGTTCAACAACATATCGCACAAAGTCTTTGAAGCTATCCGAGAAGAGATCTTGCTGTGGCGGTCAGCATAATGTCCATATGATCTCCAGTAAGCGTGTTTAGCATAGCTCCCTCCACCTCAAAGCTGGATTCAACGTAGCTGCCTAACTATCTCTCCTTAATAAAGATTGGCCATATGCTATTCGGTTGTTTCAAGATGAAAAATGAATGCATAAATGCAGATAAGTTCCACTGTCATCACATTACAAAAAAGTATAATTTTGAGGATGTGGTATTAGCATGGTTATTTTCCATTATATTATAAAATCAACATTCTTTTTTTCTGAATTAGACACATTGTTGTTTGATGTTTCAGTTAAACAAAACGGATCATCCATCATCAGCCATTTTTTCCATGTGAAAGATTTAATCCAACGATAATGACACTACTGATCAGTACGTGGTCAATGCGGTACTCGGTTATATATCTAACTTGACCGAACAACAAAACTGAAGTCAGGATAATAAAAAATTTAAGTGTCCTACGTATCTTGATGAAGAAAATAGCTAGCGCATTTGCAGACAAAAGAATGCAACAACCAAACTTCACCAATACTCTATATTTCCGAAAAGAATAGTACACCCCATCATCTGCATTAATTGGTGCACACGTCCATCACAAATAACCTCTGAGATGCACATATAATTTATCTATGTCTACTACTCTGTAATACAGTAGTAATTGGGATATCAAGTTTGCAACATGAAAATAAAACATTTATGCAGCTCAGTAAATTACATACATACAGAAGTAATTCGAAGATGTAAGAACGAAATCATTTTTATTACATCACCTAGATCTCTACTAACATTTTTTTTTCTTCTCTTGCATTATGGTTCAAGTTGTGCTTATAATTGACGCATTAGATGTAATGACAAGGATATGAAAATCTAAGGGTACGTTTGGATTGCAACAATTGTGAACCATACCAAAATATTGGTTCGCCCATGGAATTTGGTAGTCGTTTGAACCAGTGCCAAAAAGTTGGCTCACGCTATGTCCGTGTTCTAGCCACCCCGTGGGCGAGTTGAGGGCGAGGAGAAGCCCGGACAAAAAAATGGTGACATAGCTTGCCATTCTCTTCCTTCTGGTCCCATGTATTCTATTAGTCTATTTCTCACTTTTATAGTGCATGATTGAGTGTGGTGTTTTGGAGCAGAGCTACATTAATGTAGCTCTATATTTTCAAAGACTCAAAATTCGTATTTGAAAGTTTCAATAAAATCTGAAACAAAATCCTAGAGGTAGCCTGATATATGCTACAATGGTGCAAAATCTCAATTTGTATTCTAAGCTACACAAATTGACAAAATTAATAGTCTTGAAATATGTAGTATTCACTATAAAATTTGTCAGAATTTGTCATTTTTATGTAGCCTAAAATATAAAGTAGTTTGTATTGAGATATTACATCATTGTAGTATACAAAATGAACTATCTCAAGATATTTGATTCAGAGATTTTTAAAATTTTAAAATACGAATTCTGGTTGTTTAAAAATAAAGGGTTATGTGTAGCTTGGCCTCCGTTTGAAGTTTTCCATGTAGCACGTCAGTTTGATTCTTTTGGCTTGTTATCAAGCAGTGGGATCTTGGTTCCTTGCGTTAAGCTAGTGCATTCAGCTCCGCAGGTAAACAAATTCCAGCGACGGTGAGCTCGTTGCCATGATATGCATTGGCTACCATCTAAACCACAAAAAGTAACAAATTTTTTGGTCATGCCAAAAATTGTGGCGGAAATTTGAGGCTCAAACAAATTTTTTTGATGATGTCTAATTTTAAACATGCCGAAGAGATCCCTCTAGGTTTGCAATAATAGCAGGCAATAAGCCATCTCTAACTTTAAACACGGCAACACTATTACTCTAGGTCAGCAATAGTAGCAGGTAATAACTGGGATATAGTTTCAAGCTGATAGTGATGTGGTGGAGAATGGGCGTTCCACAGCTTTTGGAGGATCTTATATTCGGTGTCTGGAAAAAATATTTGGAGAAACAATTTTCTGCATCACACTTAATAAAAATAATCTTAAACTGCATATATATCGGTCGGAGCAGAATTATAATTACCATGAAGTAATTTAACAGTTTGCATTCTAACACCAATACAAACTCATCCACGCTATTGTTGTTTTGCAGTATGTGGACATGTGGGCATTGTATTTATAAATATGCTGCAAACAGTGAAAGATAAAACAATAAATTTAGGAAACGTTGTAGGCAACCAGGGACTCACTTACTCCCCCCACACTTCTTCCAAGTTTCTATTTTGTTATTTCTCCTAAACTAAAAATTATGTAATCGTCAAACTTCAACTTCGTAGGTGAGCGGCACAGTACACCATGGATTTGCAAAAATGGATAATATTTTCTACAATTTAATTATGTAAAAATAAATTTAGTCAAAAATACTACTTTATATTTATTCGGTATCAAAAAAAATTATGACCTATTTTGCAACACTTCAATTGCATTGTTTCACAGACCTGCAAAGTTTCAGGTAGATAATGTTTATTTGAGAGAAATAGAAAAGAAAAGTTGCTACAGAGTGAAAAATAAGCTAGCATGGGTCTTGAAACAAAGCTGGATCAAGCACAGATAGGGCCTATAGCTGATTCCCGCTCAGGAACACCAATCTCATAGATTCATGAATTCATTATGAAGATTGCATCAAAATATTTTACACTAAACAATATCAGAAAGATGCCATGATCTTGGTAGATATTATGACTTTTGCTACATGAAACACCATTTTCAATCGTCAAATCTAATAAATTATTGAATTCACCACTGGTTCCGATGTCCATTCTTTCGTAATTATCAAACGTATTGAAAAATAAAAGATTGTAGATTTTCACATAAAATCAATCGAATATACTAATAATGATAACCGCACACACATTTCCAGTTCTAACAAATGCTTAAAGAGTTTTAACGAAATCTTAGAATTACTATATTTTGATTTGTGTGTTGGTTTGGATGAAATAGAACTTAATTTATCTAGCTGATCAACTAACTGCACATCTTTAGTGAGTATAAGAAAATACTACTCCATGCATGTCTTACACTTTGTGTTAAGTTAATTTAATGAATAACTCAAGATTAATCCAATGAATTCGATATCCAATGCACACTAAATATACCTTTTCCAATTTTTCCATATAACATCAACTATTGTATATGGAATAGAAATAATTATATGACTAAATAGTTTCTGTAGTTCACAGTTTGATGATATAAATTTACTTGCCAACTAAGTGGGTGTAGGAGCGACCATTGAAGAATATAAAGATGTGAACAACTACATCACTAGTCTGCCGACTGCAATTAGTACATCTTCTCTCTCTCTTTCTCTCTCTCTCTCTCTCTCTCTCTCTCTCCCTCTCCCTCTCCCTCTCCCTCTCCCTCTCCCTCTCTCTCTCTCTCTCTCTCTCGCATCAACAATTGCAAGATAGTTTCATTGACTGGTGTAAAATGTATGGTAGACTGCAGCAAGGTTTTAGCTTACAAGAAGATGCCATAATTCAAAAATAGTTTACATACGAAGAGGATTAGGAGGGTCCTATGAGGCTAGATCTGGATTGCAGTTTTTACATTACATTACCATAGAGAGGAGACATTGCGGAGTCTTTGGTGGCGATGTCCTTCTTACCAGCCAAAGGGTGAGCTTCTGTTTTATTCATTATGAATCGAGCCTGAGATTTTGGCAACGCGGTACGAGTGGATGAGATGGAAAAATGACGCATGGTATTGATCTAAAGGATATATGTTGCTGATAAGAAGATTTGGCAGGTATATGAACTATTTCATAATGATTAATGTGTAGCTAGAAAGTGAATTTCAAATTAATAAATACAAATTCATTTTATGTAATAAAACACATAATTATCCTTCTAAATTGTATTTTTCCCCTACTGCTACAACAACAAAAACAAAGTTATCTGTATACAAATAGAGTAAAAGTTTCAATTATTTTTTCTCCTTTGTGCAATATCCTTAATGGGGGAATCTATCTCTGCCATTTTGTTAGCAACTTCACATAATAATATCCGCCTTTCTGACATGTATAATTCTACTTGCCTAACTTTTGCATTTAGCTTTGAAGATATTAATCTTCACCATACGCCTTCTTTGCTTTAAAGATCTTAATTTACAGCATGCACCTAATTAATCAATAAAGGTTTTTTTTTAATAGAGCAATGTACCATTTTTTGTTTGTGGGAGAATCAACTAGCTATAATGTGAGTTGGTTGTAGTTTAATTCTGCATCATACATGAATCATCATTGGGCAAATATATTACTCATATGCCTTAATATTATACAAACTTTATGGTAAATTCAGGAAAAAAATTATTTTGTCTGATTCAAAAATTAAATCAGCTTCAATATATTGTTTGAAACTTTATAGCCAGTTAAATTGAGTTATGTCACTTTTCAACATGTATATTTCTAATGGCTTCATTTTGACATAATGGTGTCGCGGTACTACATAAATATTTGGTTTTCTAGGGTTCGTATATTACACGCATCCTCCAAATATGACTCGTCATGAACTCATGATGTGTTTCTAGTCCCAAAGGTATCAAATTCCATGCATGTATTCTCGACAACAAAGTTCGTTATATTGTATATGTTCAAGCTTTTCATTCGCTACAAGGGAAATTCTATTATTCCGCAAATAAGACATGTAATGTTGGAAGAATAATTAGAATAATACAATTTTTGAGTGATACTTGATTTTTGTTTACTTCGCATTGCTAGACTACTTAATAAATCATATGTATGTATCTACTTGCTTTGTATCTATTACGATATTCCACCAAGAATTCTCGCAAAAAAAAAGATATTCCACCAAGAAGGCATATTAATGTTGGCAAAATGTGCAGGCAAATCGCTTTTAGTTTGAACAGAGTTATAGTTTAGATTGCCTATATATATTTGTTGAAATTTATTACTACCTAGGATCATACAGTACATAACCCGGATGTTTTATGTGTGGCAAAACAGACATGAACATTATCAGTCTGTCTTGCGTTATTAGAAGAAAACCCAATGCCATTCTATTCGATATTCCAATGTTGTAAAGAGACTGAATCTAAACATTGGGGATGCGCTTTGAAGCAGGCAGCCTCCACAGTAGAGGGCTTCTGGCTGCATGATTATTCATCCAGAACTCCTATTATGATGAACACGAATTTCCTACTGTTGGATATGAGGTTTGGTGATCAATGGTTAGCTCAAAATTGTACTCTTACGTGCATTGGTTATATCTTGTCGACAGAGCATTATCACAGATCATGTGCCTCAAACGGTTTCTTGACCAAACAGGGTAATAGTTTGTGAACTATATACATGTGATGCGAAGGATTTTCTTATTCACATATGTGAAGAAATATTTTTTATGTGTATACATGGACGCACATTTGGTGCTCCTGAGAATAGTGGTTCCCTTTTTTGGGAAAAAATTGAAAATGATACTTTTCAGTTTTAAAATGCAGTTTTTCCATGTTAATATGTAAACATGGTATGTATATTCGTGTGAAGTTCTAGTAGAAAAAGCTTTCTGTTTTGGGCTACAGAAAAAAAATGTTGTTGTATATAGGAATAAAACTATTATGTATCCAAAAACTTGTCATCTTTGTGTATCCCAAAATATAATGTATTAACAAAACTTCTGGTGCACATTCTATGTGTGTGTATATGTAGCCATGTATTTGTTTTTAGTTTTTTTAGACTTAATTGGAAGTATGAGTTTAAATTTATTTTTAAAAATGGTTCTCATATATACGATAGACCAGCAAAAAAATCATATATACATGTGGTGAGCTATTTATATACTTGCATACGTGCTTGTGAGTGAATGTTTTCTTATTTAACATAAATGAGATGAAATATTCCTGGTTTTGTAAATTTGGGGAACAAAACATTTGGTGAGAAGGAAGTATGTTTTATTTACACACATGTCATGATTCTTTGGTACCTTGCGTTCTATCCATGAAGTCTAGCTAGCAGTACATGTATCACACAAGTGTGTCACGACCCTTAACCTTGAGGGACTCTCCAAGGGTCGTGACACGCAGCAGGTACAAAGGCCTGCGAGGTCCATTTCGTCCACAATTAAATTATGGTATTCATTTTTCGACATTTTAGATTTGCATTACATTGGACAGCGCAGCGTACTTATCTTCGAAAAGAAAATCTAACAAAATATTTCGTGTATCCTTACAAATTTAGGCCCGCAATTACATATGTCCATATATTGGACAATAATTTTGCTATAAAAACGAGCCTTCCTCTCCTATCTCCTCACACACACACACAACACAAACCTTTCGTGAGATCTCTTGGGTTTAGTGCCATCTGCCATGGCTCGTATTCGTGGTGGGAAGCTCAAGCTCCAATGGATCGCGGACCGGGCGAAGCGCAACAGTGCGATGAAGAAGCGCCTGCCAAATCTGGTGAAGAAGGCTGAGGAGCTGGCCGTTCTGTGCGACGTCCCCGTTTGCCTCCTCGTGTACCTCCCCGGCGAGGAGGAGCCGGTGGTGTGGCCGTCGCAGGAGGCGGCCGCAGACGTGGTAGCACGCTACAAGTCTGTGGCCGAGTCACGTCGGCTGAAGCGTAAGCTGGACGGCGAAGACATGGTCCGGAAGATGGTGAACAAGGCCAAGGCGGAGCTCTACAACATCAACCGGGAGAGATGCGAGAAGGAGATCAACCTCCTTCTCGTGGACTTCATCGCCGGCCGCCGTGGGAGCTTCGCCGACCTACCGCCGAACGTTTCCGCCTCCTGCAAATGGCAGGTGGAGAGGAAACTCCAGGCCGTCACCGCGCGCCTCCAGGAGATCCGTGGTGCCAGGGGTGGTGCCATCCTGCCTCTGCCTCCTCTTCCTGCGCAGCTGCAACTCGTTCCATTTGAACCGGCGCCGGTGGAAGCAACTCCTCTGATGATGGCGCCACCTTCTCCTCCATACCTGCCAACTCCTCTTTTGCAGAACCATGTCCAAGATTCTGTGGTGCCACCGTCGGAAGATGTGCTGATAGTTGAACCTCTTGCCATGGTGCCGCCGCGCTGGCAAATTCCTCCTGCGCAGGCCGTCGTCCCTGTAGCGCCGCTTCGTGAGGAGAACGTGTCGATGATGCTGAATCCATCGGCATATGATGCATCTGCTGCTCCCATGACCCTGGACGGCGAACCACGCCATGGAAGCTTCCTCTTCGAGGTGCTCGACGCATGCGACGTCGCCGGCGACGGCAGCGGCCTCCCTACAACCGAGGAGTTGCACGCCGTCTTCCTCAAGGCTGGCATATTCACCCCACCGCAGCCCAACCCATCATTCGACGATCCCATGTAGATCGTCGGCCGCCCCTACTGCTGCTGCATCGAATGGTTTACATTATTTGGGCTGCTGTCTTAAGGTTTGTTTGTTGGTCATTTGCCTTCTGTCTAGTTCGATCGGTAATGTCGTCGAAATGTTCCTTACCTTCCCCATGAGCGCCTGTATTTCGCTCTTTGAGTCTATGGACTATGGCGCCCGCGTTGTACTTGACAAAAATGGTAAGGTGTAATACTGTAATCCCTGTCATGTCATTAATTGATGGAATAAATATTGCTCGAAAACTAGTCTGGCGCCCAGCCATTTTTCTTAACAAATCACTTTTTTGTTTTAACATCTTGCCTGATTTTTTAAAAGATCTTGTCAGTGTTTCCAAGATAAGAATGGTGTGGGAAAGAGAAATTGGTAATACGCGGTGCTTGTTGTGCACAAGGACTCGATATAAAGAATTGACATAAATAGGTTTAGTAAGGAGAACTGAGAATTAAAAAAAAAACGTTTGGGCCAGTTGTGGACTTGTGGTTTTGTACAGGAACGGGGAACTGAGGTAGCCCAATCAACTATCTCACTGAAAGCCCGATACTCATGCGGAAAAGAATAAGTATTGCTTGATTGGGTGATCCACCTACTAATTTGGGTTATTGGAGGCCTTACCAGGAAATGGGATATTCTATTAGGCATCAGTTAGTGTTTATATTCAGTTGCTTAGAATGTTCCTAAATCCTAACTCAGCTGCACATGATGAAAAGACTATCTAACTCTTCCATCTATCAGGGGACACCAACTGATGAAAAAAGAATGGACGCCAAAAGCACAACCCACAAAAATGAAGCATGTTTTTTTTTTGTTATGGGCCATGGAATATGGCACATGGCAAGGAAAAAAAAAAGGTGGAAGTACACTATAAGATCTGAAGCCGGTGAATGGGTTTTCTACTTCCGACTAAAAACTTCACATTCAATCGATATAAATTTCGAATTCTGTTGTCTTGACCGCTATCTATTTTTACACAGCAAATCTCCTAATTAATCTCCGTACATGTTAATTCTCAACTCATAAATAATGTTTGCTTGCCTAGACCAGGTGAAATAGCTTATGAGATTCCGATATCACTGCGTGATCCGTCTATAATGCAGACAAGAGCCACGGAAGTGGAATAACCATGGCAATATTTTATAAAAACGAAATTGTTCAGTTCAACAAGACGGATAAACCATCAACAGCTAAATCTTTCACATAAAGGATTCACTCCAACAACATTGATACTACTCCCTGTATGCCAAAATATTGTGTGTATTGCATTTTTTTAAGCAAACCTGTGTAAACATTGATCAATTTTATACCAAAAAAATCAACATCTAGAATACCAAATCAATACTAGTACAAAGTACAAACATCATGAAATGTATTTTAATATGGTAATTTTAAATATATAGATACTTTTCTCCATAAACTTAATTAAAATTAGTGTTGTTTGACTTGCGTAGAAAACAATGCACACACTAGTACATTATAGCAAGGAGGGAGTACTAATCAGTGGTGAATGCGGTGCTTGGTTAGATATCTTGGGGGAACTACACACCAAACTCAAGATAACTAAAAGTTCTAATACCCTACATATCTCTATGAAGAAAATATCAACAAAAAAAAGTTACACAACCACCTATAATAGCTAGTGCATTAACGGACAGAAAACCACACAACAACTTAAATTCACATGTACTCTTATTTTTCTCTCAAACAAGGATATACCCTAACCTCTCCACCATCCGGTGCACAAAACCATTAGCAATACTCCTGTTAAATGCAAATGTCCTTATGCACATGTATGTCTACTACTGTTTCACCAATAATTTTGATATCTAGGTGGCAGTAGGAAAAGAAAACGTGTAGCCAGATAAATCAATTACATATATTTTTTCTATAAATAGCGTTTTGTTACTTAAAAGGTAATCACATACATATAGAAGTCGACTTGAATACGTAAGAGTGGAATCATTTTATGTATGCCTCTACTGACAATTTTTGTAAAAATTGTTTTCTTCTCGTAAACTTTAACATTCATATGTGCTTATGGTTGATGCAGTAGATGGAATAACATAGATATACAACTCCAAATATTTGATGATGTCTAACTTAAAACACGCCGATCTGATCACTCTAGGTTAGAAATAGTAGCAGACAATAACTGGTTTCTACTATTGAAGTTACCCAGGAGATTACTCTAGGTTAACAATAGTAGCAGGCAATAACTGAGGCCTTGTTTAAGTTGATAGTTGCCAATCCTGACCCGCTTAGTGATGTGGTGGGGAGAGGGTGTAATACCTCTCTTGGAGGAGTTTACATTGGGTGTAAGAAAAAATATTTAATAAATAATCATCTGCGCAACAGTTATTGAATTCATTGAAAACATCATATGTTGGCAGTGAACAAAATTTTAATTAACAAGAAATAATTTGATAGTATGCCTTCTAACACTAGCGTAAAAAAAAATCGCACTATCGTTGTTTTGCAGTACGTGAGGCTGTGGGCATTGTTTATAAATATGCTACAAATACTGAAAGATAAAATAATGAAGTTATTATTTTGTTATGAAGATTACCAGAGAAATATTTTACAACAAACACCATTAGAAAGAGGCAACGATCTTGGTTGATATTAGTAGAATAGTTGCTTCATGAAACACCATCTTCAACCGTCAAAAAACTCAAAACTTGCTGAATCCACCAATTGTTCCATTATCCACTTTTTCATAATTATAAAAAGTAATGAATAAAAATGAATATGTTATGTATTTTCACAAAAATAAAGATCCAAGATACTAACAAATAGATTCACGCGCCTAAATGTAATTCTTATAAATGATTTGAAAGTTTGGAAAAAAATCTTGGAAGTAGTATGATATGTGTGCTGGTTTGCTTGCCATCTAACTTATCTAGCTATTGAATGATTTTTTTCATACTATAATAATTAAAAATCTTTAGGAATAAAAATATGTTACTACATGAGGTTCATTTAATTTTTGTGTTAAATTAACTTGATGGAAAAACTCAAAATTGGTCCACCCCAATTTAATTAAACACGCAATGCTTACTATTTTTTTTTAAACAATCTTCTATATAACATCAACATTTTGGACAGTGTAATAAAAGTAATTATATGACTAAATAATTTTGACCAACGATGAACATCAAGGATGTGAACAGCTCCACATGGTCCACCGTAATTACTTCACATTACAACCTCATGGATGGGCAGTCACCCGTTGTTCTTCAAACTGTAGTTAGTACACATCTCCATGTTGCATCAACAATTGTATGATTGTTTCATTGACTGTAGCAAAACTATGCTAGCCTGAAGAATGGTTTGAGCTTAAAAGAAGATGAGGACATTCAAAAATAGGTTAGATAGGAAAATTGCAAAGAGGTTTCGGATTGCATGCATGTTTTCTGTACATTAGCATAAAGAGGAGACGCGGCGGGGGACGATGCACCTGTAATTAGGAAAGCTTTGGATTGTACAGCTCCAAGCTGGAGGGGATTGTTGGTGCCTTGCCCCACTGCACCCACATCTCAAACTCATGGTGGTCAATCAACTAGAAAATGCAGGAGGTTTAAATCGAACATGACGCGCACATCCTGATTCACGATTTAAACTTCGCACCATGTATGTGCTGCACATAGTAGGGAAGGTTGGAGAGAAGCATCTTGTCGACATCAAACACCAAGAAACACCAAGGCATCGTTGGCGATGCCCTCCCTAGCGCATTCAAAACCAAGAGCTCGGTGCCTTGCAAGAGTTTGGGCGAGCGGGCGGTCTGGGGCTGGGAGGCTGAGCAGGGAGTCGGTTCCCGGAGCTGGCGAGGAAGATCGTTGATGGTGAGGGAAGCGCCGGCGTTGGGGTTACAGTCTGGTGAAGGCAGTGAACACCGACGTCGAGAATGAGATATTGTGGATGTTTTTGTTGGGACGTCCCGCGTTTGGAGCATCAGATGAGTGTCGGACGGCCACAAAATGGAGTCTCGGACGTTTCAACGAGCCTCCAAGCATTTCTTTAGCACTTGGTAAAGTTATATTAATCTATTTGTGAAGTTTGAGGTCAAAAACTTGTGCTATTAGAGAGAAACAAAAATTAATTTTGATGAATTTTATATTCACACATATTTTCTACCGCTTTTAAGTTTTGTTCATGTCATATTGTACTATATGTATTCCCTCTAAAATTTTTGTACGGCATACTATAATCATTTATTACAGCCATCATTTTTTGCATACTTTTTTCTTGTGATTTAGTATTAAAAAATCGAAAGGTTGCGGGTTGTAAGTGTCATAGTTGAAAGTGAATTTTCCTTCATAAGTGTGTTTTGTGTGTTTGCTAACAATACAAGGATGTTTAAAAATGTGCTTAAGTGTTTGATGTAATATCAATAATGAGCAGAACATGGTGATCGAGCCATCAAAATGTGAAAAGACTACGATGATGCCTTTAATTTTTTGTTTGTGTAGCTATAGGTGTCCTTTCTATCAAGAGAGGTTGATTAATGGAAGGTTTGGGTTCTTTTGTCACGCGGAACATATTTGAGCCCAGCAACTTTCCTAGGAATAATGTTGGAGAGGTTCTCCAAAAATATGTGTTGTTGAGGAGCCTCCAGACCGGAGAATCGTGTGTCTACCAGGTTGGAGACTGCGACCCACCAGATCGGAGACTGCAAAGAAAGTCTCCAGTCCTTCGCAAAAACTAGGGTGACACATTCGTGTTCACCTTTGTTGCTAGTCCGAAGACTTTGGGACCTAACACCGATGACTCCTATTTAGACACTTTAGCCATGCTAGATTGAAGCCTTCTAGGCATCAGGCTCAAATACTTACAAGTCGGAGACTCCAGTCCTCCTAGATACCGACAAATCTGGGGTATAAGTCACCCAATGGTCATTTCGTGCAGTTAATTACTATAAATATCGCCCTTCGTCCGCAAGTCAAGGTTGCGGCTTAACCACCCACAAGGGGGAAACGATGTAGGGTTCCGTTGCAGAACAAAACAAAAAATTCCCTACAGCAAAATAACATAGCCAAGATCTATTATATGGAGATGCAAAGTAATAGAGGTATTCGATGTTCATACCCTTGAAGACCGAAACATCACGTTCCGAACGAACATTGTCGATGAAGGTTTACATCGACGCCGATCTCATGATCGAGTATAAGTACAAGTGTTGAAGCTCTCAGGTGTCGCACCTTCGCAGTTCTAGACACGTATGGTGTATGGTGTATAGACATCCCCCGGGCTCCGGTCCAGTAGAGCAGCGGAAGAAGAAGATCCATACCAATGTTCCAGTAGCATGACGATGGCGTGCGTATGTTGTAGAGATCTCCCCGTATGCACGTTCCAAACTCGGGAACACACACGTGAGGGAGAGAGAGGGAGAGAAGGCAAAAGCCAAGGGAATGAATGAGGCAAAGGGGCTGCCTCTCTTTATATAAGGGGAATGGGAGAAGAGGTGGGGCCACCAAGGGTCGCCCCCTAAGGTTAGGGTTTGGGGCAGCCTACCCACCATGTGCCGTTGGCCCTCCCTTCCCCTAGGGTTCGGCTGGCTGCCCAATGGTGGCCCATTCAGGGGGTTTCCCTATTTAAATTATATTTTTAGTATTTAATTCAAATTAAATAATAAAATATATAATTTAGTCTCCAAACAATTCATAGACCCCTGAACTTATTCTGATACCTCTCCAGAACAATTCCGTTGTTATCCATCTTTTCTCGTCTCATCCCGAATCTATCTCAAAGCGTCATATACCCTTAAGTGTGCCACCCTTTGGGTTCGGAAATGCGCAGACATGATCGAGATAAATCTCCGATCAATGACCACCAGGGGTTCTACAAAACCATAACGGTCCCTACGCCTTTCACGAATTTATCTTTATCACTTGAACCTCAACATCGTTTCCAATTCCCTTTGTCACACGGTACCTAGTTTGTCCCAGCTTGATCTTCGCTATCATGTATACCTAGTTCAATCTCGTTACGGGCAAACATATTAAGATAGTTCTCGTGATATCATATCATCGTGACCTAATCACATGCTTGAAAGTTTTATTGATATAACTTCACTGAGTGGGCCCATAGTTTCTATCCGTTTGCGGATGTACAAATCCCGCTATTGACATATACGCCTCAACCTGTCCCACTGGAATACCTAAGCAACACCTTTATGACCGCCATGTGAAGGTGTTGCAGTTGATGATGTCTAAGGAGCCGTTGGTGATTAGATGTGACCTCACGGTCTAGGGATTAGGTTACAACATTTCTTCTTAGTATCGCAATAATGAACTGTCAACACCCGGATTTTTAAGTCCAGATGTCTATTATGCCGTACATCGTAATCCCAGGAAGATTGTTTTTGCGAGACATAATAAGTTCATATCACAGCACATCATTCATTACAAACCATAGTAGTCTTACAACAAAGGATCACATGATCCAGTCTTAATACAAAAATTGATCTAAAGATCAAATACGTAGCACATAGCGGAATAAACGTAGTAGCGGTCCATCTGTTCCACAGGCAACACTTGACGTTAGGAGACGATCCTAGTTATCGTAGACGTCCTTCTGTCCATCCTCCTGATACGGGTGCTCTTCTTCATAGTCTGGCCATTTGAATAGCCAGGGACACAGCCATGAGTACTTTAAAGTACTCGCAAACTAGTCATGAGGGGTGCTAACTAGTCACCATGTCATTCAAGTCATCTTCACCTTCAAAATCTTTCAATAGAATGACTCATCATTCCAAGGTTTTCAAAGTCATTTGATTCACATGTTCCCAGCTAGAGTAGTCAATTTTAGTTTTAACACTAGCAACTAGTCATGAGGGGTGCTAACTAACTTGTAGCTCTCTAGTCTAATTTTGATGTTCTTGTAATACTCCATATCTAGACCAAAGTTAACTATAAAAGAAAGCCTTGATAACCAAAGTAAAAGCTTTGCAAGATAAAAACTTGGGCTTGGAAAGTAAAGTCGTTAAACAAAAAATATTATTGCAATGGTTCATTGCTCAAGTAGAGCTTGCATTAGGGTAGCTTGCATGAGTATAGCTTGCCTTTATTGGTACAGTGGTCAAAGTTTTCTTCTTCTTCTTCGTAGAAGACCTCCTCCTCCTCGTAGCCTTCGGTACTAGCGTCTATAAACGGATACGAGGTATACAATCACCAAACAATGCTTAAGTACTAAACTTAACACTCAAAGGGATCACACAAGCTAATCTAGCATCATAACATTACTAACATGGTGGTTGGCTTTGTTTCCTTTTAAGAAAAATAATTTTCTCTCATTGAAATATTTATTAGGGTTTCTATTTATTTTCTTTGAGAAATAACTTCCTCTCATTGAATATTACTAAGATTTAATATCCTCAATTAATAAGTATAAGGTCATGTTGACCAAATTCACCACTTCATATTTACCATTTGGGAAAATAATTTAAATGAGATACTACATCTCATACCATTTAAATACTACTTGGAAACAAGTTAATATCACTAAGTAATAAAATATGATGTTCTATAGACTAAGGTCATTACCCCATATTGAATCACTTGGGACATTGATTTAAATGAGAGGATACCTCTCATACTATTTAATTAATTAATTGGGGTAATTTAAATGGACTAGAAATAGCCACATAGCCATTATTTACTCTAGCCCATGATCCTGGTAAA
Organism: Lolium rigidum; assembly: GCF_022539505.1. Lineage (NCBI taxonomy): Eukaryota > Viridiplantae > Streptophyta > Magnoliopsida > Poales > Poaceae > Lolium > Lolium rigidum. Next base: position 19,228,238 of record NC_061511.1, read on the forward strand.
CACCACTGTCATATTTTTCCATATTCTTGTAGAGCATTTGAAATGTGAATTATGAGAGTTGGAATCAACTCAAAATAAATTATGGTTGATTTTTTATAAATGTTTGAAGTTTGAAAAGGTACTGCCTTGTTATTTTTACTACATGAGTTCTACAACAAATCTAGGGTTGAGACCAGTGTAGTTGGCTAGATAATTTCATACGATTTCCAACAATATTAAATTCATAAATTTTGGCTCAGTAGATATTTCTCTATTTAATTTTGAACTTGGCATCAGTATTGAATTTAGTTTAAACGAATTAAATTAAATTTGAATTAATGGGCTACGCGGGAAAAGCTAACGGGCCAGAGAGAAAAAGAAAAGAAGGCCGCCCCAGCAGCGCGTCTCGCACGCGTGGGCTGCCTGACAAAGGGCCCCACTTGTCAGTGGCTTTTAAAACCCGAAACGGTATGAGTTAACGAGAGCCACATGACTAGAGATGAGATCGACGGATGAGGGTCGTCGTCGTCTCCGACGAGATCGAGCCCTGGCCGCGACAAGCCTAGGGGGTCGGAGGCTCACCGGAGCTCCGGCGATGATCGGTGTTGATGCAGAGCGATGTTGTCGACGACGACGAAGCTCCTGGTACCGGCGGCGTCTCCTGGGGTGGCGCCAATCTTCCGCTCCTTCCGCGGCGGCTCCGCGGTACTCCAGTGAGCGATTGGGGAACGGTGGTCTAAATTGAGAGGTGGCGCTGCTCGAGGAGACTCAGGGAGAGGAGAGGAAGCGAATGGTGTGGAGATTGAGCACGGGGGAGCGCTCTATTTATAGCGGGCGAGTGAGAGCAACACGGCATGGTGAGGTCGACCAGGGCGACGACGATACAGTGGCGGAGAGGCATGGGCGATGATGCAGCGGTGTTCTATACATCATGGCGAGCACGACGGGCTTGATTGCACAGAAAACAGAGGTCTGTTGCAGCAGGAGCATGACGAGAGCGGGCAGTACCGTGGCGGAGGACAGTGACGATGGCGACGACGACAGGGCTCTCCGGCTCGAATGGGCATGTCAGAGGGGGTTGCTGGTGTACTAGCGAGGCTCTGTGCAGACGCGCATGTCAAATGGAGGACGGATCGACGAGGCCGTGACGTGCTCTGGCGCGCCCGTGGACACGGCCGTGCACGCTCTGGCGTCACAGCACTGACGCGGGCACGTCCTGTCCTGGCCGTTGCCTTGCTCTCCTTGGCCAACAGCTGTGTCCATCGTGTTCAGCAGAGAGAGAGGAGGGTCAAGGACATGGTGAGGTCAGCTGGAAGTCAGAGGAGAGAAGGGTTGACATGGGGGTGGCATGAGTGCCACGGCATGGTTTGGTACTGGCCATGATCATGCATGATCATGGTCTCTGGTTCTTGGCATTGCTCAATGGGTGCAAGAGGAGGCTGAGGATGACATAGGGCTTGATGGTTTAGGCTAAAACATGCTGGGTATAAGAGTGTATGGAGTTGGCAGATTAGTGCACACAAGGTGCTCGACACAATGAACGCATGAATTTTAAATTCAAATTTTGCCAAAATATTTTATGGGTGTGATTCAAATAATATTTGGCATCTCATGGTGGTCTTAGTTTGCAAAGTGAAGTTGGTTTGAGAAAAACCAAATTTGGTATAATCTTGAATCTTATTCAAAGTTGCTACTTGACATGCTTATAATAAGCAATTGAAAAAGAATTTGCAAGGTTGGTATTCACCAAATGTGTTCACCTCGATGTACTCTTGGATGAGGAGAAAAGAATTGGGAGAGTTTAGTTGAGAAATTTCTTAATACAGGGGCTCAAAGTAGGTACCCTGATATAATTGTCACTTTTGACCATTATCATATGTGAGTTGGTTTTGATTTTTCTTTTGATTTGTTCTCCATTTCTTTGATTCAAATGGTATTATTTTGAGTTTAGTAATGTTTCCAAACCATTTACACAAAGTAAAATGGCCTTGGTCAAGATTTTACAAAAGTGGCCATAGGCTCATATGTGATGTTATTTTGATTTTCTTTTATTTTTCTTTGTCCCTCTTTGATTCCATTTGACATGGTTTAGTGTTTAGAGTATTGTGAAACAACTTCAAACAACCATCATAGCAAGATCACAACATTTAGGCATGAGCACTATGCACACCATATAATTCAATTTAAGTTTTTGTTGGTTCCAAATTTTGAATAATGGAAATTGATTCTCATTATTGATTTGAAATTTTTGGGATGTTACAAACCCTTACCCCTTGCGAAAGATCTCGTCCCGAGATCTTAAAGAAACTAGGAACTAAAGAGATCTGGGAATTCAGTCCTCATATAATCTTCTCGCTCCCAAGTGGCTTCTGATGCGTGTAATTGACACGTCCGTTGGGAACCCCAAGAGGAAGGTGTGATGCGCACAGCGGCAAGTTTCCCTCAGTTAGAAACCAAGGTTTAATCGAACCAGTAGGAGTCAAGAAGCACGTTGAAGGTTGATGGCGGCGGGATGTAGTGCGGCGCAACACCAGAGATTCCGGCGCCAACGTGGAACCTGCACAACACAACCAAAGTACTTTGCCCCAACGAAACGGTGAGGTTGTCAATCTCACCGGCTTGCTGTAACAAAGGGTTAACCGTATTGTGTGGAAGATGATTGTTTGCAAGAAAACGAGTAAAGAACAAGTATTGCAGCAGATTTGTATTTCGGTATAAAAGAATGGACCGGGGTCCACAGTTCACTAGAGGTGTCTCTCCCATAAGATAAAAGCATGTTGGGTGAACAAATTACAGTCGGGCAATTGACAAATAGAGAGGGCATAACAATGCACATACATGTCATGATAACTACAGTGAGATTTAATTGGGCATTACGACAAAGTACATAGACCGCCATCCAACTGCATCTATGCCTAAAAAGTCCACCTTCAGGTTATCATCCGAACCCCCTCCAGTATTAAGTTGCTAACAACATACAATTGCATTAAGTATTGCGCTTAATGTAATCAATAACTACATCCTCGGACATAGCATCAATGTTTTATCCCTAGTGGCAACGACACATCCATAACCTTAGGGGTTTCGTCACTCCCCGATTCACGGAGACATGAACCCACTATCGAGCATAAATACTCCCTCTTGGAGTTACTAGCATCAACTTGGCCGAGCCTCTACTAATAACGGAGAGCATGCAAGATCATAAACAACACATAGGTAATAACTTGATAATTAACATAACATGGTATTCTCTATCCATCGGATCCCGACAAACACAACATATAGCATTACGAGATAGATGATCTTGATCATGTTAGGCAGCTCACAAGATCCAACAATGAAGCACAATGAGGAGAAGACAACCATCTAGCTACTCGCTATGGACCCATAGTCCAGGGTGAACTACTCACTCATCACTCCGGAGGCGACCATGGCGGTGAAGAGTCCTCCGGGAGATGAATCCCTCTCCGGAAGGGTGCCGGAGGAGATCTCCGAGAATCCCCGAGATGGGATTGGCGGCGGCGGCGTCTCAGTAAGGTTTTCCGTATCGTGGTTTTTCGCCTCAGGGGTTTCGCGACGGAGGCTTTAAGTAGGCGGAATGGCAACGTGGGGGGCCACACGAGGGCCCCACACCACAGGTCGGCGCGGCCAAGGCACGGGCCGCGCCGCCCTATGGTGGCGGCCCCTCGTGGCCCCACTTCGACTCCTCTTCGGTCTTCCGGAAGCTTCGTGGAAAAATAGGACCACTGGGTTTTGATTTCGTCCAATTCGAGAATATTTCGTTACTAGGATTTACGAAACCAAAAACAGCGAGAAAACAACAACCGGCTCTTCGGCATCTTGTTAATAGGTTAGTTCCGAGAAAATGCACGAATATGACATAAAGTGTGCATAAAACATGTAGATATCATCAACAATGTGGCATGGAACATAAGAAATTATCGATACGTCGGAGACGTATCAGCATCCCCAAGCTTAGTTACTGCTCGTCCGGCGGGTAAAACGATAACAAAGATAATTTCTGAAGTGACATGCCATCATAACCTTGATCATACTATTTGTAAACATATGTAATGAATGCAGCGATCAAAACAATGGTAATGACATGAGTAAACAAGTGAATCATAAAGCAAAGACTTTTCATGAATAGTACTTCAAGACAAGCATCAATAAGTCTTGCATAAGAGTTAACTCACAAAGCAATAAATCAAAGTAAAGGTATTGAAGCAACACAAAGGAAGATTAAGTTTCAGCGGTTGCTTTCAACTTATAACATGTATATCTCATGGATAATTGTCAACATAGAGTAATATAACAAGTGCAATATGCAAGTATGTAGGAATCAATGCACAGTTCACACAAGTGTTTTCTTCTTGAGGTGGAGAGAGATAGGTGAAATGACTCAACATAAAAGTAAAAAGAATGGTCCTTCAAAGAGGAAAGCATCGATTGCTATATTTGTGCTAGAGCTTTTATTTTGAAAACATGAAACAATTTTGTCAACGGTAGTAATAAAGTATATGAGTTATGTAAATTATATCTTACAAGTTGCAAGCCTCATGCATAGTATACTAATAGTGCCCGCACCTTGTCCTAATTAGCTTGGACTACCGGATCATTGCAATGCACATGTTTTAACCAAGTGTCACAATGGGGTACCTCCATGCCGCTTGTACAAAGGTCTAAGGAGAAAGCTCGCATTTTGGATTTCTCGCTTTTGATTATTCTCAACTTAGACATCCATACCGGGACAACATGGACAACAGATAATGGACTCCTCTTTAATGCATAAGCATGTGGCAACAATTATTATTCTCATATGAGATTGAGGATATATGTCCAAAAATGAAACTTCCACCATGAATCATGGTTTTAGTTAGCGGCCCAATGTTCTTCTCTAACAATATGCATGCTCCAACCATGAAGGTGGTAGATCTCTCTTACTTCAGACAAGACGGACATGCATAGCAACTCACATGATATTCAACAAAGAATAGTTGATGGCGTCCTGATACGTCTCCGACGTATCGATAATTTCTTGTGTTCCATGCCACATTATTGATGATATCTACATGTTTTATGCACACTTTATGTCATATTCGTGCATTTTCTGGAACTAACCTACTGACGAGATGCCGAAGGGCCAGTTCCTGTTTTCTGCTGTTTTTGGTTTCAGAAATCCTAGTAACGAAATATTCTCGGAATCGGACGAAATCAAGACCCAGCATCCTATTTTGCCCGGAAGCATCCAGAATACACGAGAGCCACCAGAGGAGGGCCCTGTGGGCCCCAGATGATAGGGTGGCGTGGCCTGGGCCCTGGCCGCGCCAGCCTATGGTGCCGCCCCCTCGTCAGCCCTCCGACTCTGCCCTTCCGCCTACTTAAAGCCTCCGTCGCGAAACCCCTGATGCGAAAAACCACGATACGGAAAACCTTCCAGAGTTGCCGCCGCCGCCAATCCCATCTCGGGGGATTCTGGAGATCTCCTCCGGCACCCTGCCGGAGAGGGGATTCATCTCCCGGAGGACTCTACACCGCCATGGTCGCCTCCGGAGTGATGAGTGAGTAGTTCACCCCTGGACTATGGGTCCATAGCAGTAGCTAGATGGTTGTCTTCTCCTCATTGTGCTTCATTGTTGGATCTTGTGAGCTGCCTAACATGATCAAGATCATCTATCTGTAATACTCTATGTTGTGTTTGTCGGGATCCGATGGATAGAGAATACCATGTTATGTTAATTATCAAGTTATTACATATGTGTTGTTTATGATCTTGCATGCTCTCCGTTATTAGTAGAGGCTCGGCCAAGTTTTTGCTCTTAACTCCAAGAGGGAGTATTTATGCTCGATAGTGGGTTCATGCCCGCATTGACACCAGGACGAGTGACGGAAAGTTCTAAGGTTGTGTTGTCTTGTTGCCACTAGGGATAAAACATTGGCGCTATGTCAGAGGATGTAGTTGTTGATTACATTACGCACCATACTTAATGCAATTGTCTGTTGCTTTGCAACTTAATACTTGGAAGGGGTTCGGACGATAACTCGAAGGTGGACATTTTAGGCATAGATGCGGTTGGATGGCGGTCTATGTACTTTGTCGTAATGCCCAATTAAATCTCACTTGTACTTATCATGACATGTATGTGCATTGTTATGCCCTCTCTATTTGTCAATTGCCCGACTGTAATTTGTTCACCCAACATGCTTTTATCTTATGGGAGAGACACCTCTAGTGAACTGTGGACCCCGGTCCATTCTTTTAATACTGAAATACAAATCTGCTGCAATACTTGTTTCTACTGTTTTCTCTGCAAACAATCATCTTCCACACAATATGGTTAACCCTTTGTTACAGCAAGCCGGTGAGATTGACAACCTCACTGTCGTTGCCTAATCGACGGTACCTCGGAGGAGGGATCCTCACGAGGGGGAGAAGAAGTAGGGGCCATAGGGCGGAGTGCACACGGGACGGTGGTACGCGAGTTACCCAGCTTCGGAACACCTGCACGATGACAGGGCCTACTGCTGCTTGTCTGGAATTATCTGGGCGCTTTCGCGTTATTACAATGAGTTGTGGTTGTGCCTCTAGGGCTCCCAGGATCCGGCTTATAAAGGCACACGGATCTAGGGTTTACATGGAGAGTCCTAGCCGGAATACAAGTTGCCTAACTACGGTTCAATGTCTTGCCGTGTACGTCAAGGATCCGCCTTCCTCCAAGTACGTGCTGGATCCGGATACTTCATGGGCCGTCACGGATCCGGCCTCCTTCGTAGGTCGGTAGAGATCCGGCTTCCTGTTCTTGGGCTGGACTTCATCCTTCAGGATCTACAGCAACTGGGCCGCCCGATGGGCCACATGCCTCACCACCATCTATGGGCCACCCGGGCTTGCCGGATCTAGGCCATGCCGTTGATATACCCATAAAGTATACCCACAACAGTAGCCCCCGAAGTTCTCCGAGATTCATCATTCCTCCGACTTCATTCAGCTCGGATCCGAAGAGAATCTTGAAGAGCTTCAAAAACTTCTACTTGATTCCGGGTTCATTCACTCGGAACTCCTTCGTCTTCAGATTAGGTATCGCAACGGAGATTCCGTTTTTCCCGCGCACAACCTCCTTTTTTCCCGCGCTAAATTTTCGCAGATGCAAATCTTTAGCCGGAAATTTCGGGAGCGCATGGTTAAGTTACCTCCACGTCGTTTTACCGCACTTGACCTAAGACACGTGTCATTCATCCAACGGTGCGACCGTTCCGTTTCCACCGTTGGATCCGAATCCCGAATCTCCGCGCGTGGCCTATAAATACCCCCGCGGCTCGGTAAATCCTCATTCTTTCACCGCGTCTCACCACTTCATCTTCTTCCTCGCGCCGCGCCGCCCGATAGATCTCAACTCCGGCGAGCCTTCCGCGCGGGAGCTTCACGCGCCGCCGCCTCAAGCCTCTCCTCCAACCAAGATCGCTGCGGTTGACCAAGAAATCAACTCCGCCGCCGATTCGTGGTCATCGGAGGCTCGAAGCCGCCAGTTTGTTGACCTCCACTTCACCGGAACTTCGCCGGACCGTCGCGCCATTGACGGTACGTGCACCGGACTTGTAGAAGAAGAAGTAGCCGTAGTATAGAATTTCCGGTTACTCAAATTAGCTCGCATGGGTGCAGCCGGAAGCATGCCTCACGGTTCTCCTCACTGCACTGGTAGTTCTCCGAGTAACCCGGAACCCAGTGCCGTGGAACCAATTTGCCCGGATCCCATTGGGTTCCTACCACCATATGTTTCCGACATCCGGCTAGCTCAACCGTTTTCCGCATCTTCCAGCACCACTCCAGGCCGGATCCCTTCCCTCAAAGAACTCCAAGAAGAACTTGAAGGTCAAGCAAGGATGGCAACCAAGGTGCAGGAGGCGGAAAACAAGAGGGCTTCAAAAGCTCGGATCCGCGAAGGAGAACGGGGTCAATGGTGGCCCTGTGAAACCACTGATGTGGAGCTCAGAGAGCTTCAGAACGAGGGTATGATCTCCGCCTACTGGAGCTTCATTCGTGACACCGACGTCCCCAAGCCCGGAGCCGATGAAGTGGTCATGACCAAGGCTTGGGTGGAGCGCGGATTGTCGCTCCCTTGTTCAAAGTTTTTCCTCTCCGTCCTCAGCACATATGGGCTCCAGCCGCACAACATCTGCCCAAACTCATACCTCCTCCTCTCCAACTTCGTTACACTTTGCGAAGGGCACCTCGGAATCCGTCCGGATATCAAGTTGTGGCAGTTCTTCTTCCGAGTGAAGAAAGAAACAAAGGAAAAAGTAATGGTGAACCGTGGGAGCATGACGTTCATGCTCCGACCTGGACGCATGTATCCGCCTCACGACTCGCACGAATCCGTCCGGCATCGGAACGCCGGATGGTTCTATGAAAAGAACATCTCAGTTCCGAACGTCCACGACGGCCTGCCCAAGTTCGTCAACGAACCTCCGGAAGAACTTGCGAGCTGGAGCTTCGTTCCCTCACTCGCCCAAACTCCGATCTTGGAGAAGGCAGCGCGGAGAATATCTTGGCTAGTCCATGATGGGCTAACCGGAGCTCAGCTTACACTTAGCTGGTTCACCCGGCGGATCCAGCCTCTGCGGCATAACGCGCGATTGATTTGCGCATACACCGGGGCGGACGACCTGCTCCGGGCTACCCGCCACGACCTTCCGGCTGACTCTCTGAAAAGGAGAATCAAGACGCTCGTGAAGATAGGCCGGGGCCAGCCGGTCCCGGAATTGATCAAGGACATCTACACCAACGACCAGTGTCCTCCGGTAAACTCAATTTCCTTTGTTACTCCAATCTTCACAAGTTTTCAGATATTGATCTTATGCTTATATGCTTATTTCCTCCAGCTCGATACTCTGGCGGAGGAAAACCTTCGCACCATTCTTCGTGTTCCCGTCAGCGACGACGGGGCGGAGGAGGATCCGGACGACGAAGAAGAGGAAGAGGAACAGGCACCCCGCAAGGCAGCCCCTCGACCTTCGAAGCGTCCCCGCGCCAAAGCTTCCGGCTCAGAAGCCGGAGCCAGCGGCGAGGCCTCCGCCAAGAAGCCAAAGACCGTGAAGCCCCCTCCGCTAAATTCGAAGAGAGCGGAGCAAGCACGCTTGAAAATGCTGGCAACAGCTGGCAAGCGCTCGCGCCCCATCATCCCCGAGCCCCGTAAGTTTCCGAATATGGTACATCTCTACTTGGATAAAATTGTTTATGACATGAACCCCTTCGCTTGCATGTAGGAATCCAAGCACCGCCGCCACCAAGACCACCAACCAAGAGCCCATCACCCAGTACATGAAAAAGTCTCCGGCCGTAGGTCCACCCACTCCAGCCTCCGCCAAGCACGTCTCATACCGCTCCTCAAGCATCCCCTTCTCAAGCTGATCGTTCTCCCCTCCTGCCACCAATACTCCACCGGAAATAGTTCCGATCAGCAGCGAAAAGGTGGGCGGAGAAGATCCTCAAAGACAAAGGACCTGCTCAAGATGAAACAGGAGCACAAGGTCAAGGAGAAATTGAGGTTACTTCTTCCGAAAGAACCGGAGCTGGTACTGGCGACGTTGTCGTGTTTCCGAAGAATTTTGGAGATCCGACTGACCTCACCTCCACCCCCAAGGCATACGCAACTAAGTTTTTCAACAAACTTACTGAGGCGGAGAAATGGGATCTTGAACAAGACTTGCTCAACGCCATGTTGGACAATGCCCGGGGAAATCCGATGTCGCCACCGCGGAGATTCAGGACTTCAAGAAGAATGTCGGCCATTTCCTCGACAAACTCGTCTCGCAAGCAAAAGGTACTCCCCAAGAGCCCCCAAGCATGTAAGCGGAAACGTAGATGTACGTTAGCGCTTAAATGCTTAGACGAATATCACTTCGGAAAGATTTTAAGTCGATGCAAGAGCCCCCAAGCATTATGGCGGAAAAGTTCCGGCAATAATGCTTTAAAGGAATCCACCGAAGCAAGCGGAATTCTTACTCCGGCTCGTCTAACTTTACAGAACAAGCAGGCGCCGCATTATGAGCTGCACAAAAACATTGCCCTTCAGCGCCGCGTTACCTTGAGTCAAGCGGAAAATATCCGGACTTCGAAAGATGCGAATGCGGATCCGACCAAACAACCGGCGGAAGCCCAAGGTTGGTTTCCGCCCGTGCTTATCACTGAATTCGTATTGCGATTTTAACTTGTGTTATTATAGGTGCATCCTCGTCCCTTGCTACAGCCTCTTCGGAGCTTGAGAACCTGCGCTCCTCGTACCAAGCATTGGAGACGAAGCTAAAGGAGGCGGAACTGAAAAGGGAGCAGGCCGAGAAACAGCTGGCGGAGAAAAATTCCGAGCACGCCAGGGAAAAGGGCCAATTTGTATTGAAGAGAAATGGTGACAGCGAGACCATCAAGAGGCAACAAAAAGAACTCACCGGGCTCCAAAAATATATGGAAACCGCGGAGCACCATTGGGACGTGCTTAGTGAGAACGTTTTGGGTACGAAGACCTTTTCTCCGGCCTTTCTCGTGTGCTCAAACTGTTAACTTATATCCGATTATCTCGTGCAGAACCTCTCGGGTATCCGGAAAAGCGTCGGAGTTTGTTCCCCGGGACGATCTCCTTCAACTTGCAGGCGATGATTGCAAAGACCTCATTTCCGCCTCCCGGAAGATATGCTACAACTTGTCCATCAAAAGGAGTCGTACTTGCAAAGTGCGCAAGCTTATACAAAAGATGGACGTTCTTCCGGAGCTGGTGACGGATCTTCAAGCATCATCAGCCCGAGGCGCAGCTGCGATGGCCTTGACCATGTGCTTGGCGCATAACCCGGAGCTTGATCTTGACCAGGTGACCGCCGGAGTTCCTTCGGACGCGGATGTCAATGCGCTCTTAGATGCAAGAACGGCTACGACACCCGCATCGCGCGCAGGATCCGGCACGAAGAATTCTACGACAAGTTCGTGCTTCCCGCGGACGAACCCCTAGAAGCGGAACTTCAAGAGAAGCGTGACGCGGAAGCACGTCCTGCGGAATCCGGCTCCCGCTTACCCGGACCAGCTCCAAGGATGCTCCCCAAGAGGAACCCAAGGACGGCGCTGCGTCTTCGTCGGAAGAAAGTGACGAGGACGTGTCGTCTCCGGCAAAGGATGCCGAGAAAAGTGACCCAAAGGGCAAGGCTTCTCCTGCTAAGGGGGAGTGAAAACTTTCTTCCTGCGGAAAAAACAATGCATCATTTTGGCCCCAGCGAGGGTTTGTAATAAGACTTTAAATTCTTAAGTAGCTAGGGACGAAACAACTATGCATGGGCGGAAACAACTTATCCCGCTATCCCTTAATATTATTCTGCATGTTTCGTTTTATGTTGAAAAGCAAGTGCTGATGTCGTTGTTTTCCGGCTTGCTCGCTTGACCTTCCGCGAGCCGGAAGACCTTAGCCGGAAACAAGCCCCCAAGCATCGGTGCCGGAAATCGCTACTAGGAATCCACGAGTTCGCAACAGATAACAATTTAATCAGAAAACTTAAGCTTACGTCCCGAGGGACGATTTTTGAAAATCACAACTTTCATACACGCCTAGGCGGAAATATCCAGCTCTGCGGTTTTAGTCGGAAAACATACACGATCTAAAAATGAACAAGTAAAGGAGGTAAATGACTCATAGAGTGAACCAAAAGCTTTATTTCATTGATCATGTATAATATTGTTACAAGGTATGCAATTCTATGCTAAGTGTGGAAAGGACGTAGCTGTGCAATGTTCCAAGGGCGATCTCGTCTCGTCGTAGATATCATCCGGATCCTCACGCTTGCGTTTCCGGCGCCAATTAGCAGTGTCTGTCCCTCAGCTCTCGGAAATCAACAAGGTAGTACGATCCGTTATGAAGCACTTTGCTAACGACGAAGGGTCCTTCCCATGGAGATTGCAACTTGTGATCTTTCACCTGGCGAAGGCGGAGAACCAGGTCTCCGGCCATGAACGAGCGATTCCGGACTCGACGACCGTGATAACGTCGGAGCTTCGCCGGTAGATGGCGGAGCGCCGGTCAGCCTAAATTCCGAGCTTCTTCGATCAGGTCCACAGATAGCTGTCCGGCCTCGTCACCGTTTCTTCATTATAGGCGGAAACTCGCGGCGAATCGTGGATGATGCTCGGAGGGAATCACGGCTTCGGATCCGTATACCAGGAAGAATGGGGTAAACCCTGTTGACCTGTTAGGGGTAGTTCGCAAACTCCACAAGACAGCGTCCAACTCGTCAGCCCAAGCTCCAGCTGCTCGTCGCAGCGGTTCCTCGAGGCGTGGCTTGATTCCCGATAATATTAGACCGTTTGCCCTTTCAACTTGACCATTGGATTGTGGGTGAGCCACGTATGCGAGGTCCAATCGAATCCCCATTGTCTCACAATAATCCTTCAATTCTCCCCGAGCGAAGTTTGTGCCATTATCTCGTGATTATGCCGTGTGGGATGCCGAATCTCATCACGAGGCCGCAGACAAATTTTAGTGCCGTAGCACCGTCGGCTTTTCTCACCGGCTTTGCCTCGATCCACTTGCTGAATTTGTCAACAGCGACCAATAGGTATTCAAAACCGCCAGAGATGATCTTTTTAACTTACCAACCATATCGAGCCCCCGCACCGCAAATGGCCAGGTGATAGGTATGGTCTTCAGCTCTTGGGCCGGAGCGTTTGGTTGAGTAGCGTAGTACCGACAACCTCGGCAGGTCTTGACTATCTTGTCAGCATCTTCTTTAGCCGTGAGCCAATAAAAGCCTAGCCGAAAAGCTTTTGCAACGAGTGACCCGGGAGCGGCATGGTGCCCGCAATCCCTCGCGTGGATCTCTCTCGAGGATTTCAATGCCATCTTGATTAGAGACGCATTTGAGAAACACCCCCGTTGCGCTTCGTTTGTAGAGCTGTCCGTCAACAATTGTGTAGGATCTTGCTCGTCCGATGATCCGGCGCGCGAGGACCTCGTCCTCCAGCAACTTCCGATCGATGAGGTAGTCCAGAAAGGCCGTGTCCAAGCCGGAATGGTAGCCAACACCTCTTTGGCCGGAGACACCGCCACCTCCGGGTTTTCCGGGTTAGCGCCCTTCACCGAGGGTATCCGGAGATGCTCCAGAAAATTCCAGCGGAATTGGCTTTCGCCGGATCCGAGCTTGGATAGCATATCTCGCCGCCGTATTGTCGTCTCTCCGGACATACTTGACTTCGTATCCTAGAAAGCACTTGGCGATCTCGTCAACTTCGTCTCCGTAAGCCGCCATGACGGAATTTCTCGGCGTTCCAGGTTCCGGCTACTTGCTGTGCCACAAGGTCGGAATCTCCGCAACAGATGATGTGCTTGATCCCTATTTCCTTAGCGATGCGCAGTCCGTGTAGTAGAGCCTCGTACTCCGCCATGTTGTTTGTAGCTTCGAAGTGGATCTCGCGTAACGTACCGCAGCTCTTCTCCGGTAGGGGACTTCAGTGGTGACTCCGGCTCCCGAGCCTTGATGCCGCTTGGATCCATCGAAGTGCATAACCCATGTTTCTGGTTCCGGCTCTAGATTAGCATCCGGAGCTTCGTCCAATCCGCAACGAAATCCGCCAAGACCCGTGATTTAACCGCAGTCCCGGCTTTGTAGCCGATATCGAAGGCGGATAATTCAATGCCCCATTTTGCCGTGCGTCCCGTTGCGTCGCCGTTGTTGAGAATCGTTGACAGCGGAGCTTTGCTCACGACCGTTACCGGATGTTCTTGGAAGTAATGTCTCAGCCTTCCTCGCTGCCCAGGAATACTCCGTAGGCAAGCTTTTGAAAGTGAGGGTAGCGCTGTTTGGATTCCGTAAGGACCTCGCCGATATAGTAAACCGGCCTTTGGACTCCATATTCGTGACCTTCTTCCCCGTCGTTCCACCACGATGACGAGGCCGATGACCCCGTTGGTGGCTGCCGGTAAAGGAGCATAGGCTCGACTCTCCCGGAGCCGCTAAGATAGGTGGGGAGGTAAGTATCTCCTTCAACCCTTGTAGTGCCGCATCCGCCGCCTCGTCCCTGCATAAACTTGTCTCGTTTTCTTCAATAGCTTGTACAGGGGAAGTGCCTTCTCGCCAAGACGGCTAACAAACCCGCTGATTGCCGCGACACAACCAAAGGAGCCGTTGCACATCTTTGAGACAAGTTGGCCTTTTTATGCACAAAATTGCCTTGATTTTTTCCGGGTTTACTTCAATGCCCCTGTTAGAGACAATGAAGCCAAGGAGTTTTCCTGCCGGTACGCCAAAGACGCACTTCAGCGGATTCAACATCATCTTGTACCGACGGAGATTCTCAAAGGTTTCGTGAGGTCGCCGATCAAGTCGGATCCTTTCCGAGTCATGACCGCGATGTCGTCGACGTAGGCGTGTACGTTCCGGCCGATCTGGTCCTTCAAGCACCGCCGCATCGTACGTTGGTAGGTGGCACCTGCGTTTTTCAAGCCAAAGGGCATAGTAACATAGCAAGAAGTGCCAAATGGGGTGATGAATGAGGTCGCCTTTTGGTCGACTTCTTCATCCGGATCCGATGATACCCGGAATACGCATCAAGAAAACACAGAAGTTCCGCCCCGCCGTCGAATCAATGACTTGGTCAATGCGCGGCAGGGGAAACGGATCTTTCGGGCAATGTTTGTTCAAGCCGGAGTAATCGATGCACATTCTTAGTATTTCAGTTGTTCTTTTTGGGTACAAGGACGGGATTTGCGACCCAATCAGCATGGATTACTTCTATTACAAAACCTCGCCTCTAGTAACTTTGCTAATTCCATTCCTATGGCGCGGCGCTTCTTATCTCCAAAGCGTCGCATAGCTTGCTTCACCGGTTTAGCCCCCGGGTTTATGTTGAGGTAGTGCTCGGCGAGTTCCCTTGGTACTCCGGACATGTCGAAGGTTGCCATGCGAAGATATCCATGTTAGCGCGGAGGAACTCGACGAGCGCGTCTTCCTATTTGGGGTCCATGTTGGCTCCGACCGAGACCTGCTTGGAATCGTCGCCTTCCTTGAAGTTGACTTTCTTGGTCTCTATCGCGGCCCCGAAGGAGTTTTTGTGTTCGGAGATCTGCTTCTTGGTGGTCTGCATTTCGCCGGATCCACCGCGGCTCAGTAGCCTTTCAGCCTCTTCTCCGGATATGACAGACTCTCGCGAAGGCGGCTTCGCCCAACTCGCACTCGTGAGCCTTTTTGTAGTCTCCGTTATGGTGATCATACCATTAGGACCCGGAATCTTGAGCTTGTTGTAGATATAGCACGCTCTTGCATGGAACTTGTGGTAGGTGGGCCTGCCGAAGATGACATGGTAGGAGCTCTTGAAGGGCACAACTTCAAACGTGATCTTTTCTTCGCGGAAATTGTGAACATCGCCGAAAGCCACGGGAAGTGTGATGCCGCCGAGGGAATTCGCCTTCTTACCCGGAACCACGCCGTGAAACTCAGTGTTGCTGTGTTTGAGCTGTTCCTTGGTGAGGTTCATCCGCTCCAGAGTCTCCGTGTACATGATGTTCAAGCTGGCTCCGCCATCCATGAGGCACTTGGAGAAGTCATACCCGTCTATGCGGGGACTTACAACCAAGGCGTAGTATTCTTTTGGCACAATGGCGGGATGATCCTCCCTGTCAAATGTGCACGGAACTTCCGACCACCTGACATACCGCGGCACAGCCGGAACTGTGGCGTTCAGGATCCGGGTAGCTGACTTTGTAGCGCGGATCGTTGGGGTTCCGAGGAAGGTGTGGTAAGCCCCCACGCTCTTTTTCTCGAAGGGGTTGGATTTACCCGCGGATCCGGCTTTGGGATCCGGCGAGTTATCATCCTCGTCCATCGCCTCGGAACCGTCCTCCTCCTTGTCCTTGTTCTTGCCCTTGCCTCCTTTGCCGCGTGGGCGGTGCTTCCGGCTCGCTTGTATCCTCGCTTCCGGGTCGTTCTTTAGGTCGTTGACCCACTTGCGCTTGCGGTTGGTGTGAGTGGACTTCCCCGTAGCCGGATCCAAGTGGGCCAGTGCAGGGCATGTCTCTATACTCCTCGTAGGTTTGCGGAGCGCGGGATCCGCCAGCCGTGACTTCGTGCCATGCCGCCGACCCCCGCCGGCTCCGCCTCCACGGCCGCGTCCTCTTCCGCCTCCCGAACCTCCGCGTTGGAACGCCATGGCGACCATGTCGGATCCGCCACTCTTCCGGTCATCGTGGTTTTTGCGTTTATGGCCGCCGTTGTTGCCGTTATCACGGTTCTTCTTTTGTTGGTGCAGGGGGATTGCTGTAGCTGCGATATCACCGCCTGCATCGTCATCGGCGGCAGTGTGGTCACTGGCAATGGAGATCATCTCATCCAAAGTCAGCTTATTGGCGTTAGCCAAACATGTGAGCTTATGCCTCAGCAATCCTCCTCTCCGCAGTCCACCAATGAAGGCGTACATGGCAGTGGTGTGGTCGACGTTTTCGCACTCGTTCCTCGCATGCCAACCATCGTGTGAGGAAGTTTCTTGAGGATTCTCCCTTCTTCTCGGATACAAGCTTGTAGGTCGCTTGCCGTGGCAGGTCTTTTGTAGGTGCCCCCGAAGTGTTTCTCGAAAGCGGTCTTCAGGTCAAACCAGCAAAAGATGGAGTTTTTCTCGAGGTCACCGAGCCGCATCCGGGCTGGACCTACAAGGTACAACCGGAGCATGCGGCAGCGATATTAGGGGTTCCTCCGGCAAAGGTTACCGCATTATAGTAATCCTCAATCCAGTATCCGGCCTTTCGGTGCCATCATAATGCTTCAAGTTTCCGGTAGCTTGAGGGAGCTCCTTGGCTTTGGTTCCTCTCGAATCATCCCGCCAAAGCACTTCGGTCCGATGTAGTCGGTTCTCGTATTCGTTGAGGCGTTCCCGCGCGCCGCGCGAGCCGTGACGGGGGACTGTGAGCGAGAGCGAGATCTCCGGCCACCGCCTCCGCCTCCACCTCCGCCGCCACCGCTAGGTGGTGGTGAGGGAGACCTACGAGGGGGCCGATCCGACCTCTTGCTTCCGCCTTCGGATTCTCCCCGGCCCTCCCGGTGCTGGCTCCGGCTTCTGTGGCTGCCTTCGCCGTGACGCCGGCTGCCCCGGTCGCTCCGGCTCCGGCGGGGCTCCGGGTCGCGCTCCTCATTCCGGCTCCTCCTAGGCTCGGGCTCACGATCGTTGTTCCGATTCCGGCGAGGTTCCGGCGTGCGCTCCCCGCTCCTCGTTTCTTGAGGGCAGCACGTTGTCGCGGATAACAATTCCACCATGCCCCCGAGGCCCGGTGTTTCCGGCTGGACTACGGCGGCGAGGGGGACGCGGGTAACCATTAGGCGGAGGAGAGGCGTTGCGGTACTTGTCTCGTCCAGAGTACATTGCATCCTTTCCCTTTCTCGGATCCGACGGTGGCGTCTTTGATGGTACGGGGATCGGATTTGGGTGTTCCCTGGCTTTCCTTCTGCGTTCCGAGGATCCGGTTCGCGATTCGTCATCTCGATGGCGATTGTCGCGGGCGTCCTTCTGCGCAGTGGAGACGCAATGCTCCGGATTAGATTCCAACTTGCGCGAAGTGTCTGCCTTGCTCTGCTGTTTAACCGCCGAAGCGACGAGCGTGCGTACGTAGTCGATGTCAATCTCCTCGTCACTTTTCTTCAGGATCTCTCGCAGCTTTCGTCATATTGTCCTTTGGGGTTGCGAACGGCTGCTGCTCCGTTGGAGTTGCGAAGGTGATCTTGCGGGGAGCTATCATCTCACGCCGGACCTTTTCGACCTCCCGGTGAGCTTCAACGATCTTGTCCTCCCAATGCTTTCGGAGTTCCTTGACTTTTGCCAATCCTTCGTCCACCTCCTCGCTCACGCTGGATGAAGTCTTCCACAAAAACTGCGGCGTGCTTCCTTTCCTCCAGCATGGCGGCTGCGGTGACCTTGAATTTCTTGGTTGTGGCCAGCAGCTCCACTCTTTTAGCTTCTAAAGCTTCTACGTCTTCGGGAGTGATGGGTTTGTTAAGAATATCCGAGCGATAAACCGCATCCATGCCTGCTTGTGCGACCATCTCTTCAAGCGACAGGAGGCTCTCCGAGGAAGAATCCCTACGGGGCCGCTCCCGCGACATCGGAGATCCGTGGTGGGATGGCTGGGGGTCGGATTGGGTGCCTGCCTCTTCTGATCCGTTTTCTCCCAGCGCCGCTACAGTTGCAAGTACCTGTTTTGGCTGGGCGGAATCGACTTCAGGCTGTTCACCGTATGCATATTCCTTCACCTTGCGATCGAACTCTTCGTTGTCCATGGATTGGGTGTCTCCGGAAATTGGGCTTAGATTTCCCAAAATTGACTCTTCAACCGGAGTTCCGCTTTCTCCGACAGCCTCTTGCTGATCCGGAGCAGCGTTGTTTTCCGGGCCACGACCCGCTCGGGACCAGCTCCGGCTTCTTGAGGGGCGGTTCCGGCGGTATGGGCCAAGAAGTGTACGAAGTGACACCTTTGCTTCTCTAACACCCGGGAGACCCGTGCGGATCTCGCATTGGTCTTCCACCGTTATTTCCCGCTCGTGGGCGGATTGGGTGGGTTTTGATTTTTTCAGTATCTAAGGCGGAATCTTCGCTAGGAAGTTCCCGCGTCTCGTATCGGATCTTCGCGACCGCGTCCCGCTCAGCGGCGTTCGCGTCGGCGCTACTTACCAGTGGGTTTCCGTCGGAATCGACGGTTTCCCCGATGAAGATGTGTATGCCGCCAACTCGGACGATGGAGAGCTTGACGGGGTCGGTTTTGGCCGGAATCCAACACTCATCCGGAGGGACGATCGGCAGATTTCCGACGTAAAGGACACGCCCCACAGCGATGGTGTCGTCGTAGCTTCCCATGGCGGAACCCTCCCGGCTCCGGCCTCCGCACGCCGCAGCCCCACGGTGGGCGCCAACCGTCGTTGCCTAATCGACGGTACCTCGGAGGAGGGATCCTCACGAGGGGGAGAAGAAGTAGGGGCCATAGGGCGGAGTGCACACGGGACGGTGGTACGCGAGTTACCCAGCCTTCGAACACCCGCACGATGACAGGGCCTACCGCCGCTTGTCCGGAATTATCCGGGCGCTTTCGCGTTGTTACAATGAGTTGTGGTTGTGCCTCTAGGGCTCCCGTGATCCGGCTTATAAAGGCGCACGGATCTAGGGTTTACATGGAGAGTCCTAGCCGGAATACAAGTTGCCTAACTACGGTACAATGTCTTGCCGTGTACGTCAAGGATCCGCCTTCCTCCAAGTACGTGCCGGATCCGGATACTTCATGGGCCGTCACGGATCCGGCCTCCTTCGTAGGTCGGTAGAGATCCGGCTTCCTCGTTCCCGGGCTGGACTTCATCCTTCAGGATCTACAAGAATCGGGCCGCCCGATGGGCCACATGCCTCACCACCATCTATGGGCCACCCGGGCTTGCCGGATCTAGGCCATGCCGTTGATATACCCATAAAGTATACCCACAACACTCACTGTTTCGTTGGGGCAAAGTACTTTGGTTGTGTTGTGCAGGTTCCACGTTGGCGCCGGAATCTCTGGTGTTGCGCCGCACTACATCCCGCCGCCATCAACCTTCAACGTGCTTCTTGGCTCCTCCTGGTTCGATAAACCTTGGTTTCTTTCTCGAGGGAAAACTTGCTGCTGTGCGCATCATACCTTCCTCTTGGGGTTCCCAACGAACGTGTGAAATACACGCCATCAAACATATTTTCTGGCGCCGCTGCCGGGGAGATCAAGACACGCTGCAAGGGGAGTCTCCACTTCCCAATCTCTTTACTTTGTTTTTGTCTTGCTTTATTTTATTTACTACTTTCTTTGCTGCATTATATCAAAACACAAAAAAATTAGTTGCTAGTTTTACTTTATTTACTTGTCTTGTTTGCTATATCAAAAACACAAAAAAATTAGTTTACTTGCATTTACTTTATCTAGTTTGTTTTATTTACTACTGCTAAAATGGCCACCCCTGAAAATACTAAGTTGTGTGACTTCACTAGCACAAATAATAATGATTTCCTATGCACACCTATTGCTCCACCTGCTACTACAGCGGAATTCTTTGAAATTAAACCTGCTTTACTAAATCTTGTTATGCGAGAGCAATTTTCACGGTATTAGTTCCGATGATGATGCTGCCCATCTCAATAATTTTGTTGAACTATGTGAAATGCAAAAGTATAAAGATGTAGATGGTGACATTATAAAATTAAAATTGTTTCCTTTCTCATTAAGAGGAAGAGCTAAAGATTGGTTGCTATCTCTGCCTAAGAATAGTATTGATTCCTGGACTAAATGCAAGGATGCTTTTATTGGTAGATATTATCCCCCTGCTAAAATTATATCTTTGAGGAGTAGCATAATGAATTTTAAACAATTGGATAATGAACATGTTGCTCAAGCTTGGGAAAGAATGAAATCTTTGGTTAAAAATTGCCCAACCCATGGATCGACTACTTGGATGATCATCCAAACCTTCTATGCAGGACTAAATTTTTCTTCGCGGAATTTATTGGATTCATCTGCTGGAGGTACCTTTATGTCCATCACTCTAGGTGAAGCAACAAAGCTTCTTGATAATATGATGGTTAATTACTCTGAATGGCACACGGAAAGAGCTCCACAAGGTAAGAAGGTAAATTCTGTTGAAGAATCCTCTTCCTTGAATGATAAGGTTGATGCTATTATGTCTATGCTTGCGAATGATAGGACTAATGTTGATCCTAATAATGTTCCATTAGCTTCATTGGTTGCCCAAGAAGAACATGTTGATGTAAACTTCATTAAAAATAATAATTTCAACAACAATGCTTATCGAACAATTCTAGTAATAACTATAGGCCATATCCTTATAATAATGGTAACGGTTATGCTAATTCTTATGGGAATTCTTACAACAATAATAGGAATACACCCCTGGACTTGAAGCTATGCTTAAAGAATTTATTAGTACACAAACTGCCTTTAACAAATCTGTTGAGGAAAAGCTCAATAAAATTGATATTCTCGCTTCTAAGGTTGATAGTCTTGCCTCTGATGTTGATCTTTTGAAATCGAAAGTTATGCCTAATAGGGATATTGAAAATAAAAAATTTACTACAGCAAATGCTATCCAAGTTAGAATTAATGAGAATATAAGATTAATGGCTGAACTGCGTGCTAGGTGGGATAGAGAAGAAAATGAAAAACTAGCTAAAGAGGAAAATGTAGCTAAAGTTTGGACTATTACCACCACTAGCAATGCTAATGATTCACATGTTGCTGCACCTCCTACTATCAATGGTAAAATAATTGGTGTTGGCAATGCTTCTACTCCTAGTGCAAAGCGCGCAAAATTACTCGAAACTGCTAAAGCTGCTGAACTGCTCGTGATAAAGCTGCTGAAATTTTTTCCAACCTTGGGGATGATAATCCCATTGCTTTAGATTGTAATGATTTAGATTTTGATGATTGCCACATCTCTGAATTTATAAAGTTCTTGCAAAAACTTGCTAAAAGTCCCAATGCTAGCGCTGTAAACTTGGCTTTCACAAAACATATTACAAATGCTCTCATAAAAGCTAGAGAAGAGAAACTAAAACTTGAAACTTCTATTCCTAGAAAGCTAGAGGATGGTTGGGAGCCCATCATTAAAATGAGAGTCAAAGATTTTGATTGTAATGCTTTATGTGATCTTGGTGCAAGTATTTCTGTTATGCCTAAAAAAGTCTATGATATGCTTGACTTGCCACCATTGAAAAACTGTTATTTGGATGTTAATCTCGCTCATAATGCTAAAAAGAAACCTTTGGGGAGAGTTGATAATGTTCATATTATGGTTAACAATAACCTTGTCCCCGTTGATTTTGTTGTCTTGGATATTGAATGCAAAGCATCTTGCCCCATTATATTGGGAAGACCTTTTCTTCGAACCGTTGGTGATACTATTGATATGAAGGAAGGTAATATTAAATACCAATTTCCTCTCAAGAAAGGTATGGAACACTTCCCTAGAAAGAGAATGAAGTTACCTTTTGATTCTATTATTAGAACAAATTATGATGTTGATGTTTCGTCTCTTGATGTTACTTGAGTTACACTTTCTGCGCCTAGCTGAAAGGCGTTAAAGAAAAGCGCTTATGGGAGACAACCCATGTTTTTACTATAGTATTTTTGTTTTATATTTGAGTCTTGGAAGTTGTTTACTACTGTAGCAACCTCTCCTTATCTTAGTTTTAAGTTTTGTTGTGCCAAGTAAAGTCTTTGATAGTAAAGTAAGTACTAGATTTGGATTACATCAGAAATTATCTTTGTTGTCACGAATCTGGGTCTACCTCCCTGTAGGTAGCTCAGAAAATTAAGCCAATTTACGTGCATGATCCTCAGATATGTACGCAACTTTCATTCAATTTGGGCATTTTATTTGAGCAAGTCTGGTGGCCTAATAAAATCCATCTTTACGGACTGTTCTGTTTTGACAGATTCTGCCTTTTTATTTCGCATTGTCTCTTTTGCTATGTTGGATGAATTTCTTTGATCCATTAATGTCCAGTAGCTTTATGCAATGTCCAGAAGTGATAAGAATGATTGTGTCACCTCTGAACATGTTAATTTTTATTGTGCACTAACCCTCTAATGAGTTGTTTCGAGTTTGGTGTGGAGGAAGTTTTCAAGGATCAAGAGAGGAGTATGATGCAATATGATCAAGGAGAGTGAAAGGTCTAAGCTTGGGGATGCCCCGGTGGTTCACCCCTGCATATTCTAAGAAGACTCAAGCGTCTAATCTTGGGGATGCCCAAGGCATCCCCTTCTTCATCGACAACATTATCAGGTTCCTCCCGTGAAACTATATTTTTATTCCGTCACATCTTATGCACTTTGCTTGGAGCATCGGTTTGTTTTGTTTTTGTTTTGTTTGAATAAAATGGATCCTAGCATTCACTTTGTGGGAGAGAGACACGCTCTGCTGTAGCATATGGACAAGTATGTCCTTAGGCTCTACTCATAGTATTCATGGCGAAGTTTCTTCTTCGTTAAATTGTTATATGGTTGGAATTGGAAAATACTACATGTAGTAATTCTAAAATGTCTTGGATAATTTGATACTTGGCAATTGTTGTGCTCATGTTTAAGCTCTTGCATCATATACTTTGCACCCATTAATGAAGAAACACTTAGAGCTTGCTAATTATGTTTGCATATTTGGTTTCTCTAGAGTCTAGATAATATCTAGTATTGATTTTTGAACAACAAGGAAGACGGTGTAGAGTCTTATAATGTTTACAATATATCTTTTATGTGAGTTTTGCTGCACTGTTCATCCTTGTGTTTGTTTCAAATAACCTTGCTAGCCTAAGCCTTGTATCGAGAGGGAATACTTCTCATGCATCCAAAATCCTTGAGCCAACCACTATGCCATTTGGGTCCACCATACCTACCTACTACATGGTATTTATCCGCCATTCCAAAGTAAATTGCTTGAGTGCTACCTTTAAAATTCCATCATTCACCTTTGCAATATATAGCTCATGGGACAAATAGCTTAAAAACTATTGTGGTATTGAATATGTACTTATGCACTTTATCTCTTATTAAGTTGCTTGTTGTGCGATAACCATGTTTACGGGGACGCCATCAACTATTCTTTGTTGAATATCATGTGAGTTGCTATGCATGTCCGTCTTGTCCGAAGTAAGAGAGATCTACCACCTTAATGGTTGGAGCATGCATATTGTTAGAGAAGAACATTGGGCCGCTAACTAAAGCCATGAATCATGGTGGAAGTTTCAGTTTTGGACATATATCCTCAATCTCATATGAGAACACTAATTGTTGCCACATGCGTATGCATTAAAGAGGAGTCCATTATCTGTTGTCCATGTTGTCCCGGTATGGATGTCTAAGTTGAGAATAATCAAAAGCGAGAAATCCAAAATGCGAGCTTTCTCCTTAGACCTTTGTACAGGCGGCATGGAGGTACCCCATTGTGACACTTGGTTAAAACATGTGTATTGCAAAGATCCGGTAGTCCAAGCTAATTAGGACAAGGTGCGGGCACTATTAGTATACTATGCATGAGGCTTGCAACTTGTAAGATATAACTTTCATAACTCATATGCTTTATTACTACCGTTGACAAAATTGTTTCATGTTTTCAAAATAAAAGCTCTAGCACAAATATAGCAATCGATGCTTTCCTCTTTGAAGGACCATTCTGTTTACTTTTATGTTGAGTCAGTTCACCTATCTCTCTCCACCTCAAGAAGCAAACACTTGTGTGAACTGTGCATTGATTCCTACATACTTGCATATTGCACTTGTTATATTGCTTTGCATTGACAAACTATCATTGAGATATACAAGGTTACAAGTTGAAAGCAACCGCTGAAACTTAATCTTCCATTGTGTTGCTTCAATGCCTTTACTATGAATTTATTACTTTATGAGTTAACTCTTATGCAAGATTTATTGATGCTTGTCTTGAAGTACTATTCATGAAAAGTCTTTGCTTTATGATTCACTTGTTTACTCATGTCATTACCATTGTTTTGATCGCTGCATTCATTACATATGTTTACAATATGATCAAGTTTATGATGGCATGTCACTCCAGAAATTATCTTTGTTACCGTTTTACCTGCTCGGGACGAGCAGAACTAAGCTTGGGGATGCTGATACGTCTCCGACGTATCGATAATTTCTTGTGTTCCATGCCACATTATTGATGATATCTACATGTTTTATGCACACTTTATGTCATATTCGTGCATTTTCTGGAACTAACCTACTGACGAGATGCCGAAGGGCCAGTTCCTGTTTTCTGCTGTTTTTGGTTTCAGAAATCCTAGTAATGAAATATTTTCGGAATCGGACGAAATCAAGACCCAGCATCCTATTTTGCCCGGAAGCATCCAGAACACACGAGAGCCGCCAGAGGAGGGCCCTGTGGGCCCCAGATGATAGGGTGGCGCGGCCTGGGCCCTGGCCGCGCCAGCCTATGGTGCCGCCCCTCGTCGGCCCTCCGACTCGCCCTTCCGCCTACTTAAAGCCTCCGTCGCGAAACCCCCGATGCGAAAAACCACGATACGGAAAACCTTCCGCAGACGCCGCCGCCGCCAATCCCATCTCGGGGGATTCGGGAGATCTCCTCCGGCACCCTGCCGAAGAGGGGATTCATCTCCCGGAGGACTCTACACCGCCATGGTCGCCTCCGGAGTGATGAGTGAGTAGTTCACCCCTGGACTATGGGTCCATAGCAGTAGCTAGATGGTTGTCTTCTCCTCATTGTGCTTCATTGTTGGATCTTGTGAGCTGCCTAACATGATCAAGATCATCTATCTGTAATACTTTATGTTGTGTTTGTCGGGATCCGATGGATAGAGAATACCATGTTATGTTAATTATCAAGTTATTACATATGTGTTGTTTATGATCTTGCATGCTCTCCGTTATTAGTAGAGGCTCTGGCCAAGTTTTTGCTCTTAAATCCAAGAGGGAGTATTTATGCTCGATAGTGGGTTCATGCTCGCATTGACACCGGGACGAGTGACGGAAAGTTCTAAGGTTGTGTTGTGCTGTTGCCACTAGGGATAAAACATTGGCGCTATGTCCGAGGATGTAGTTGTTGATTACATTACGCACCATACTTAATGCAATTGTCCGTTGCTTTGCAACTTAATACCGGAAGGGGTTCGGACGATAACCTGAAGGTGGACTTTTTAGGCATAGATGCAGTTGGATGGCGGTCTATGTACTTTGTCGTAATGCCCAATTAAATCTCACTCGTACTTATCATGACATGTATGTGCATTGTTATGCCCTCTCTATTTGTCAATTGCCCGACCGTAATTTGTTCACCCAACATGCTTTTATCTTATGGGAGAGACACCTCTAGTGAACTGTGGACCCCGGTCCATTCTTTTAATACTGAAATACAAATCTGCCGCAATACTTGTTTTTACCGTTTTCTCTCGCAAACAATCATCTTCCACACAATACGGTTAATCCTTTGTTACAGCAAGCCGGTGAGATTGACAACCTCACTGTTTCGTTGGGGCAAAGTACTTTGGTTGTGTTGTGCAGGTTCCACGTTGGCGCCGGAATCTCCGGTGTTGCGCCGCACTACATCCCGCCGCCATCAACCTTCAACGTGCTTCTTGGCTCCTCCTGGTTCGATAAACCTTGGTTTCTTTCTGATGGAAAACTTGCTGCTGTGCGCATCATACCTTCCTCTTGGGGTTCCCAACGAACGTGTGAAATACACGCCATCACGTCCCCAGAAGCATGGTTATCGCACAACAAGCAACTTAATAAGAGATAAAGTGCATAAGTACATATTCAATACCACAATAGTTTTTAAGCTATTTGTCCCATGAGCTATATATTGCAAAGGTGAATGATGGAATTTTAAAGGTAGCACTCAAGCAATTTACTTTGGAATGGCGGATAAATACCATGTAGTAGGTAGGTATGGTGGACACAAATGGCATAGTGGTTGGCTCAAGTATTTTGGATGCATGAGAAGTATTCCCTCTCGATACAAGGTTTAGGCTAGCAAGGTTATTTGAAACAAACACAAGGATGAACGGTGCAGCAAAACTCACATAAAAGACATATTGTAAACATTATAAGACTCAACACCGTCTTCCTTGTTGTTCAAAACTCAATACTAGATATTATCTAGACTATAGAGAAACCAAATATGCAAACCAAATTAGCAAGCTCTAAGTGTTTCTTCATTAATGGGTGCAAAGTATATGATGCAAGAACTTAAACATGAGCACAACAATTGCCAAGTGTCAAATTATCCAAGACATTTTAGAATTACTACATGTAGTATTTTCCAATTCCAACCATATAACAATTTAACGAAGAAGAAACTTCGCCATGAATACAATGAGTAGAGCCTAAGGACATACTTGTCCATATGCTACAGCGGAGCGTGTCTCTCTCCCACAAAGTGAATGCTAGGATCCATTTTATTCAAATAAAACAAAAACAAAAACAAACCGACGCTCCAAGAAAAGTGCATAAGATGTGACGGAATAAAAATATAGTTTCGGGGAGGAACTCGATAATGTTGTCGATGAAGAAGGGGGTGCCTTGGGCATCCCCAAGCTTAGACGCTTGAGTCTTCTTATAATATGCAGGGGTGAACCACCGGGGCATCCCCAAGCTTAGAGCTTTCACTCTCCTTGATCATATTGTATCATCCTCCTCTCTTGATCCTTGAAAACTTCCTCCACACCAAACTCGAAACAACTCATTAGAGGGTTAGTGCACAATAAAAATTAACTTGTTCAGAGGTGACACAATCATTCTTAACACTTCGGACATTGCATAAAGCTACTCGGACATTAATGGATCAAAGAAATTCATCCAACATAGCAAAAGAGGCAATGCGAAATAAAAGGCAGAATCTGTCAAAACAGAACAGTCCGTAAAGATGGATTTTATTAGGGCACCAGACTTGCTCAAATGAAAATGCCCAAATTGAATGAAAGTTGCGTACATATCTGAGCATCACTCACGTAAATTGGCTTAATTTTCTGAGTTACCTACAGAGAATTAGACCCAGATTCGTGACAGCAACAAAACATAAAACTAAGATAAGGAGAGGTTGCTACAGTAGTAAAAACTTCCAAGACTCAAATATAAAACAAAAATACTGTAGTAAAAACATGGGTTGTCTCCCATAAGCGCTTTTCTTTAATGCCTTTTAGCTAGGCGCAGAAAGTGTAACTCAAGTGTTATCAAAGGATGGTGCATCTACAGCGGGGTTTGGAGTTTTCTCAACCATGCATAGTATATTGGATACATAAGTTTCAGCGTCTCCCTTTTCATTAGTCTTGGGCTTGCTACTCTCATCGAACAAATTTTCAGGAACAAGCCAAGCATAGTTATTTTCTAGTGCATCATTCATAGCTAGGAGTTTACATGGTATTGGTGCTTTGATCTCCCCACCATCATTAATATTATCAGTATATTTCATTCTATACATATCCATTTTTTCAAGTGTTCTTTTAAAGTCGGTATAAAAGCCAAGCCTCTTATGCTTAATAAAAACTTTTCTAGCTTCTATAAATATATCTTCAAATTCTCGCACTAAGACTTTTAGAACAAAATCTCTCTTCTCTCCCCGCTCCATATCAGAGAGTGTAAGAAACATGTGTTGTATCATGGGGTTGAGACTAATAAATCTAGCTTCCATCATGCGTACCAAACAAACAGAGGCATCTTCATAAGTTGGGACAGCTTTTGCAAGTGGTATATCTTTAAGATCTTTATGCATACTAACATGGGAGAAAATTCTTCTATATTATCTCTTCCAATTATAGACCCTTGTCCCACAGGTGTATCTTTTACAGTAAAATTAAGAGGAAACATGTTGAAATAAGTAAAGCAAATGCAAGTAACTAATTTTTTTGTGTTTTTGATATAGCAAACAAGACAGTAAATAAAGTAAAACTAGCAACTAAATTTTTTTGTGTTTTGATATAATGCAGCAAACAAAGTAGTAAATAAAATAAAGCAAGACAAAAAACAAAGTAGAGAGATTGGGAAGTGGAGACTCCCCTTGCAGCGTGTCTTGATCTCCCCGGC
This sequence comes from Lolium rigidum, assembly GCF_022539505.1. Lineage (NCBI taxonomy): Eukaryota > Viridiplantae > Streptophyta > Magnoliopsida > Poales > Poaceae > Lolium > Lolium rigidum. Next base: position 19,256,806 of record NC_061511.1, read on the forward strand.
AACGGCGCCAGAAATTTGCTTGATGCGTGTAATTGACACGTCCGTTGGGAACCCCAAGAGGAAGGTGTGATGCGCACAGCGGCAAGTTTCCCTCGCTAGAAACCAAGGTTTAATCGAACCAGTAGGAGTCAAGAAGCACGTTGAAGGTTGATGGCGGCGGGAGGTAGTGCGGCGCAACACCAGAGATTCCGGCGCCAACGTGGAACCGGCACAACACAACCAAAGTACTTTGCCCGAACGAAACAGTGAGGTTGTCAATCTCACCGGCTTGCTGTAACAAAGGGTTAACCGTATTGTGTGGAAGATGATTGTTTGCAAGAAAACGAGTAAAGAACAAGTATTGCAGCAGATTTGTATTTCAAGTATAAAAGAATGGACCGGGGTCCACAGTTCACTAGAGGTGTCTCTCCCATAAGATAAAAGCATGTTGGGTGAACAAATTACAGTCGGGCAATTGACAAATAGAGAGGGCATAACAATGCACATACATGTCATGATAAGTACGAGTGAGATTTAATTGGGCATTACGACAAAGTACATAGACCGCCATCCAACCGCATCTATGCCTAAAAAGTCCACCTTCAGGTTATCATCCGAACCCCCTCCAGTATTAAGTTGCTAACAACATACAATTGCATTAAGTATTGCGCGTAATGTAATCAATAACTACATCCTCGGACATAGCATCAATGTTTTATCCCTAGTGGCAACAGCACATCCATAACCTTAGGGGTTTCTGTCACTCCCCCAGTTCACGGAGACATGAACCCACTATCGAGCATAAATACTCCCTCTTGGAGTTACTAGCATCAACTTGGCCAGAGCCTCTACTAATAACGGAGAGCATGCAAGATCATACACAACACATAGGTAATAACTTGATAATTAACATAACATGGTATTCTCTATCCATCGGATCCCGACAAACACAACATATAGCATTACAGATAGATGATCTTGATCATGTTAGGCAGCTCACAAGATCCAACAATGAAGCACAATGAGGAGAAGACAACCATCTAGCTACTGCTATGGACCCATAGTCCAGGGGTGAACTACTCACTCATCACTCCGGAGGCGACCATGGCGGTGAAGAGTCCTCCGGGAGATGAATCCCCTCTCCGGCAGGGTGCCGGAGGAGATCTCCAGAATCCCCCGAGATGGGATTGGCGGCGGCGGCGTCTCTGTAAGGTTTTCCGTATCGTGCTTTTTCGCCTCAGGGGTTTCGCGACGGAGGCTTTAAGTAGGCGGAAGGGCAACGTGGGGGCCACACGAGGGCCCCACACCACAGGTCGGCGCGGCCAAGGCCTGGGCCGCGCCGCCCTATGGTGGCGGCCCCTCGTGGCCCCACTTCGACTCCTCTTCGGTCTTCCGGAAGCTTCGTGGCAAAATAGGACCCCGGGTTTTGATTTCGTCCAATTCCGAGAATATTTCGTTACTAGGATTTCTAAAACCAAAAACAGCGAGAAAACAACAACCGGCTCTTCGGCATCTTGTTAATAGGTTAGTTCCAGAAAATGCACGAATATGACATAAAGTGTGCATAAAACATGTAGATATCATCAACAATGTGGCATGGAACATAAGAAATTATCGATACGTCGGAGACGTATCAGCTTCTTCTTCAGTATGATTGCTCCACAGAATCTTCAGGAACTTGATACTCCTGGTGCGGGTGGTTCTGAAGGCTTCTTCCAGGATACGAATGGGTACTTCACGATAGGTCAAGTCCTTGTTGATATCCACAAATCTGTGATCGATGTTTTTGAAAACCTCCGTCTTCTCACGAACTTCCAAACATTTCTGAAGTAACGAGATATGAAACACACCATGCACAGCTGACATTTCCTCCAGCAGTTCAAGCTGATATGATACTTCTCCTCGGCGACTCATAACTTTGAAAGGTCCAACATATCTAGGTGCAAGCTTTCCTCTAAGTTGGAATCTCTGCATTCCTTTGAGGGGTGATACTTTCAGATACACAAAGTCTCCGATATTGAAGGTCATTTCTCGGCGTCTTTTGGTAGCATAACTCTTCTGTCTAGATTGGGCAGTCTTGAGGTATTCACAGATCTTGTGAACCTTCTCTTCAGCTTCTCGGAGAATATCTGGTCCAAAGATTTGACTATCTCCGACTTCTGACCAGTTCAGAGGGGTACGACACTTCCTTCCGTACAATGCTTCAAAGGGGGCCATTTGCAAACTGGCTTGATAACTGTTGTTGTATGAGATTTCTGCATAAGGCAGACAGTATTCCCATTTAGATCCATATTCGAGCACACAGGCTCTCAACATATCTTCCAGTATCTGGTTGACTCTTTCGGTCTGTCCATCAGTCTGCGGGTGATAAGCTGTACTGAAATTCAGACGGGTTCCTAGTCCTTCGTGTACCTTCTGCCAAAATCTTGAGGTGAATTGGGATCCTCTATCTGATACAATTGACTTTGGTGTTCCATGCAGGCTCACTATTCTGGAGATATATAACTCTGCTAGCTTAGGGCCTTGGTAGGTGGTCTTGACTGGTATGAAATGGGCTACCTTGGTCAATCTATTGACCACTACCGAAATAGAATCATTTCCTCTACTTGACTTGGGCAATCCAGTTATGAAATCCATTCCTACAGAATCCTATTTTCATTCAGGGATCTGTAATGGTTGTAGTAATCCTGCGGGTCGCTGATGTTCTGCCTTGACTCTCTGACAGATATCACACTTGGCTATGTAACTTCCAATATCTCTCTTTATTCCGTGCCACCAAAATTGTTCCTTCAAATCTTGGTACATCTTGGTTCCACCGGGATGAATGGAATACAGGGTATCATGGGCTTCCTTCAAAATGACTTGTTTCAACTCCGAATCAGCTGGCACACATAGGCGTCCATTGTACCAAAGAACTCCTTGTTCATCTTCGGTAAATCCAGGTGCCTTTCCAGCAGCTATTTGGCTCTTGATTCCATCAATGCTGGCATTTCCTTTCTGTGCTTCCTTTATCTGACTAATCAAGATAGGCTGGAGCTCAATGCTTGCTAGGAATCCTTCACTAACTAGTTCCAGTCTAAACTGCTCAAATTCCTGATGTAAACTAGGTTGCTCTTCTGCGATCATGGAGTTTAGTTGACACGGCAGTCTACTTAGAGCATCCGCTACCACATTGGCCTTGCCGGGGTGGTAGTGAATTTCCATGTCATAATCCTTGATTAACTCAATCCATCTTCTCTGCCTCATATTCAGCTCCTTCTGAGTGAAAATGTACTTCAAGCTCTTATGATCCGAATAGATCTCGCATCGATTACCCATGAGGTAATGACGCCATACCTTCAAGGCTAAACTACTGCTGCTAACTCCAAGTCATGGGTTGGGTAATTCTGCTCATGTTGCTTCAGTTGCCTAGACAGATATGATAGCACTTTGCCTTCTTGCATCAACACACATCCAAGACCAATCTTGGAGGCGTCACAATAGACGTCAAATGGCTTGGTGATGTCCGGCATGATCAATATTGGGGCTGAGGTCAATCTGCTCTTGAGCTTCTGGAAACTCTCTTCACATTTATCTGTCCATTCAAACTTCTTGTCTTTCTTCAACAGCTGAGTCATTGGTCTTGCTATGCTTGAAAATCCTTCAACAAATCTACGGTAATATCCCGCTAACCCAAGAAATGCACGGACTTCGGTCTGAGTGGTTGGGGCTTTCCATTCTTCAACGGTCTTAATCTTCGCGGGGTCGACGACAATTCCTCCTGCAGACAGGATATGTCCCAGGAATCCTACTTCCTTTAACCAAAACTCACATTTGCTGAACTTGGCATACAACTGATGTTCCCTAAGGGTATCTAGGATAATTTCCAAATGTTGCTCATGTTCTTCTTCTGACTTGGAGTAGATTAGGATGTCGTCGATAAAGACAACGACAAACTTATCCAAAAAGTTCATAAAGATCTTATTCATGAGATTCATGAAATAAGCTGGAGCATTGGTCAATCCAAATGACATGACATTGTACTCATCCAATCCATATCTAGTGGTGAAGGCAGTCTTGGGGATATCTGTTGCACGAATCTTCAGTTGATGGTAACTAGTCCTAAGAGCAATCTTAGAGAACACTTTGGCACCGGTCAGCTGGTCAAACAAGTCTTCTATCTTCGGCAGGGGGTATTTGTTCTTGATGGTGACGTCGTTCAATTTACGGTAATCCGTACATAAATGAGTGGCACCGTCCTTTTTATCCACAAACAATACCGGTGATCTCCAAGGAGACGCACTTGGTCGAATCAGACCTTTGTGCAGCATTTCATCTAGTTGCTTCTTCAGTTCCACTAACTCTTTGGGATTCATACTATAGGGTCTCTGAGCTATGGATCATGTTCCAGGTATTAACTCAATGATAAACTCGATATCCCGATCTGGGGGCATACCGGGTAATCATGAGGAAACACATCAGGGTATCTACAAACGACCCTGATTTGATCCAAAGTTGGCTTGGCTAAACTCTTATTGCAGGTGAATTGTCTGGGCAGCCTTTCAGACACGTGTTCTACTAACACTCCGGTGCTACTAGTCATGGTGATGACCTTCTTGGCACAATCAATCAATCCATGGTGTTTCGACATCCAATCCATACCCAGCACTACTTCCAAACCTTTTGTTCCTAGAACAATCAAATTTGCATAAAAATCTATTTCATGTATTCTGATAGGCACTTCTTTGCAAATTTTTCTAGCTTTTGTAGTTGAACCAGGTATTTGAACTATCATAACATGCTTCAAACTGATTGGTTGAATCTTACTAGTGCATGTAAAATCTTCAGTAACAAATGAGTGCGATGCTCCAGAATCAAACAAAACTCTTGCAGGTACTGAGTTAACTGAAAACATACCCAGCACGACATCTGGCGTTTCCTGGGCTTCTTCGGCATTCATGTGAAAGAGGCGGCCGCTGCGGTTGTTCGGGTTGCCTGGGGCAAACTTCCTTCCGGTTGAGACACGACGTTGCTGCTGAGCAGGTGCATCGGTATTGGGGGTAGTCTTGGCAAGCTTCTTGGGGCACTCATTGGAGTAGTGACCCACAACTCCACATTCATAACAAGTCACAGTTGACTTTTTCTTTGGGGTGACAGGGACTGCATTGCTCCCAGTCCTTGGAGCAGTGTTGGTGTTGTTGTGGTTGCCGGGGGCTCTCATCGGGGCACGGTTGAAGTGATTGTTGTTGGCATGGTTGTTGTTGTTGTGGCCTCCTGGCCTTGGGTGTCCTCCACTCCGATTGGGGAAACTCGGACGTGACAGCGGCACATGTGGCTTGTTGTGTCTTGGGGCAAATCCTCCACTTGAGCTGGGGCGATACCTTGAGGTATTGCTGGGCCCACTCTGGTTCATCATTCTGCGCTTGCGGTTCCCATTGGCTTGATGGAGCTTTCCTTCCATCTGGATGGCAGAGTCCACAAGGGCTTCCAGGTCAGCAAACGGGATGTTCACCAGTACAGTCTGCATCTCATCGTGCAGTCCATTCAGGAATCTCTCCTTCTTCTTCTCGTTGGTGTCGGTTTCATCCGGGGCGTACCTAGATAGAGTGAGGAATCTGTCACGGTATTCCACCACGGACATCCTTCCTTGGTTGAGTTCTCTGAACTCATCCCTCATCTTCTTGATCAAACCTGGGGGCACATGGTACTTGCTGAACTTGAGTTTGAAGTCCTCCCAAGTCATCATATGTCCTGCATTCATTGCACGGGTACTAGTCCACCAGTCTCTGGCAGGTCCTGACAAATAGTGGGTGGCAAACAGTACTTTCTCTGCAGCTTCAACTCCTGCAACTTCCAAGTTGTTCTCCATTGTTTGGAGCCAGTCATCTGCATCTAACGGCTCTTCGGTCTTGCTGAACATGGGAGGGTTAGTGTTATGGAAATTCTTCAACTTGGATCCAGGATGGTCATGATTTCCATGGCCTTGGTTGTTCTGGGCTAGCTGCTGCAGTACGAAAAGGTTGGCTTGCCGCTCAGCTCTTTCGACTTCTCTATCTGCCATCATCATTTGTAGCATCTGCAGCATTGCATCTTGGTTGGTGCTACGGGTTGGAGGGGCCATCTGAACATTGAGATAGATGATGAGATAAGAGGGAATTTCTATGGCTTGTTTGGGTAAGTTTAGAAGTTTAAAACTTGAGTACTTGTCAGGTTGAAATCAAACAACACTTTCATTCATTTTAAACAATACACATTACAAGCTAACACATCAATGGTTTTAAGAACCATTTCTTCATTCTACGATACAAGGGATTCGATACAAACTCACACCTACGCAAGTGCTCAAGTGATACTACTACTCATCATCGACATATATCGGGATGAATTCATCTTCTCCGGCTTCCATGAACTCATAGCCTTCCACAACAGTGTCTTCGTCTTCCTCAAAGTCATCATCATCACTCAGGTAGGCTGCTCCTCCCTGAATGTCTTCACCTTCTTCTTCCAGATCCCTCAACTGGGTCTCCTGTGCCTTGACAGTTTCCTCCAAGGATGCTATCTTCGCGCGGAGGCGAGCAATGGTGGAGTCCTTCTTGGCACGCTGCTGGCGGAGTGACTTGCGATCCTTAGCAAGCATCTTGATGGTCTCGGTCTGCTGCGACATGTGGAGGTGGGTCTGGTTGGCATAGACACGGGAGTTGTCCAGCTCCTTGCGGGTCTCGTGCAGCATGAAGTCCAAGTGCTCCACATGATACTTCAGTTCTAGGTGCGGTGATAGGTCCATTGGCCCTCCGATTGAGTCATGCATTGCAAGGTGTGCAAAGCGAGTTCCCTGGATCTGTGTCACATTCTGCCCACACAGACGGGCAAGTGCTTCCTGCAGAGCTCGAGCTAGTCCATCCAGCCAGTTGTTCTCCCTTACGGAAAACTGGATCCTCTCGGACATAGGTGGCTCCATCTTCCCCCTCAGATTTGCAACTATGACCCACTGCAATTCTCCTCCGGGCTGATCGTTGACTTGAGTTCCAAAGAACTCCGGGTGTGGGCGCTCGAGATACTCAGATAAGGCATCCAAGTCCCTCTCAAAGATCAGACTTCCTCCGTTGCCCAACTGGTAGAACTTCGTGTGGTTGAGCTGCTCCATCTGTAGGTGAATTGGATGAGTAAGTTAGAGAAGTGCAAGTGTGTCAAAATTTTATGTAGAATTACAATAAAAGTAGAGCATGAATTTCCCATTTTGAAAAGACCTCAAGGGTAAGAGTGTGAATAAGTTTTTCATAAATATTCACTTCACTTGTTTTGAAACTAAGTTTTTCAGACGTCCATTCTAACTAGGGCCTCCTAAGGTCAAACAATGGCTCTGATACCAACTTGTCAACACCCGGATTTTTAAGTCCAGATGCCTATTATGCCGTACATCGCAATCCCATGAAGATTGTTTTTGCGAGACATAATAAGTTCATATCACAGCACATCATTCATTACAAACCATAGTAGTCTTACAACAAAGGATCACATGATCCAGTCTTAATACAATAATTGATCTAAAGATCAAATACATAGCACATAGCGGAATAAACATAGTAGCGGTCCATCTGTTCCACAGGCAACGCTTGACGTTAGGAGACGATCCTAGTTATCGTAGACGTCCTGCTGTCCATCCTCCTGATATCGGTGCTCTTCTTCATAGTCTGGCCATTTGAATAGCCAGGGACAGAGCCATGAGTACTTTAAAGTACTCCCAAACTAATACTAGTGTAAGCACTTATTAACTATAGCAAGGGGGTTCTAAGCTCTAGGTTCATTTGCATAAAGCCAGTTTTATTTCATAAGTACTTAGTAATAAAAGACTCTTTATTTGTCGAACTAAACTCAAGTGGGAACATTAGTGTCATTCCCACAACTCTGTTGTGATCAAGTCAAATTCACCTTTCAATTCACCATTCATTATTAGAAAACATCTGACAACAGAACAGTATGGCCATCCAACCGTCCATAACCGCGGACACGGCTATTCGAATAGGTTTACACTCTGCAGAGGTTGTACACTTGTGCCAAACCTTTTGATTACATCCGTCAGGGATAGCCCTGAATAATCATACTCAGTATGCGGATCATCAATCATTAACCTTTCACTTACATACCCTAGTATAGGCACCTCCCCCATGAGCTCGGCCTCCCAATGATGGCAATCTGCCATCCTGGGAACTGCACATGGCTTGGGTAAGACATTCACCTCATTGTCACGTCATTTCACATTTCACGGAGGCAGCCTCGGCATAACCCCTATGACGCTTGTTTAGAGGGAACCCATACTAAAGTGCATAAATTTCCAGTTAAGCCCTACCCATAATCAGGTATTGTGGGGGTACTCTAAAATTGGAATGGTATCGCATCCGAACCCAATCATCAGTTTTTTGTCAAATTCACCATGTCATTCAAGTCATATTCATATTCAAAATCTTTCAATAGAATGACTCATCATTCCAAGGTTTCCAAGTCATTTGATTCACATGTTCCCAGCTAGAGTAGTCAATTTTAGTTTTAGCACTAGCAACTAGTCATGAGGGGTGCTAACTAACTTGTAGCTCTCTAGTCTAATTTTTATGTTCTTGTAATACTCCATATCTAGACCAAAGTTAACTATAAAAGAAAGTCTTGATAATCAAAGTAAAAGCTTTGCAAGATAAAAACTTGGGCTTGGAAAGTAAAGTCCTTAAACACAAAATATTATTGCAATGGTGCCTTGCTCAAGTAGAGCTTGCATTAGGGTAGCTTGCAAGAGTATAACTTGTCTTGATTGGTACAGTGGTCAAAGTTTTCTTCTTCTTCTTCGTAGAAGACCTCCTCCTCCTCGTAGCCTTCGGTACTAGCGTCTATAAACGGATACGAGGTATACAATCACCAAACAATGCTTAAGTACTAAACTTAACACTCAAAGGGATCACACAAGCTAATCTAGCAACACAACATTACTAACATGGTGGTTGGCTTTGTTTCCTTTTAAGAAAAATAATTTCCTCTCATTGAAATATTTATTAGGGTTTCTATTTATTTTCTTTGAGAAATAATTTCCTCTCATTGAATATTACTAAGATTTAATATCCTCAATTAATAAGTATGAGGTCATGTTGACCAAAGTCACCACTTCATATTTACCATTTGGGAAAATGATTTAAATGAGATACATCTCATACCATTTAAATACTACTTGGAATCAAGTTAATATCACTAAGTAGTAAAATATGAGGTTCTATAGACCCATATTGAATCACTTGGGACATTGATTTAAATGAGAGGATACCTCTCATACTATTTAATTAATTAATTGGGGTAATTCAAATGGACTAGAAATAGCCACATAGCCATTATTTACTCTAGCCCATTATCATGGTAAACACCACTGTCATATTTTTAAATACTCATGTAGAGCATTTGAAATGTGAATTATTAGAGTTGGAATCAACTCAAAATAAATTATGGTTGATTTTTAATAAATGTTTGAAGTTTGAAAAGGTACTGCCTTGTTATTTTTACTACATGAGTTCTGCAACAAATCTAGGGTTGAGACTAGTGTAGTTGGCTAGATAATTTCATAAGCTTTCCAACAATATTAAATTCATAAATTTTGGCTCAGTAGATATTTCTCTATTTAATTTTGAACTTGGCATCAGTATTGAATTAAGTTTAAACGAATTAAATCAAATTTGAATTAATGGGCTACGCGGGAAAAGCTAACGGGCCAGAGAGAAAAAGAAAAGAAGGCCGGCCCAGCAGCGCGTCTCGCACGCCTGGGCTGCCTGACAAAGGGCCCCACTTGTCAGTGGCTTTTAAAACCCGAAACGGTATGAGTTAACGAGAGCCACATGATTAGAGATGAGATCGACGGACGAGGGTCGTCGTCTTCTCCGACGAGATCGAGCCCTGGCCGCGGCGAGCCTAGGGGGTCGGAGGCTCACCGGAGCTCCGGCGATGATCGGCGTTGATGCAGAGCGATGTTGTCGACGACGGCGAAGCTCCTGGTACCAGCGGCGTCTCTTGGGGTGGCGCCAATCTTCCGCTCCTTCCGCGGCGGCTCCGCGGTAGTCCGGCGAGCGATTGGGGCACGGTGGTCTAAATTGAGAGGTGGCGCTGCTCGAGGAGACTCAGGGAGAGGAGAGGAAGCGAATGGTGTGGAGATTGAGCACGGGGGAGCGCTCTATTTATAGCGGCCGAGTGAGGGCGGCATGACATGGTGAGGTCGACCATGGCGACGACGATACAGTGGCGGAGAGGCGTGGGTGATGACGCAGCGTTGTTCTATACGTCATGGCGAGCACGACTGGCTTGATTGCACAGAAAACGGAGGTCCATTGCGAGCAGGAGCATGACGAGAGCGGGAAGTACCGTGGCGGAGGACGGTGACGATGGCGACGGCGACATGGCTCTCCGGCTCGAATGGGCATGTCTGGGGGTTGCTGGTGTACTAGCGAGGCTCTGTGCAGACACGGAGGTCAAATGGAGGACGGAGGCGACGAGGCGGTGACGTGCTCTGGCGCGCCCGTGGACACGGCCGTGCACGCTCTGGCGTCACAGCGCTAACGCGGGCACGTCTTGTCCTGGCCGTTGCCTCGCTCTCCTTGGCCAACGGCGGTGTCCATCAGGTTCAGCAGAGAGAGAGGAGGGTCAAGGACATGGTGAGGTCAGCTGGAAGTGAGAGGAGAGAAGGGTGGACATGGGGGTGGCATGAGTGCCACGGCATGGTTTGGTACTGGTTTGGTACTGGCCATGATCATGCATGATCATGGTCTCTGGTGCTTGGCATTGCTTAATGGGTGCAAGAGGAGGCTGAGGATGACATAGGGCTTGATGGTTTAGGCTAAAACATGCTGGATATAAGAGTGTATGGAGTTGGCAGATTAGTGCACACAAGGTGCTCGACACAATAGCCGCATGAAGTTTAAATTCAAATTTTGCCAAAATATTTTGTGGGTGTGATTCAAATAATATTTGGCATCTCCTGGTGGTCTTAGTTTGCAAAGTGAAGTTGGTTTGAGAAAAACCAAATTTGGTATAATCTTGAATCTGATTCAAAGTTGCTACTTGACATGCTTATAATAAGAAATTGAAAAGGAATTTGCAAGGTTGGTCTTCACCAAATGTGTTCACCTTTATGTGCTCTTGGATGAGGAGAAAAGAATTCAGAGAGTTTAGTTGAGAAATTTCTTAATACAGGGGCTCAAAGTAGGTACCCTGATATAATTGTCACTTTTGACCATTATCATATGTGAGTTGGTTTTGATTTTTCTTTTGATTTTTTTTTGGATTTCTTTGATTGAAATGGTATTATTTTGAGTTTAGTAATATTTCCAAACCATTTACACAAAGTAAAATGGCCTAGGTTAAGATTTTCCAAAAGTGGCCATAGGCTCATATGTGATGTTATTTTGATTTTCTTTTCTTTTTCTTTGTCCCTCTTTGATTCCATTTGGCATGGTTTAGGGTTTAGAGTATTGTTAAACAACTTCAAACAACTATCATAGCAAGATCACAACATTTAGGCATGAGCACTATGCACACCATATAATTCAATTTAAGTTTTTGTTGGTTCCAAATTTTGAATAATGGAAATTGATTCTCTTTATTGATTTGAAATTTTTGGGATGTTACATGAACTATGTGACTAGATCACATTACAATATCTTATATGGGTGTGAGTCCATCATGTTATTCATCTAACAACACGACTCCATTATTAACGTCGTTTTTTGTCCATGACCAGGAAACCTTGATCATCTATTAATCAATGGACTATTATACTAGGGACAATATTTTGTTTACATACCACACATATACTAATGTTTCCGCTTAACAGAGTTATAGCATGGCACAAAACTTGTTGTGAACATTGAAAATATGACAATAAAACATCTTTATTTATTTTCGTGTAGGGCACATATCCAACAAACATAAAGATAATAACTGCGTTTTGTGTGTTTGTTAACGACATCAGGATTTTTAAGAATGTGCTTAAGTGTTTTAGGTATAAGGACAAGATGGAGATCGACTCCTCAAAAGGTGAAAGATAAATATGGTGCCTTTAGTTTAATCGTTGTGCCACTATAGATGTCCGCGCTATAAAGAGGGGTTTCTCAATGGAAAGTTTAGTTTTTTTATCACACACAAACATATTTGCACCCACCAGCCTTCCTAGGAATAATGTTGGAGAGGATCTCTAAAAAGATGTGTTGTTGAGGAGCCTCTAGATTGGTGAATCTTGTGTAGTAGGCCGCAGACTCCATCCATCTTACGTCCGAGACTCCATAAAAAGACTCTAGCCTAGGGCAAAAATTGGGGTGACACATTTGTGTTCACCTTTGTTGCTAGTCCAAAAACTTTGAGACCTGACACTTGAGACTCCTATCTGGAGGCTCCGGCCTCATTGCGTTGAAGCCTTATCGACAGGAGACTCCGGTACATACATGCCAGAGACTCCGTTCCTCCTAGTTATAAACAAAGCATAGGTCGGAGACTCCGCCCCTTCTTAGGATGGACACTCGAGGGTAAAATTCCTCGAACTGTCATTTTTTTCATGTACTATAAATATGTACCTTAATTATTTCCCAATGAAGGATACAGCTTATACACTCTCTTCTCCACTTTTCCAAAGCACAAATCTCATATATCTCCCTCCCAAGCCACTCAATGTTTTTTCCCTCTTGTAAATCAAGGGAGAAACCCTAAATCTGCACTTCGACCAATAGTTGAGCACTTTGTGGCGTTACGCCCCTCCAACTTAGACTTATTTCCCTTAACATGGAACTACAAAAATCATCCGTGTGTCTCCTTATCTCAATTGTGGTTACTTCTATCCTTTAATTGGTGTATCGTTATTTACTTGTATCTTCATAGCATGTCATACATGTCAATTAATATAGTCACTATTAGGAAAAAGCCTATTGTGGGCACACCAAAAAAAGATACTGCCAGAGCACTGGCGCCATCCAGCGGTAACGCGCCAGTGGTAACGCGTTACCGCTAGCGCACCAAGCTGGTCCGCCGGTGGTAACAATAAAATATATTTTCAGCGAACCACTATGGTGTGCCGGCAGTAATTTTTGGAGAATAAAAAAATCCTAGATCTAAATCTATGTCATCACTGTGTCCATGATGCTCCACCGTGGCCGTGGTGCTCTCCTTGTTCGTCGTCGTGGTCGTGCTCCTCGTTGTGGCCGTGTGGCCGGAATATCTCGCCGGAGGGGAGGCAGAGGAGGTGGTCGCATGTGTAGCTCACCAGAGGGATGGAGGTTTCAAGTAGGTGGTCACCAGAGGGAGGTCGAGGAAGTCATCACCGGAGGGAGGAAGAGGAAGGATGAGTTGGAAGAAGCTGGGAGAAGTTGGAAGAGGAGGATGGGGAAAATGGAAGTGGGGGAGGGGAGAAGGGGAAGAGGAGGAGAAATGGAAAAAAGAAGAGTAGAAGGGGTGTGTCGGATTGAAGGTTACCGCGGGCGCACCATTATGGTGATGCGCCGGTGGTAGGTGCCCCTTTTGCAAAAAACTTCGCAGCAAAATCAAAAAGATCAGAAAACTCCGTTTCGCTTTTTGTTTTTTACGATTCTAAATATCGGTTGGATGTAATTTTTTGTAGATACATTTTCGTATAATTTTTTTATTGGAGGTCGTATGCAAATTTCAAAGGCATACCGAAACATGGCGCCATTTTGCAAAAAATATCGAAATTCATGTTTCTTAAAATTTTCAAACAAGATTACATAAGATATGAACATCTCTAAGGATTTTAAATCTGCCACCACTTACCATGCCCCCATAATTTCGGTGTGACGATGGTAATATAGTGCTGGCGGACTATTTTTGCGTACCGGCAGTAGCTCGGAGCCTATAAGTCTTTCCCTAGTAAGTTGCATATCTAGAAAATTTACCTTTTATGTCAAGCCAAAGTTTAAAGCAACTAAAAAATTGAGAATCACCTACTCACCCCTCCCCCATTCCCCTCGCCGCGTCTACTTGCACGTACCATCCTTTCACGTAATGCTCACTCACAACTTTTATCCTAATTAAATGCACTTTTATCCTTGGGGAGCATAATAAAAAAGGTATATCGAGCCATATTTACACTGGGTCTTGCTAGGACAAAATCTCGACGCCCATTCAGGCGACGAGGCGGATAACTAGCTTAGATAGCTCACCTCCCAAAACAAGCACTCATGTTTACTCCGTTCATCCACAAATAAGTGTACATCTATGTTTATCCTAAGTCAAACATTTTAGCATTTGATTATTTTTCTTGGTAAAATAAAAAATATTTATTACACTAACTTGATATCACTAGATCCATTTTAAAATTTAGTTTCATAATATACCAATTTAATGTCATACATTTTGCTGCATTTTTGTAAAAATTGAATCAAATATAATATGTTTTTGACCGGCGTTTCGAAACTAGATGTTGTGCACAGAGGGAGTATCTCACTACCCACGCCGCGTCTACAGTTGAGTAATGGAGCTTAGAAAGTGGGAAATTATATTTGAGAACCTTAATAGATGCCTTCTCCATTGATTGATCTACTAAAGTAGTGTGATTTCGTTTAAGATTTTCAGACATTAACAAAACTATCATCAAGTTATTTGTTAGGAAATGCTAGTAAATAGATTGATTCCTTCTTTCCATGCAGAAAGGTGAAATACGGTTATGCAAGTGTCATCTTTTTTTTTTTTTGCGAGAGCAAGACATGTCGGCAAATAATTAGAGAGAGAAAAGCACGTGCATGGGCGTGGTCCCAGATGTTGCAAAACCATATGATTGAATCCATGGATCGGATAATGCAATGCATCAATCTCTGACACCAAAAAGGAAGAGAGAAAAGATAAACATGTTCTTAAGCAAGGATCCATCCTAATGCTGCTGCAGCAATCGATCAAATCACTCCAAGCTCCTAATCTGGCAAGAAAACACCTCCGCTAACAAGCAAGGTGCGATGCCACCGCTGGGGATTCATTCCGATCGGACCGACAAATCAACCGAAAAAAAGGCTCCCGGGTCGACTCGCTCTGCATCTGCGTAGCAAGAGAGTATGTACTGGACGGATCCGCGAGGACGACGAGGTCACGATGCGGCGGCGTCGAGGACCCTGGCCTGCTTGTTGTCGAGCATGGACCACATGACCTGCACGTCCTCGTAGGCGCAGGCCATGACGTCGCCGTAGAGCTGCGCGGTGGACGGGCTCTCCACCACGTCGCTGGCACGCGCCACCGCCGCCGCCGCTCCGGATCGCTTGAGCTGGTGGCGCGCACGGGGCGTCTTCCTGCCGCCTTCGCTGCCACTGCCGTGGTCGTCGCTCCTGCCGCTGCCGCTCCCGCCGGTGTGCTGCGGGCTGAGGATGGTGCAGGCCTTCCTGAACGGCGACGTGATGGTGCGCTTCCAAGAACCCATGGCCGATGGATTGAGCTATGTGTATATAGTCTAGTATCTAAGGAGTATCGAACAGATGGATGTTTTTGTATATGTTTGTGTATGCAATGCAACTGTGTTGTGAAGTGAGAACCGGCTGCTCTGGCTGGCCCTTGGAGGCAATATATATCCATGGTGGGTGAGAAGGAGAGGAAGAGGAGGGGGAGGAAGAGGAAGGTGGGGAGGCAAGATCCGGAAGACAGGATAGGGAGGGGTGCACGTTGCGGCGAGGAGCGCCAATGGAGAGGGCGGTAGGGACTTCCGCTCCATGTCCCCTCTCCTCCGCCGCCGGACCACCATCGGACGTCTCGGAAGCCCTGGTAGGTCACCGCGTAGGGTGCGTCCCACTCCCGCTCCTCCCACCCCACGAGAAGATCTTTAGTTTAAGTTTCGTGGGTGAGAACAGAATCATGCGCGGGCACGTGCTCCTCCAATCGACCTCGCTCGCCGCGAATCATGAGAAGCAACAGGCGCACATGCATCCACGGCCGGTATCATGCGCGCTGCCCCGAATGACGATGAGCACCAACGACGGCATCAGCGCCGCCCTGCATGTTAGCTAGCTAGCGTTGGCCCGTCGCGTTCGTACTGGAACGTACAGTCTCGTGTGGCGGTTGGGCTCGGATTCGGCAGGTTTCGATCGGTGGTACACTGGGAGTACTCCCTCGTGACATTCATTGCTTGCCCATCGCTGAGGATGTCACTGTGCTACAAAATGAATGCATTGCCGACATCTGCCATGGCCAACACTGAAATTCGGCACATATCACCAGAAAGAGATGGTATGTTTTTTCCTAAGTAGTGCATGTCAAATGATATATGGACATCTTCACTGCTACTATTAGGAAAAAGGTTTATAGACCCTGAGTTACTTGAGGCACCGGTGGCGCGCCCAAAAATTGGTGCGTTCGTACGCCGGGTAAGGGTCACCCACGTTCCCGTCAACAAAGAGAAGGTATGTTTTCCTAAGTAGTGCATGTCAGATGATATATGGGCATCTTCACCGCTACTACTACGAAAAAGTTTATAGGCCCCGAGCTACCCGTGCAACCGTCGACGCGACAAAAAGTGGTGCATTGGTACCGGTGCCATCCCCCTATCGTCGGTGCACCGGTGTAGTGGTGCGTCTGTTGTAATTTACCACCTACACACCACTATACCAGTGCGCCGACGGATACTGTGTGGCACGTATGCTCCACCACCACCACCCTCCCACCCATTGGGAGTCGCCTTTTTGGCTTTGAAAATAATAATAGAAAACGATAGAAATTTTAAAAAATAAAATCCTCGGAGATGCCCATGTGATATGTGTTCTAGATTTTAGGAAAATTGACAAATATAAATTTCGGCATATTATGTAAAATGGCATCATTTTTCGATATAACGGTTTTTTTGGTTGCATATGAACTCCAATGAAAAAAATTTATATGAAAAAATATCTATGGAAAACTTTACATCAGATTTCAACCGCATACGGCCATTCACCATTTTTTTTGATTCCTCAAAATCAAAAATGGAACAGGAGTTCTATGAGGTTTAAGATTTTGATGGAAAAAACAAAAAGAATCACCGCGCCAACGCACCACCATATCTGGTGCGCCGACGGTAACCTATTCTATATATGACCAAACCAGCTGGTGCACCACTCTCTTTCCTCTTCCCAATTCCTCTCTTTCTCTTCCTCATTTTCCTCTTCTCTCTTCCTCTTTCCCTTTATCCTCCTCCTCTTCACCTCCTTTCCGCTACCTCCCTCTGCCCACCACCTCCTCAAGCTACCTCCTCCGGATACTCCCTACGGTGACCGCCTCCTCGACCTACCTTATTTTTCCTAGTAGTGCGCGGCTACTCATTTGGAACGGACTCATATGTTTATGCCTGATGGCCAACTGTGAAAATGCAGCACCAGCGGTGGAAACATGACTAGAATGTGTAGATTCCTTTGGGGGCGACTCCATCCGGGCCAACCAAACGGACTAGGGCGGTATGTTTGGCTCCGCGCGGACAGGAAGGCACAAAAAGGATGTCCTAAGGATGCAACAGTCTGAACCACATTTCCAGCATAAATTTGGGTTGGAAATGGAGCCATGCATCTGCACGGACGCGTCGTTGAACGCTCGGCTATCTGTGTGTATCCTCTCGTAGCCCTAAGTGGTACAAAAGGAAGTAGAAGATTTTCATTGCAACTAAAATAAAGATTACACAAACATAAGTAAAACTAAATTGAAGGGCGGCTACGTGGACTCCTCAACATCCTCCGCCTCGTCGTGGCCGGAGGGACCAGCCTCGTTGTGTATCGATGCTCCATCATGGCTTCAAATGAATGTTGGTTCCGCTCGCATTTTTACGATGACACTAGAGCCTGGCCATCTAGAGGCATGGCATGCCTGACATGGGCATACCCTTCGGGTACCCATTATTAGTATACCCGGCTCGGCCCAATATGGAGAAGACTCAATATGGAGAAGGCCCAACAAGGCAACCCGAAGAAGTAGTCGACTAGGACTCTTGTAAAACCCTAGGCTGGTTGCATATATAAAGCTAGCCAGGGGCACCCGATAGGGAGAGAAGAACAGATAGACAGAATATAGACAACATAGCTCCGCTACGGCGGCACCCTGTAAACACATCTATGATCATATATTGGATTGCTAGCAGCACGTAGGGATCCTCGACCGAGGGGACCCGAAGCTGGGTACGTCGTGTGCCTAATCTCGCTCCCGGAACCTCCATCGTCGCTCTTCCCGAAAACCCTAGTCTACAATACGTAGGCATTGCCGAGGTGATCCCTCGTCAATTGGCGCCGTCTGTGGGAATCTGCGACGACTGGATTTCGTCATCCGGGCGAGATCTCTCACCATCAACAACAACGGCCAGATCGAGTCTGGTTTTCTCAGTTTCTTCAACATGATCGAATTCGTCGGGGAGTTCAAAACAGCGGCGCGATCGCTGCACTTCGCGATCCATCTCGATGCGGCAATGTCCAGCCTTACACGAAGACATATTTACTTCAAAAAAAGTTGTGCGGCTGCTACTTTCATCGTGCTACAACGCAGCTGTTGGAGATCGGATCAAGTTCCAAGGCTGCCACCATCACGTCTGGGTTGTCTTGCAAACACAAAAGCATGCAGGAATTGTCGGGTATGGAAAACAAATTTTAGCAAAAGCAAAGTTGCCTTCTAGCTTCGAAGCCCTGAAGACATATGGAGGATATACATCGAGTTAGGATTTCGTTGCCACCATAAATTACTTCGGAAAGACCATCAACTCCGACTATTTTCACCGTCGCATATTCTGTACGCTCGGGGGGCCCGCCCGTCGTGGACCCGCCATATCGACCGTGTCACCTCATCGACTACTTTCGGCTAAAACGCCGCATGGACTCGCCGATCTACTGCGTCCGTCCGACTTGCTTCAGCAATGACTCCGTCGCACCCGATAAAAAGCTAAGTTTTTTTTTTTCTTCTTCAAAGAATTGACTATTTGTTTACTTTCGCCACACCCGAATACTCGGGGGCTGCGTCATTACATTATTACAGCAAATACACCCGATATTCGTGGTTGTGTCATTACTTCGTTACCGCAAATATACTCGGTTACTTGGTGAATTTATTTTCTTCGGCTTCGGATATATCTTTTCTGCTTTAGTGGAATTATTTTCTCCGGTTCAGTGGAATTATTCTCTTCGGCAGTGGATTTATTTTCTTCGGCTTAGTGAAATTATCTTGTTCGGCTCAGTGGATTCATCTTCTTCGGCTTACTGGATTTTGCCTTCGTCGGATTCATCTTATAAAATTACCATTGGTTTCTTCTAATATAATATTACCCGATGCGTTTCCGGGTCAATGGATTCATCTTCTATGGATATTACTGGAACTATTTTCTTCGGCTCAATGGATTCATCCTCTATGATATCAGCGGATTCATCTTCTATGGTTATTATTGGATTTTTAGGGTCAACGGATTCATCCCCTATGATATCAATGGATTCATCTTTCATGGTTATTAATGGATTCTTCGGGTCAATGGATTCATCCTCTATGATATAAACGGATTCATCTTTTATGGTTATTAATGGATTCTTCGGGTCAATGGATTCATCCTCTATGATATCAGCGGATTCATCTTCATTATATGATTCATACTTGATGGTGTAATCTTTAATATGGATTCATCTCAAGAACTTCATCTCGGACTTCATCTTCAATATTTCATCCTTAATGATCTTCTTTTGGCGACACGGATAATACTCGGGGGCTCGACAACGATTTCGCCCCGAGTAACAACTGTGACACGGCGTCTCAGCAACAATCATGACATCACCCCAGTAACGCTCGGGGGCTCGGTTATTTCTTCATCAACAATTTTGCGGCATCCTTTTTTGCTATTTGGTGGTTTCTACTTTGGCTAGATTTCTTATCTACACTCGAAGACTTCATCACGCATCGACTTCGTCGTGTCCAATAAGCTAAGTATTCTTTTATTTTGCACAAAGTTGATTATCATTTACTTTCGCCGCACTCGACGCTCGGGGCTGCGCGGCATATATTCGCTTTACATATCATCGAATCTGAGCATCTAACACCGCATGCGAAAAAGAGAGTCAAGGAAAAGATAGAAAAAGTTTGTTTATTTGTGCAGGAGAAAGCAGATTTCAAAGTATATAAGAGAGAACCCGACGAAATTGTCTACATGGAGAACTCGAAGAAAGGACAAGACCCGACGAAATTTTCCTGAAGGAGGAACCCGAAAAATTATCTTCAAAGTGGTCCCGAAAAATTATCTTCAAGAAGATGCCGAAGAATTATCCTCAAGGAGGTGCCGAAGAATTATACTCAAGGAGGTGCCGAAGAATTATCCTCAAGGAGGTGCCAAAGAATTATACTCAAGGAGGTGCCGAAGAATTATCCTCAAGGAGGTGCCGAAGAATTATCCTCAAGGAGGTGCCGAAGAATTATACTCAAGGAGGTGCCGAAGAAATTATCCTCAAGGAGGTGCCGAAGAATTGTCCTCAAGGAGGACCCGAAGAAATTTTCCTGTGGGAGGAACTCGACGAAATTATCATCAAGGAGAAACCAAAAAAAAAAAAAAAAAAAAAAAGAGGAGTAAAAAAAAAAGAGGAGTAGAAAAAAAAAGGGGAGAAAAAAAAGAGGATGGACAAATCTTCGGGTCCATTGACTCGTCATTTGTTCTGAGCAAGAGCATCGGCGATGTGCTTGACGACAATATAGAAGCACCAATATATTCGGCTATCTCATCAAGCCCGAGAGAAAAAATATAGAAGAACCCGCAAAATGGGTCATTGCATCAGCCGAACAAGGCACTCGACAATATATTCTCAGAACGCCAAAGTTGCGATCAATTTCTGAATGCCGCAAATTTGCGAAGGTAAGACCCCGCATCCGTTCGCCGGGCGTGGCATCGCCGAAGACTGCGCTACGCTACTTTTATCCGTATCAACAGATACGAAGAAAAATCCTAACGGACGCGTTAGGTACCCGATAAATATGACTCGGGACTCGACGGAATGGTAAGACCTTAAGCGGCACTCGTCGAAGTTTACACCGAGTATCCCGAGATCATGTCCAGGGACGTGATCTTGAAGTAGGTTTCTGCGGATTGCCACTAGAGCAGTTAACTAGTACCGATCCGTCGGATGAACTAGCCCCAATTACCATTATCCCTGTACAATATAGATATGGATGTCAAATAAAAATAGCAAAGACCTGGAGTCGATAAAAAAAAGGGGCTGTGCCAAGTTTTTTATCGAATAGTACAACTTGAGCCTATGCCTAGGTGCAAGCACCTGCCCATAGGCTCGGGGGCTACTCTTATCGAGAGTATTGTTCACCCTCCCGAGAAGATACAAGAAAGAGGAAAAATTGTGGTGTCGATTAAAAGCAAGTTGAGCCTACACCCAAGTGCAAACACTTGGCTGTAGCCTCGGGGGCTACTCCCATCGGGAACGCTGGTCGCGCACCCGATAGAAAAATAACTTCGACAGCATCTATGACAATCAAGGTTTGTAGACTCAACTCGATTCTACGACTCGAGTGGAGCCTACTCCCATCGGGAGCACATGGATTTCATCAAGTCCTCCGAAATATAGTTAAGTTCTTCATCGAGTAGTACAACTTGAGTCTATGCCCAAGTGCAAGCACTTGCCCATAGACTCGGGGCTACTCCCATCGAGAGCGCCGCCACGCACCCGATAATTTCAAGAATCGTCGACATCATCTACGTTACACATGATCTATGACATGGACCTCGCCTTGTATTTTCTTCGACTCCGGAGATGGTTATGCTTGGAGTTTCTACGCAAGTCTTCGACTTCCCTATAAACTCGGGGCTACCGACATGGGCATACCCTTCGGGTACCCATTATTAGTATACCCGGCTCGGCCCAATATGGAGAAGACTCAATATGGAGAAGGCCCAACAAGGCAACCCGAAGAAGTAGTCGACTAGGACTCTTGTAAAACCCTAGGCTGGTTGCATATATAAAGCTAGCCAGGGCACCCGATAGGGAGAGAAGAACAGATAGACAGAATATAGACAACATAGCTCCGCTACGGCGGCACCCTGTAAACACATCTATGATCATATATTGGATTGCTAGCAGCACGTAGGGATCCTCGACCGAGGGGACCCGAAGCTGGGTACGTCGTGTGCCTAATCTCGCTCCCGGAACCTCCATCGTCGCTCTTCCCGAAAACCCTAGTCTACAATACGTAGGCATTGCCGAGGTGATCCCTCGTCAATGCCCACCTCCCAAAGATCCATCACCGCCCTGGACTCCACCTTTCGGCGCTTCAGAGTCGCATAGGTCTCCATATCCCAAGGGTCCTCCCCACATGTGCCACCATCTCCTGGTTCTTTTGGTGCACCTCCACTTTTCGGCTCTGCCTGACCGCCACGTTAGCTTCGCACGCCTAGCAGGCTTCCTCCCGCTAGGAGACATATGTTGCATCATGAGTGCCCACCTAGGCCTCCCTCTGAGCGAGGATGCCTGCCAGGGCTTGTCGTTCGGCAACAAGGAGTCAGTGGATAGACGCCATGGTGGGCGGTCTCGAAGGAGGCGACCAAAGATGCTTGTGCATGGCTCACCAACATCGTCATTGAAGTCATTGAGCTTTTGCATAGGCATTGAGTTTCCCCCACCACCGCCTCAGCCGTGAGCTCCGCCCACACCACCACCTCGGCCCCCTTTGGTTCTACGTAGACAACGACCTCCACCATTGTTTTCGCCTTGTCCGCCACCAGCAGGTAGCACTCGCTCGCTAGGTGGGTGAGCTTGGCCGAGTTCATCATTTTGCGGCAAGGCATGGCTGCTAGATAGGGTTTGCCCGTCCATCCCGCGACGTAGTCCTTCTTATAGCCCACGTTAACTGAGCAGCCTACATGGAAATGAGACGTCGTGGTTGGGGAGGCTATGCACCAGCATTAACCTTGTTGTGTCATCCATGGCAGTGAGTGGAATATGGAAAAAAAATTGGCACGCTCCTTGCACCCCTGCCCGATACGGACCGGGGGAGGACACAAGGCTCTAGCCTATCCATGGGGCGCCACGAACGGACAAAAACGAACACTTTTGTTTTGGGATGTAGGCAGCCTCTTGGAGATGCCCTAACCATCACTATGTTTTTTGCTCCATAGTGTGCATGTCACATAGGAAAAGGAGCTTACTTGGTTGCTCGCAACCTTTCTGGGAATATTTGGAAATTAGCTCCACGGAGCCACAATTTATCCAGCCAAGTCCAAAGCCATGTTCTGCATCTAATTCGGTTGTTAACATTTAATTTTGCACTCATTTTGTAAACTTTGTTTGGCTGCCAACAAAATCGTATTATGGCCGGGAGGATGCAAATTTAGCTTATTTGGTTACATACGATTCTAGTGTTGTGGTAACCACTTCTCACAAGTGATAACCTTACCACCCACAACTCTAAACTAGTAGCTTAGAAAATCAGCAGACATCATATTTAACTAACATGCAAGAGTAGATTTACTAGAAAATAGCAATTCTTCGTGCTGTAACATAGCTAATATAAAATATGAGTTCACCATGATATTACCTAGGTACTAACAAGTAGAAGTTATACACATAATTAGGGGTAGTTCATAGAAGAGGACGGCATCACGATCTTCTACGTTAGTCCTTCACTTCTTCTTCCTCTTCTTCATCTCCTATTCCACAACTCACTAGCCCACTGCTTCCTCTTGTTCTTCCAAGCATGATTTTCATTGAGAGGGACGCTATGGCAACCATAAATGTCATCAAGTGTCTCTTCATTCTCATCTGGGAAGAAAGCATCGATACCCCACTCTAAGTTCTAGTTGTGCAGAATGCAATAGGGAAGAACTAGCTTAACTTTAGCTGGGAAAGGATGTAATACCTTCTGAGTGGGATCTTAAATCTATTCTTCAGAGCAGTGAATGCCCTCTTGATCATGACTCTAAGGCTTGAGTGTCTGATATTGATAAGTTTCTTGGCATTCTTGGGGTAGTACCTTGAAGAAAACCCATTCAGATGGTACCTTGCTAACCTTAAGGGTGCAAGAATACCAAGGTGGCAAGCATATCCATCATCAGCTAGGTAAAACTTACCTTTATGTATTTTGAGGCTAGAAAATTTGTTGCCAAAAATTCTTGCACCATGGGCTAATCCTTCCCATCAAACTAAGACACATGAAAGCTTCATATCAAAATCATTATACATAAGCACATTTTGTCTGGTGTATTGCTTTCTCCCCTCTATGAATGATTGTCTAACCTAACCCAACACAATCTTTTAATTAACATGACCAATTTTTAGGCCTCGCTAAAATACATCGTGTCATGAACTAGTAAGAAGAGTTGCTCACCTTGAAATATCAAAATCATCGGTATCTTTCTCTTTTCTTCCTGGGAGTACAAGCAGATGGTGGCTTGATCATCTCACATCTAAGCTCTCTAATATAATACACGACTTATGTACTGGGATATTTTCTCAGTCGATCTCCTCCATGTGTTGTCAATCTCTCGAAATCTGTGGTTATGTCCAAGAGCATGAAGGAACATTGCCACTTGGGCTCTTCGACACAGGTGTAAATGCTATCTTTAAGCAACCCCTAACTCTCCAAGTCTTCATAAGGTGGTTAAAAGGTCCTCGTTTCATTGTAAGGATGTTGGTAGATTATATTCATTGTTGTTGTAGATGTAATTCATCTGTCGTATTCAACATGGGAGTATATGTGGTGGCGGGCTAATAATTTCGACCAATCGCTCTCTTGTGGATCAAAAGCATCTAGGCCCGAATCACAGCTACGAGGCGATGTGCCTGAATGAAAAGCTTCATATGTTTGTCCTAGTTAAATTGATGTTTCATAAGTAACTATGAAATCATCCATAAGCTGAAAATAATGAGCTAATGATATAACGGTGGAGGGCGAGAGGGGGCAAGGACCGGACGGAGCCGGAGACGATGGGGAAAAGAGGGTGATGGAGATGAAGAGGGCAAGCCAGTGCCATAGATCTGCGAGACCCACCATCACCGATGTCGGAGATATGATGAGAGGGTGACAGAGGCGGTGTTGGAGATCTGAAATGTTGGAGCAGCCGTTTTGCGGATCTAAACCGTCACCTCTGTTGCCCAAGAGAAAAAGTGTGGATGGAATAATTCTCCACAGGTGTTGACCAACAAACACGGTGGTGAGGCTACATTTCACGCCAAACTGCGGAGCCAATTTTGTTTGGCTCCCACCATCACCAAGCTTGTTTCCCGCGCACGTTGTTGCTCTTTTGACGCCTGCCGAGTGGAAACGCTCGATTCGGGTGTTCCTTGCAACCATGTCGACGCTGCTTTAAGGTTCATGCCAGTCCAGAACACGGCGGACCGCGAGCAACAAGACAAGCGTATTTTAGCTTACGGAAAATGGGAAACGGTTCGTGAGCAACCAAACTGGTCAAATGTGGGGTAAGAGCTGGGTTTTATGACCTGATTGCTACAGAGAAAAATGTTGGACGTTGCTGCATTGATGTAGTCCTTATGTCCTGACAGTCAAACAGCAGGCGCGTTGCCTGCCGGATCTGTAGATGCATGAATGATGTGCGTTTAAGCTAGTACACTTGATTCAAACGGTGAGTATTATATTAACATTTTAGGCGCGCGCAGCACAAGGTTTGAAAACCAGCCCCCGTGACGACCGGCCACTAACGGTTTTTCAGTGTCCGGTATCAATCAACTAATCGTCATCTTACCACTTCCGAGTTCTGACAGTGTTACCTAATGATGATGCACGCCGACAGAGGGAAATGGTTACTTAAAGTGTTGATCACAGAAGACTGTGACTGTTTACTTGTATATTGTTCATAGTGCAGAGTTCCGAAGAAAACTTTATATATGTGTGCAAAGATGCTTGGGAAGTGTCTAGAGGCCAATTGTAGCAATCTAACCATTTTTTATTTTCTAGAAAGATGATAGCTTAAGGTAAAAAACAAACAGCCACGTGAAAGGCCGGTTAAGTATAGTTGCTTAAGTATTAGTAATCATTTTGGTAGCAAGTTGCTTATGTATTAGTACTCATTTTGTAAGCAAGTTGCTTAATTATTTGAGCATTGACATCTTCTATTGGCCGGATGCATGCATATATTGTACACGCGACGTAGGTGAGTCTCGTCGTTGTCAGATTGATTCGGCGGTGTAACTGAAATGTATGTCCCACACATTCAAATTATTAAGAACATAATGGATTCCTTTCATAAAAATGGGAGGAAGGTCAACTAGTGTCGGTTTCGTTCGTCGACGATAAAGCAGTGGAGCCGGCCAGGCTTCGCCCTGTTGACTCTTAGAAGTCAAATACATAGGGTGAGAAATTAAATAAGTCAAATGCTAGCTAGATCATTGGGCAGAGTATTATTTTTGAGTCGTTATAAGTTTCTTTCTTTATATCAACGTTATAAGTTACTACTCCCTTTGTTCCATAATTCTTGTCATGCTTTTAATTAAAATTTATACTAGGACAACGACTTGAATTATAGAATGGAGGGGTACTACTTACCATGATATTTCAAAATCCTAATTTTGTAGTATAAAGATTCATGTAGACCAGATTTTCTAACTTTGATAATTATTAATATATGAAAATCTCATGAAATTGCGCCAACACCATTTTTTAGGGCTGTTGAAACATACACTATTAAGTGGAAAATACCCGAAAATTGCGCCATTGGAAATTTTAAGCGAAAACTATGATATGTTCCCAAGAGTTAAGTGACTCAACAATAAACTGAACTAATATTTATTTTCTCTAGCTCCACTTGATCCAAGCGGAGCTGGTGAAAGAGGTTATGCCTCTGATACATATATTTTCATTCTCTCCTAAATGGGTTGTATAGTTGATATCGAATTTTACCTTTCAATCGACGACATATTTTGTAATCATGATTTTTTAATCCTTCTGAAATGTTAAATTGTGAACAAAATTTAGACTTGCATTAAGAAATCTTCCAAAACACTATTTATCTAGATATTAGTTTCAACTGTCCAAAAAATAGTAAGCAAAGATAAAAAAATATTTGAAAGGGTAAGCAAAGGTATATTATTGCAATAGAACTTTTCCATGCATTTTAAATTGATAATACTTCCATTCTAATATATGATTATTTTCAGAAACCTAAACTAACTTTCAAAAAAGGGTTATATTTTAGAACGAAGGTAATATTTTGGACTAAGATTGCCAAAACTTGCGAAATGCATCAAAACTAATAATGTATTGAAAAAGTTCTTAGGATTTCCTAGAACAGTGAAGGAAAATCGTCTTGTTTGCTGATTTTGTTTCAAATATTTAAAATTTTGAATTTCATTTGCACCAAATTTGGCAGAACTTTTCCAAACCTCTAAAGGAACAATGCCTTGAAAAAACTGCTCAAACTTTCTTAGAATAATCACCCTGGCTACCCACAAAAGTTTAACAAACACCACCAACACAAAGATGTTCATCGAGGTTCTACTAGCGTCAGCATCATCACCCTGCATCACTCTGACTTCCCGAAGAAGGGACAAATAAAGATCTTCTCGCCGAAGTGCACCATGAAGCTCAAGCCATCCACTAGTAGAAAAAGAGCCTTCCATCCGCCCCCATTAGTCCCCAAAATATACGAACCGCGACTAATGGGGTCTTTAGTCGTGGTTCGGGAGGCGAACCGCGACCAAAGGCCTGAGCCCAGGGCGCTCGGTGGCCAGCTGGTGGACGGGAGGAGCTTTAGTCGCGGTTGGCTAGGCCAACCGCGACTAAAGGTGCCCGAAGGCCTTTAGTCGCGGTTGGCCAGGCCAACCGCGACTAAAGCCCGACCCCTATATATACCGTTCAGCACACTCACTTAGCCATTTGGTGCCACTTCTCTTCACAATCTTCACAAGTGGGTGGTGGGTTTGATTTTGGTTCCTCTTATGCACACAAGGTCTTCGATGAAATGCCCGAGAGATTGAAAGAAACATGATATGAAGTGTCCGAGCCACACTTGAGCTTTCTCATTTATTTTTCCTCGATCGCGGTTAGCAACTTGAACCTTTCATGTGTCATTGATAAAATATGTATGTGTGTAGTTCATTGTTTAATTTCTATTATTTCTAGCTAGTTAGTTTAACAAATGCATGATGGTTAATTATATACTTTATATAATAATAATGCAGATGAATCGGCAATGGATGCACGGTAACCGACTCTCCGGCGAGTTCACTACGGGTTTGAAAGATTTCCTCGTAGTGGCTAATGCGAACAAGCAGGAGGGTTTTGTTATCTGTCCATGTGTTGGCTCTAAGAATCAGAAGGGTTACTCTTCCTCAAGAGAAGTTCACCTACACCTGCTTCGGCACGGTTTCATGCCAAGCTATAATTGTTGGACCAAGCATGGAGAAAGAGGGGTTATAATGGAAGAAGATGAAGAAGAGGATGATTTCATCGATGACAACTATCTTGATCATTTTGGTGATACTTTCATGGAGGATGCTGAAGGTGGGGAAGGTCAAGGGGAAGGTGAAGGGGAAGGTGAAGAAGAGGCACGTGATGAGCCCGCTGATGATCTTGGTCGGACCATTGCTGATGCACGGAGACGCTGCGAAACTGAAAAGGAGAGGGAGAATTTGGATCGCATGTTAGAGGATCACAAAAAGTCGCTGTACCCAGGATGCGATAATGGTCTAAAAAAGCTGGGCTGCACACTGGATTTGCTGAAATGGAAGGCACATGAAGGTGTAGCTGACTCGGGATTTGAAAACTTGCTGAAAATGTTGAAGAATATGTTTCCAAAGAATAACGAGTTGCCCGCCAGTACGTACGAAGCAAAGAAGGTTGTCTGTCCTCTAGGTTTAGAGGTTCTGAAGATACATGCATGCATTAACGATCGCATCCTCTACCTCGGTGAATACGAGAATTTGAATGAATGCCCGGTATGCACCGCATTGCGTTATAAGATCGGAGGCGATGACCCTGGTGACGATGTTGAGGGCCAGAAACCAAGGAAGAGGGTTCCCGCGAAGGTGATGTGGTATGCTCCTATAATACCACGGTTGAAACGTCTGTTCAGGAACAAAGAGCATGCCAAGTTGTTGCGATGGCACAAAGAGGAGCGTAAGTCGGACGGGGAGTTGAGACACCCCGCAGATGGAACGCAATGGAGAAAGATCGACAAAGAGTTCAAAGATTTTGCAGCTGACGCAAGGAACATAAGATTTGGTCTAAGTACAAATCACGCCAGCGCTGGTTACGGGATGGCTCTTTGCATGTTCGACGGCCGAGCAGAACTTGCTTGTCTCTTGTTTGATGTAGTTCCATCTTTTTCTGAGGGACTCTTCCATGCGAGCGCTTGGGATGTGGTAGGGCGGGTGCATCTTGGTCTCGTTGTACTCCTGCATGACCTTGGACCAGTACACCTTGCCCTTTTGTTTGGCGCCATTAATACAGTCATGGCTTGTTGCCAGCCACGGGTCGCACAAACATTTATCCTCGTCATCGATGAATCCTTCTGTCCTGTGGCTCTCCCACTTCTTCTTCATAGCATTGTCCGTGGTGAGGTCAGGCTCTGTTGACGCGTCCTCAAAGTCGTCGACGCACACGGGTGTTGGCTGCGTGGGCTGGGTGGCGAACAGCCGTGCGCGATCGATGTCCTCCGCATCTTGCGTCGGTGCCCACTCATCATCCGGGCATGTCCCGGCCCCATCGTCGACAATGAAGCCGCCGCCAAAGATCATGGTCTGGATGTCTGTCTCATTCCGGTCCTTCCAATAGGCATGCGAATGACCGGACGGCAGACGCATGATACAGGGCAGTCACACACATTGAGAGAGCTCACATATCGGTTCGTCCATCGTCGGGGCAGTCGCTGCCATTTCGTCAAACATGATGCGGGGCTCCGGCATGCTCTTCTCCGGCAGCTAGCGCATCTTGTGTGTCGCGCCCTGATAACTCACAAGTATAGGGGATCGCAACAGTCTTCGAGGGAAGTAAAACCCAAATTTATTGATTCGACACAAGGGGAAGCAAAGAATACTTATAAGCCTTAACAACTGAGTTATCAATTCAGCTGCACCTAGAAAAGCACTAGTAACAGGGGTGTGATACGTCTCCGACGTATCGATAATTTCTTATGTTCCATGCCACATTATTGATGATATCTACATGTTTTATACACATTATATGTCGTATTTATGCATTTTCCGGCACTAACCTATTAACGAGATGCCGAAGAGCCGATTGTTGCTTTTCGTCGTATTTGGTTTCAGAAATCTTACAAAGGAAATATTCTCGGAATTGGACGAAATCAACGCCCAGGGTCCTATTTTTGCACGAAGCTTCCAGAAGACCGAGGGGGAAAGGAAGTGGGGCCACGAGTCGATGACACGCTAGGGCGGCGCGGCCCAGGTGCTGGCCGCGCGGCCCTATTGTGTCGCCACCTCGTGTGGCCCCCTGACTTGCCCTTCCGCCTACTTAAAGCCTCCGTCGCGAAACCCCCAGTACCGAGAGCCACGATACGGAAAACCTTACTGAGACGCCGCCGCCGCCAATCCCATCTCGGGGGATTCTAGAGATCGCCTCCGGCACCCTGCCGGAGAGGGGAATCATCTCCCGGAGGACTCTTCACCACCATGGTCGCCTCCGGAGTGATGAGTGAGTAGTTCACCCCTGTACTATGGGTCCATAGCAGTAGCTAGATGGTCGTCTTCTCCTTATGTGCTTCATTGTTGGATCTTGTGAGCTGCCTAACATGATCAAGATCATCTATCTGTAATTCTATATGTTGTGTTTGTCGGGATCCGATGGATAGAGAATACTATGTTATGTTGATTATCAATCTATTACTTATGTGTTGTTTATGATCTTGCATGCTCTCCGTTATTAGTAGAGGCTCGGCCAAGTTTTTACTCTTAACTCCAAGAGGGAGTATTTATGCTCGATAGTGGGTTCATGCCTCCATTAAATCCGGGACGGTGACCGAAAGTTCTAAGGTTGTGGATGTGCTTGTTGCCACTAGGGATAAAACATTGATGCTATGTCCGAGGATGTAGTTATTGATTACATTACGCACCATACTTAATGCAATTGTCTCGTTGTTTGCAACTTAATACTGGAAGGGGTTCGGATGATAACCTGAAGGTGGACTTTTTAGGCATAGATGCATGCTGGATAGCGGTCTATGTACTTTGTCGTAATGCCCAATTAAATCTCACAATACTCATCGTATCATGTATGCGCATTGTCATGCCCTCTCTATTTGTCAATTGCCCGACTGTAATTTGTTCACCCAACATGCTATTTATCTTATGGGAGAGACACCTCTAGTGAACTGTGGACCCCGGTCCTATTCTTTTACATCGAATACAATCTACTGCAATATTTGTTCTTTACTATTTTCTGCAAACAATCATCATCCACACTATACATCTAATCCTTTGTTACAGCAAGCCGGTGAGATTGACAACCTCACTGTTTCGTTGGGGCAAAGTACTTTGGTTGTGTTGTGCAGGTTCCACGTTGGCGCCGGAATCCCTGGTGTTGCGCCGCACTACATCCCGCCACCAACAACCTTCAACTTGCTTCTTGGCTCCTCCTGGTTCGATAAACCTTGGTTTCTTTCTGAGGGAAAACTTGCTACTGTCTGCATCACACCTTCCTCTTGGGGTTCCCAACGGACGTGTGCTGTACACGCCATCAAGCATTTTTTCTGACGCCGTTGCCGGGGAGATCAAGACACGCTGCAAGGGAAGTCTCCACAATCCAATCTCTTTACTTTGTTTTTGTCTTGCTTTATTTTATTTACTACTTTGTTTGCTGCATTATATCAAAATACAAAAAAATTAGTTGCTAGCTTTACTTTATTTACTGTCTTGTTCTCTATATCAAAAACACAAAAAAAAATTAGTTACTTGCATTTACTTTATCTAGTTTGCTTTATTTACTACTGTTAAAATGAATACTCCTGAAAACACTAAGTTGTGTGACTTCACAAACACTAATAATAATGATTTCCTATGCACACCTATTGCTCCACCTGCTACTACAGCTGAATTCTTTGAAATTAAACCTGCTTTACTGAATCTTGTTATGCGAGATCAATTTTCTGGTGTTAGTTCTGATGATGCTGCTGCCCATCTCAATAATTTTGTTGCTTGTGTGAAATGCAAAAGTATAAAGATGTAGATGGTGACATTATAAAATTAAAATTGTTTCCTTTCTCATTAAGAGCAAGAGCTAAAGATTGGTTGCTATCTCTGCCTAAGAATAGTATTGATTCATGGACTAAATGCAAGGATGCTTTTATTGGTAGATATTATCCCCCTGCTAAAATTATATCTTTGAGGAGTAGCATAATGAATTTTAAACAATTGGATAATGAGCATGTTGCACAAGCATGGGAAAGAATTAAATCTTTGGTAAAGAATTGCCCAACCCATGGACTGACTACTTGGATGATCATCCAAACCTTTTATGCAGGACTGAACTTTTCTTCGCGGAACCTATTGGATTCAGCTGCTGGAGGTACCTTTATGTCCATCACTCTTGGTGAAGCAACAAAGATTCTTGATAATATGATGATTAATTACTCGAATGGCACACGGAAAGAGCTCCACAAGGTAAGAAGGTAAATTCTGTCGAAGAAACCTCTTCCTTGAGTGATAAGATTGATGCTATTATGTCTATGCTTGTGAATGATAGGACTAATGTTGATCCTAATAATGTTCCGTTAGCTTCATTGGTTGCCCAAGAAGAACATGTTGATGTAAACTTCATTAAAAATAATAATCTCAACAACAATGCTTATCAGAACAATTCTAGTAATAACTATAGGCCATATCCTTATAATAATGGTAACGGTTATGGTAATTCTTATGGGAATTCTTACAACAATAATAGGAACACACCCCCTGGTCTTGAAGCTATGCTTAAAGAATTTATTAGTACACAAACTGCTTTTAACAAATCTGTTGAAGAAAAGCTCAATAAAATTGATATTCTTGCTTCTAAGGTTGATAGTCTTGCCTCTGATGTTGATCTTTTAAAATTGAAAGTTATGCCTAATAAGGATATTGAAAATAAAATTGTTACTACAGCAAATGCCATCCAAGTTAGAATTAATGAGAATATGAGATTGATGGCTGAATTGCATGTTAGGTGGGAAAGAGAAGAGAATGAAAAACTAGCTAAAGAGAATAATGTAGCTAAAGTTTGGACTATTACCACCACTAGCAATGCTAATGCTCCACATGTTGCTGCACCTACTACTAATAATGGTAAAAGGATTGGTGTTGGCAATGCTTCCACTTCTAATGCAAAGCCTGCAAAACTGCCGGAAACTGCTAAAACTGCTGAAACTGCCTGTGATAAAACTGCTGAATTTTTTTCCAACATTGGGGATGATGATCCCATTGCTGTAGATCATAATAGTTTAGACTTTCATGATTGTCATATCTCTGAAGTCATAAAGTTTTTACAAAAGCTTGCTAAAAGTCCCAATGCTAGTGCTATAAATTTAGCCTTTACAAAACATATTACGAATGCTCTCATAAAAGCTAGAGAAGAGAAACTAGAACGTGAAGCTTCTATTCCTAGAAAGTTAGAAGATGGTTGGGAGCCCATCATTAAGATGAAGGTCAATGACTTTGATTGTAATGCTTTATGTGATCTTGGTGCAAGTATTTCCGGTATGCCTAAGAAAGTCTATGATATGCTTGACTTGCCACCATTGAAAAATTGTTATTTGGATGTTAATGTCGCTGATAATGCTAAAAAAAAACCTTTGGGGAGAGTTGATAATGTTCGTATTATGGTTAACAATAACCTTGTCCCCGTTGATTTTGTTGTCTTGAATGTTGAATGCAATGCATCTTGCCCCATTATATTGGGAAGACCTTTTCTTCGAACTGTTGGAGCTATCATTGATATGAAGGAAGGTAATATTAAATATCAATTTCCTCTCAAGAAAGGTATGGAACACTTCCCTAGAAAGAGAATGAAGTTACCTTATGATTCTATTATTAGAACAAGTTATGCTGTTGATGCTTCATCTCTTGATAATACTTGATTTACACTTTCTGCGCCTAGCTGAAAGGCGTTAAAGAAAAGCGCTTATGGGAGACAACCCATGTTTTTACTACAGTACTTTGTTTTATATTTGAGTCTTGGAAGTTGTTTACTACTGTAGCAACCTCTCCTTATCATGTTTTTGTGCCAAGTAAAGTCTCTATGGTAAAGTTGATGCTAGATTTGGATTGCTGCACGTAAACAGCATTGCTGTCTGTCACGAATTCGCGCAGAAGTCTCTGTAAAAAAAATCAAAAAAATCTGCAAATTTACGTGCGTGATCCTCAGATATGTACGCAACTTTCATTAGTTTTGAGTTTTTCCGTTTGAGCAAGCTAAGTGCCCCTTCCAGGTTTGTCTTTGCAGACTGTTCTGTTTTTGACAGATTCTGCCTTTTATTTCGCATTGCCTCTTTTGCTATGTAGGATGAATTTCTTTGATCCATTAATGTCCAGTAGCTTTGTGCAATGTCCAGAAGTGTTAAGAATGATTGTGTCACCTCTGAACATGTGAATTTTTGATTGTGCACTAACCCTCTAATGAGTTTGCTTGAAGTTTGGTGTGAAGGAAGTTTTCAAGGGTCAAGAGAGGAGTATGATATACTATGATCAAGAGGAGTGAAAGCTCTAAGCTTGGGGATGCCCCGGTGGTTCACCCCTGCATATTTTAAGAAGACTCAAGCGTCTAAGCTTGGGGATGCCCAAGGCATCCCCTTCTTCATCGACAACATCATCAGGTTCCTCCCCTGAAACTATATTTTTATTCAGTCACATCTTATGTGCTTTGCTTGGAGCGTCGGTTTGTTTTTGTTTGAATAAAATGGATCCTAGCATTCATTGTGTGGGAGAGAGACACGCTCCGTTGTTGCATGTGGACAAATATGTCCTTAGGCTTTACTCATAGTATTCATGGCGAAGGTTGAATCTTCTTCGTTAAATTGTTATATGGTTGGAATCGGGAAATGCTACATGTAGTAATTCTAAAATGTCTTGAATAATTTGATACTTGGCAATTGTTGTGCTCATGTTTAAGCTCTTTCATCATATACTTTGCACCCATTAATGAAGAAATACATAGAGCTTGTTAAAATTTGGTTTGCATATTTGGTCTCTCTAAAGTCTAGATAATTTCTAGTATTGAGTTTTGAACAACAAGGAAGACGGTGTAGAGTCTTATAATGTTTACAATATGTCTTCTATGTGAGTTTTGCTGCACCGGTTCTTCCTTGTGTTTGTTTCAAATAACCTTGCTAGCCTAAACCTTGTATCGAGAGGGAATACTTCTCATGCATCCAAAATCCTTGAGCCAACCACTATGCCATTTGTGTCCACCATACCTACCTACTACATGGTATTTCTCCGCCATTCCAAAGTAAATTGCTTGAGTGCTACCTTTAAATTTCCATCATTCGCCTTTACAATATATAGCTCATGGGACAAAATAGCCTTAAAAACTATTGTGGTATTGAATATGTACTTATGCACTTTATCTCTTATTAAGTTGCTTGTTGTGCGATAACCATGTTTTCTGGGGACGCCATCAACTCTTTGTTGAACATCATGTGAGTTGCTATGCATGTTCGTCTTGTCTGAAGTAAGGGCGATTTTCACAATCAAATGGTTTGAGTATGCATACTGTTAGAGAAGAACATTGGGCCGCTAACTAAAGCCATGAATCATGGTGGAAGTTTCAGCTTGGACATAAAACCTCAATCTCTTATGAGAATATTAATCGTTGTTGAATGCTTAAGCATTAAAAGAGGAGTCCATTATCTCGTTGTCTATGTTGTCCCGGTATGTGTGTCTAAGTTGAAGAATGATCAAAAGCGAGAAATCCAATGCGAACTTTCTCCTTAGACCCTTGTACAGGCGGCATAGAGGTACCCCATTGTGACACTTGGTTGAAACATATGTTATGCAATGATAATCAGTATTAACCCAAGCTAATTAGGACAAGGTGCGGGCACTATTAGTATACTATGCATGAGGCTTGCAACTTGTAAGATATAATTTACATGATACATATGCTTTATTACTACCGTTGACAAAATTGTTTCATGTTTTCAAAACCAAAGCTCTAGCACAAATATAGCAATCAATGCTTCCCTCTACGAAGGGCCTTTCTTTTACTTTTATGTTGAGTCAGTTCACCTATCTCTCTCCACCTCAAGAAGCAAACACTTGTGTGAACTGTGCATTGATTCCTACATACTTGCATATTGCACTTGTTATATTACTCTATGTTGACAATTATCCATGAGATATACATGTTATAAGTTGAAAGCAACCGCTGAAACTTAATCTTCCTTTGTGTTGCTTCAATACCTTTACTTTGATTTATTGCTTTATGAGTTAACTCTTATGCAAGACTTATTGATGCTTGTCTTGAAGTACTATTCATGAAAAGTCTTTGCTTTATGATTCATTTGTTTACTCATGTCATTACCATTGTTTTGATCGCTGCATTCATTACATATGCTTACAATAGTATGATCAAGGTTATGATGGCATGTCACTCCGTAAATTATCTTTGTTATCGTTTACCTGCTCGGGACGAGCAGGAACTAAGCTTGGGGATGCTGATACGTCTCCGACGTATCGATAATTTCTTATGTTCCATGCCACATTATTGATGATATCTACATGTTTTATACACATTATATGTCGTATTTATGAATTTTCCGGCACTAACCTATTAACGAGATGCCGAAGAGCCGCTTGTCGTTTTCTGCTGTTTTTGGTTTCGGAAATCCTACAAAGGAAATATTCTCGGAATTGGACGAAATCAACGCCCGTGGTCCTATTTTTGCACGAAGCTTCCGTAAGACCGAGGGGAAAGGAAGTGGGGCCACGAGGCGACGACACGCTAGGGCGGCGCGGCCCGAGTGCTGGCCGCGCGGCCTCGTTGTGTCGCCACCTCGTGTGGCCCCCGACTTGCCCTTCCGCCTACTTAAAGCCTCCGTCGCGAAACCCCCGCATCGAGAGCCACGATACGGAAAACCTTACCGAGACGCCGCCGCCGCCAATCCCATCTCGGGGGATTCTCGGAGATCACCTCCGGCACCCTGCCGGAGAGGGGAATCATCTCCCGGAGGACTCTTCACCGCCATGGTCGCCTCCGGAGTGATGAGTGAGTAGTTCACCCCTGGACTATGGGTCCATAGCAGTAGCTAGATGGTCGTCTTCTCCTTATGTGCTTCATTGTTGGATCTTGTGAGCTGCCTAACATGATCGAGATCATCTATCTGTAATTCTATATGTTGTGTTTGTTGGGATCCGATGGATAGAGAATACTATGTTATGTTGATTATCAATCTATTACCTATGTGTTTTTTATGATCTTGCATGCTCTCCGTTATTAGTAGAGGCTCTGGCCAAGTTTTTACTCTTAACTCCAAGAGGGAGTATTTATGCTCGATAGTGGGTTCATGCCTCCATTAAATCTGGGACAAGTGATGTAAAGTTCTAAGGTTGTGGATGTGCTGTTGCCACTAGGGATAAAACATTGATGCTATGTCCGAGGATGTAGTTATTGATTACATTACGCACCATACTTAATGCAATTGTCTCGTTGTTTGCAACTTAATACCGGAAGGGGTTCGGATGATAACTCGAAGGTGGACTTTTTAGGCATAGATGCATGCTGGATAGCGGTCTATGTACTTTGTCGTAATGCCCAATTAAATCTCACAATACTCATCGTATCATGTATGCGCATTGTCATGCCCTCTCTATTTGTCAATTGCCCGATCGTAATTTGTTCACCCAACATGCTATTTATCTTATGGGAGAGACACTGTAGTGAACTCGTGGACCCCGGTCCTATTCTTTTACATCGAATACAATCTACCGCAATATTTGTTCTTTACTATTTTCTGCAAACAATCATCATCCACACTATACATCTAATCCTTTGTTACAACAAGTCGGTGTGATTGACAACCTCATCTGTTTCGTTGGGGCAAAGTACTTTGGTTGTGTTGTGCAGGTTCCACGTTGGCGCCGGAATCCCTGGTGTTGCGCCGCACTACATCCCGCCACCAACAACCTTCAACGTGCTTCTTGGCTCCTCCTGGTTCGATAAACCTTGGTTTCTTTCTGAGGGAAAACTTGCTACTGTCTGCGTCACACCTTCCTCTTGGGGTTCCCAACGGACGTGTGCTGTACACGCCATCAGGGTGATGTGAAAGCAGCAGTAATATGAGAGCAATAGTAACAGTAACACAGAGGCAATGGCACCAGAAAATAGTTGATACTACTTCCAATGACATATAGAATGAGTATATGATGATAAGAGATGGACCAGGGTTCCCAGCTATCTACACTAGTGGTAACTCTCAGATAACAAGTGACAAGTGTTGGGTGAACAAATTACAGTTGGGCAATTGATAGGATTGAAATAACATTAAGACAGAACATCAAGTCTATTAATCATGTAGGTATGCTTTCCATATATAGTCATACGTGCTCTCAATGAGAAACTTGCATAACATCTTTTGTCCTACCAGCCGGTGGCATCCGGGCCTCAAGGGAATCTACTGGTAATTAAGGTACTCCTTTTAATAGAGCACCGGAGCAAAGCATTAACACTTGGTGAAAACATGTGATCCTCATATCTAAGCCTTCCCTCCAGCTTATCCCAGTTGCTATCACGCTGGGGCCTCGGGTTCCGGACATAGACATGTGCAAACAACTTGTAGATACAATCTAAGCAATAATTATAGAGCTTAAATCTAAGATCATGCCACTCGTGCACTACTGACAAGCATTAAACACAACAAGATTGCAGAGAACAATAACTTCACAAACTTATATAGATAGACTGATCATAATGTAACAATTCATCGGATCCCAACAAACACAACACCGATTACATCGGATGGATCTCAATCATGTAAGGCAGCTCATGAGATCATTGTATTGAAGTACATGGGAGAGAGAGTACCAAGCTAGCTACAACTAGAACCCGTAGTCCATGGGGGAACTACTCACGGAGCATGATGGAGGCGGTGGCGTCGATGGAGATGGCTTCCGGGGGCACTTCCCCGTCCCGGCGGCGTGCCGGAACAGAGATTCTGTCCCCCGAAACGGAGTTTCGCGATGGCGGCGGCGCCCCTGGAGTCTTTCTGGAGTTTCGTCAATTCGTATCGGGTTTTTAGGTCGCGAGGGACTTTATAGGCGAAGAGGCGGAGTCGGAGGGGCCACGGGGCCCCCTCCCCATAGGCTGGCGCGGCCAGGGGGCCACCCGCGCCGCCATATGGTGTGGGCCCCCTGCTGCCCGCCTCCGACTCTCCTTCGGTGTTCCGGAACCTTCCGGGGAAAATAAGATATTTGGTCTTTGTTTCGTCAAATTCCGAGAATATTGCCCGAACAGCCTTTCTGGAACAAAAAACAACAGAAAACAGGAACTGGCACTTCGGCATCTTGTTAATAGGTTAGTTCCGGAAAATGCATGAAATCATTATAAAGTGTGAGCAAAACATGTAGGTATTGTCATAAAACTAGCATGGAACATCAGAAATTATAGATACGTTGGAGACGTATCAAGCATCCCCAAGCTTAGTTCCTACTCGCCCTCGAGTAGGTAAACGATAAAAAGAATAATTTCTGTAGTGACATGCTGCTTACATAATCTTGATCATACTATTGTAACGCATATGAGATGAATGGAATGAAGTGACTCAAGGCAATGATCTATAGTTTGCAAACAAATAGATAACATATAGCCAAACTTTTCATGAATAGTACTTTCAAGACAAGCATCAAAAAGTCTTGCATAAGAGTTAACTCATAAAGCAATAAATTCTTAATAAGAGGTTTGAAGCAACACAAAGGAAGATTTAAGTTTCAGCAGTTGCTTTCAACTTTCAACATGCATATGTCATGGATAATTGTCAACACAAAGTAATATGATGAATGCAAATAAGCAAGTATGTAAGAATCAATGCACAGTTGACACAAGTGTTTTCTTCTAAGATGGAAGAAGTAGATAAATTGACTCAACATGAAGTAAAAGAAAGGCCCTTCGCAGAGGGAAGCAGGGATTAAATCATGTGCTAGAGCTTTTCAAGTTTTGAAATCATATAGAGAGCATAAAAGTAAAGTTTTGAGAGGTGTTTGTTGTTGTCAACGAATGGTAGCAGGTACTCTAACTACCTTATCAACCAGACTTTCAAGAGCAGCTCCCATGAAGGGCGTTATCTCTACCAGCAAGGTAGATCATCCCTCTTCTCTTTTGTTTACACATGTATTTTAGTTTCATTATTGATGACACTCCTCCCAACCTTTTGCTTACACAAGCCATGGCTAACCGAATCCTCGGGTGCCTTCCAACATTCACATACCATGAAGGAGTGTTTATTTGCAAAATTAGGATGCTTACTGATAGGTCAGGGCAAAACATGTGGAGAGAATTATTAATGCAAGTTAATTAATTGGGGCTGGGAACCCCATTGCCAGCTCTTTTTGCAAAATTATTGGATAAGCGGATGAGCCACTAGTCCATTGGTGAAAGTCTGTCAGAAGTAAATGACAAGATCGAAAGATAAACACCACATACTCCCTCATGAGCTATAAAAAATTGACACAAATAAGAGATAATAGCTTTTGAATTGTTTAAAGGTAGCACATGAAGTATTTACTTGGAATGGCAGAAAATACCACATAGTAGGTAGATATGGTGGACACACATGGCATAGGTTTTGGCTCAAGGTTTTGGATGCACAAGAAGCATTCCCTCTCAGTACAAGGCTTTGGCTAGCAAGGTTGTTTGAAACAAATACAAGTATGAACCGGTACAGCAAAACTTACATAAGAACAAATTGCAAGCATTATAAGACTCTACACTGTCTTCCTTGTTGCTCAAACACTTTTACCAGAAAATATCTAGACCTTAGAGAGACCAATCACGCAAACCAAATTTCAACAAGCTCTACGGTAGTTCTCCACTAATAGGTTTAAAGTACATGATGCATGAGCTTAAACATGATCTACTTGAGAGCTCAAAACAATTGCCAAGTATCAAATTATTCAAGACAATATGAAGCATTTTCTGTTTCCAACCAAATAACAATAAGTGCTACGGTTTTCAGCTTCCGCCATGAACATTAAAATAAAGCTAAGAACACCAGTGTTCATATGAAAAAGCGGAGCGTGTCTCTCTCCCACACAAGGATTGCTAGGATCCGAATTTATTCAGACATAAAAATAAAAGCACACAGATGCTCCAAGTAAAGCACATATAATGTGGAAGAATAAAAATATAGTTTCACTAGAAGTGACCTGATAAGTTGTTGATGAAGAAGGGGATGCATTGGGCATCCCCAAGCTTAGACGCTTGAGTCTTCTTGAAATATGCAGGGATGAACCACGGGGGCATCCCCAAGCTTAGACTTTTCACTCTTCTTGATCATATATCATCCTCCTCTCTTGACCCTTGAAAACATCTGCCACACCAAACTTCTCATAAACTTCATTAGAGGGGTTAGTACTGAAAAACTTTAATCCACTTTGGTCCTGTAGTGACACATTGCAAGAACTCAATAAAACATTAGCTATAGCTCTCCACATCTAGAAAGCCTTACTTAAAGTCCCCAAGAGACAATGCAAAAAACAGAGACAGAATCTGTCAAAACAGAACAGCCAGTAAAGACAAATTTTTAAGAGGTACTTCCGTTGCTCAAATCAGAAAACTCAAAACTAATGAAAATTGCGTACATATCTGAGGAACACGCATGAAAATTGGCAGATTTTTTCTGAGTTTCCTACAGAGAGACCTACTCAAATTCGTGATAGATAGAAATATGTTTCTGCGCAGAAATCCAAATCTAGCATCAACCTTCTATTAGAGACTTTACTTGGCACAACAATGCAATAAAATAAAGATAAGGAGAGGTTGCTACAGTAGTAACAACTTCCAAGACACAACAAAACAGTAGCAAAATAAAGACAAGGGTTATCTCCCAAGAAGTGCTTTCTTTATAGCCATTAAGATGGGCTCAGCAATTTTAATGATGCTCACATAAGGATGAGAGTTGAAGAAAAAGAGAGCATCAAAAAGCAAGTTCAAAACACATTTAAGTCTAACCCACTTCCTATGCATAGGAATCTTGTACACAAATAAATTCATGAAGAACCAAGTGACAAGCATAAGAAGATAAAACACGAGCAACTTCAAAAGTTTCAGCATATAGAGAGGTGTTTTAGTACCATGCAAATTTCTACAACCATATTTTCCTCTCTCTCATAATAATTTTCAGTAGCTTCATGAATAAACTCAACAATATAACTATCGCATACAGCATGCTTTTCATGATCTACAAACACATAATTTTTATCAAGCTCAAAAATAGTGGGATTAAAACTTTCAAACCCACTTTTATCAATAATATAACAAGATGATTGATCAATCTCAAAAGATATGGGACTACTAGATGAAGTCAATACTTTTCCAATCCCATTTTCATTAGTGGTATAATTAATATTATCAAGTAACATAGGACCATATCCTAGAGCTTTATCATAAACATTTGCTAAGCAAAACTCTTTAGTACCATGCATTTCGATATCAGGCACAAACAAAGCATTATCATAAGATTTATCAAAATAGCATGGATTATCATAGATAACAGTAGCATAATTATTCTCACAAGTTTTACTCATAGGGAATATTTCAAGAGAATCCACAGGAACATAACACTCATCCTCCTTTGGTAAGCATGGAGGACAATCAAATAGTGTAAGAGATAAAGAGTTACTCTCATTAGAAGATTGGCATGGGTAGCTAATCCATTCTTCCTCCTTTTGTTCATCACTTTCCTCCTCTTTTTCATCCAATGAGCTTTCAGGTTCATCAATTTCCTCCTCTTTTTCATCCAATGAGCTTTCAGGTTCATCAATTTCTTCTTTCATAGGTTCCTGCAAATTGTGAGTGCATTCTTGTGCATTAATGAGTCTCTCTTTATAATCAATGATATAAGGATTATCACTGTAACTTTCTATGCATAATTTAAGAATAGAAGAGACATAATCTTTAAGGTCCTTACAAACAACACAAGTTTCATAATTTTTAGACATGAAGGATTCGATCTCAGAAGCTCCCATAAATAAGACAAATTGTTCTACCTCTTCGAACCCAAAATGAATATAGTTATTCCAATTATAGTTCTTAATTAAAACTTCTTCACTAAAGCCACATTGGAATTTCAGATGTTTAGTATCCTGTTTAGAGCAACAGTTTATATCATGGCGTTTAAGCAAGATTTTAGCAATTGTATTCAATTTTTCTATCACAGCACTCATGACTTTACCCGTTCTTGATTCTCTATAATTCATATATATTTCAATAAGTTCAAAATAGGTTGTGGGTTCTCCCATGACAATAGTTTTTAATTTTTTGGTTTTTCAAATTTTTATGGATTTTTGGGTATATAAGAAAAATAAAACAAAAAAAAAAGAAACTAGACAAAAGTAAACTAAGCAAAACAATACTAGGCAGAAATAAACTAAGCTCAAATAAACTAGACAAAAGTAAACTAAGCAAAATAAAATAAAATAAAATAAAAAACAGAGAGAGAGGTAGAGTGTACTCCCTAGGTGAACTTATGAGTAGAGCTATGCCTCCCCGGCAACGGTGCCAGAAAATAGTCTTGATAACCCACAAGTATAGGGGATCGCAATAGTCTTCGAGGGAAGTAAAACCCAAATTTATTGATTCGACACAAGGGGAAGCAAAGAATACTTATAAGCCTTAACAACTGAGTTGTCAATTCAGCTGCACCTGGAAAAGCACTAGTAACGAGGGTGATGTGAAAGCAACAGTTAAGTGAGAGCAATAGTAACAAGAATACGTAGCGAAGCATACAGTAATACGGAGGCAATGGCACCGTGAAAATAGTTGATACTACTTCCAATGACATATAGAACGAGTATATGATGATAAGAGATGGACCGGGGTTCCCAGCTATCTACACTAGTGGTAACTCTCAGATAACAAGTGACAAGTGTTGGGTGAACAAATTACAGTTGTGCAATTGATAGGATTGAAATAACATTAAGACAGAACATCAAGTCTATTAATCATGTAGGCATGCTTTCCATATATAGTCATACGTGCTTGCAATGAGAAACTTGCATAACATCTTTTGTCCTACCAGCCGGTGGCAGCCGGGCCTCAAGGGAATCTATCGGTAATTAAGGTACTCCTTTTAATAGAGCACCGGAGCAAAGCATTAACACTTGGTGAAAACATGTGATCCTCATATCTAAGCTTTCCCCTCCAGCTTATCCCGATTGCTCGTCACTCTGGGGTCTCGGGTTCCGGACATAGACATGTGCAAACAACTTGTAGATACAATCTAAGCAATAATTATAGAGCTTAAATCTAAGATCATGCCACTCGTGCAATAGTGACAAGCATTAAACACAACAAGATTGCAGCAACAATAACTTCACAAACTTATATAGATAGACTGATCATAATGTAACAATTCATTGGATCCCAACAAACACAACACCGATTACATCAGATGGATCTCAATCATGTAAGGCAGCTCCACTTCCCCGTCCCGGCGGCGTGCCGGAACAGAGATTATGTCCCCC
Organism: Lolium rigidum; assembly: GCF_022539505.1. Taxonomy (NCBI): domain Eukaryota; kingdom Viridiplantae; phylum Streptophyta; class Magnoliopsida; order Poales; family Poaceae; genus Lolium; species Lolium rigidum. The sequence continues at coordinate 19,301,364 of NC_061511.1, forward strand.
GAAACGGAGTTCGCGATGACGGCGGCGCCCCTGGAGTCTTTCTGGAGTTTCGTCAATTCGTATCTGGTTTTTAGGTCGCGAGGGACTTTATAGGCGAAGAGGCAGAGTCGGAGGGGCCACGGGGCCCCCTCCCCACAGGCTGGCGCGGCCAGGGGGCCACCCGCGCCGCCATATGGTGTGGGCCCCCTGCTGCCCGCCTCTGACTCTCCTTCGGTGTTCTGGAACCATCCGGGGAAAATAAGATATTTGGTCTTTGTTTCGTCGAATTCCGAGAATATTGCCCGAACAGCCTTTGTGGAACCAAAAACAACAGAAAACAGGAACTGGCACTTCGGCATCTTGTTAATAGGTTAGTTCCGGAAAATGCATGAAATCATTATAAAGTGTGAGCAAAACATGTAGGTATTGTTATAAAACTAGCATGGAACATCAGAAATTATAGATACGTTGGAGACGTATCACGCCCGGACACGAGTCACCGCTTCTAGGCATCCGGTTGAGGTCGGGAACCGGCGCCCTGTTGAACTGCAGTGATGCCACGCCGGAGGCGAACCGCGACGCTGGGTGGCCCTGCGAGGGAGCGGGAGTTCCAGGACGCAGCTGCAAACTTAACGAGCTCACCGACGAGGCCGGAGGAGCGACGCCGGCGATCCCCTCTCGCTTGACGAGGATGTAGGCCTCCGCTAAGGTCGGAAGGAGGCCTACTTGCACGACGCTGGCTTTCACCTGCATCTGCCATGCCTGCTGGCCAGCGGCCGTTGCATTCCTCTCCTTCAGGTTCTTGCGCCGGCCGCGACGCTTCGCGGCCTCGACGCATTTCTCCTCCTTGGACAACAACTTCTTTGTCGCCATCGGCTTTGCGTCCCGGCCGCCGGTGGCGGCCCGCTTTGCTTCCGCCGTAGCTGCAGCCCCCAAGCTGGCTATGGTCGTGGCTACGGGGGAGTTGAAGGAGATATGCCCTAGAGGCAATAATAAAGTGGTTATTATTTATATCTTTATGTTTATGATAAATGTTTATATATCATGCTAGAATTGTATTAGCCGAAACATTGGTACATGTGTGATATGTAGACAAACAAGAAGTCCCTAGTATGCCTCTTAAACTAGCTTGTTGATTAATGGATGATTAGTTTCATAATCATGAACATTGGATGTTATTAATAACAAGGTTATGTCATTGTATGAATGATGTAATGGATACACCCAATTAAGCGTAGCATAAGATCTCGTCATTAAGTTATTTGCTATAAGCTTTCGATACATAGTTACCTAGTCCTTATGACCATGAGATCATGTAAATCACTTATACCGGAAAGGTACTTTGATTACACCAAACACCACTGCCTAAATGGGTGGCTACAAAGGTGGGATTAAGTATCCGGAAAGTATGAGTTGAGGCATATGGATCAACAGTGGGATTTGTCCATCCCGATGACGGATAGATATACTCTGGGCCCTCTCGGTGGAATGTCGTCTAATGTCTTGCAAGCATATGAATGAGTTCATAAGAGACCACATACCACGGTACGAGTAAAGAGTACTTGTCGGAGACGAGGTTGAACAAGGTATAGAGTGATACCGAAGATCAAACCTCGGACAAGTAAAATATCGCGAGACAAAGGGAATTGGTATCGTATGTGAATGATTCATTCGATCACTAAAGTCATCGTTGAATATGTGGGAGCCATTATGGATCTCCAGATCCCGCTATTGGTTATTGGTCGGAGTGAGTACTCAACCATGTCCGCATAGTTCGCGAACCGTAGGGTGACACACTTAAATTTGGATGTTGAAATGGTAGTACTTGAATATGGAATGGAGTTCGAATATTTGTTTGGAGTCCCGGATGAGATCCCGGACATCACGAGGAGTTCCGGAATGGTCCGGAGAATAAGATTCATATATAGGATGTCATTTTATGTGAAATAAAATGTCGCGGAAGGTTCTATGGAAGGTTCTAGAAGGTTCTAGAAAAGTCCGGAAGAAACCACCAAGGAAGGTGGAGTCCACATGGGACTCCTCCTCCATGGCCGGCCAACCCTAGTGGGGGAGGAGTCCCAAGTGGACTCCCCCTTAGGGGGCCGGCCACCCCCATATGGGAGGTGGAACTCCCACCTTTGGTGGGAGTCCTAGCTTGGCTAGGTTTCCCCCTCTTATGGAAGGTTTTTGGTTCGGGTCTTATTCGAAGACTTGGACACCAACACTTGGGGATCCACCTATATAATGAGGGGCCAAGGGAGGGGGCCGGCCACCAAAAAGACCACAAGCTGGCCGCCCCCCTTGAAGTGGCCGGCCACCCCCTCCCAAACCCTAGCCGCCCCCCTCTCCTCCATATCTCCCGCGTAGCTTAGCGAAGCTCCGCCGGACTTCTTCAACAACCGAAGGTGTGACCGAGTACGGAGGTGCTGCCCGTTCGTGGCGCCGGAACCGATCGTGGTCAAGATCTTCTACGCGTTTTTGCAAGCGGCAAGTGATCGTCTACCGCAGCAACAAGAGCCTCCTCTTGTAGGCTTTGGAATCTCTTCAAGGGTGAGACTCGATACCCCCTCGTTGCTACCATCTTCTAGATTGCATCTTGGCTTGGATTGCGTGTTCGCGGTAGGAAAATTTTTGTTTTCTATGCAACGTTATCCTACAGTGGTATCAGATCCGTGTCTATGCATAGATGGTTGCACGAGTAGAACGCAATGGTTTTGTGGGCGTTGATGCTTTTGTTATCTTTAGTTTGAGTACTTTGCATCTTTGTGGCATAGTGGGATGAAGCGGCTCGGGCTAACTTTACAGGACCGCGTTCATGAGATTTGCTCCACGCTCGACATGCAACTTGTATTGCATAAGTGGCTTTGCGGGTGTCTGTCTCTCCTACTATAGTGAAGATTCAATTTACTCTTCTGTTGACAACACTAGTATCACCGTTGTGGTTCATGTTCGTAGGTAGATTAGATCTTACTCGAAAACCCTAAACCACGTAAAATATGCAAACCAAATTAGAGACGTCTAACTTGTTTTTGCAGGGGTTTGGTGATGTGATATGGCCATAATGTGATGATGAATATGTATGAGATGATCATTATTGTATTGTGGCAATCGGCAGGAGCCTTATGGTTGTCTTTAAATTTCATGTTGAGTAGTATTTCAAAGTAGTTGTAATAATTGCTACATGAGGTGAACAACCATGAAGACGGCGCCATGGACCTTGACGCTACGCCGACGATGATGGAGATCATGCCCGTTGATGATGGAGATCATGTCCGTGCTTTGGAGATGAAGATTGAAGGCGCAAAGACTAAAGGGCCATATCATATCACATATGAATTGCATGTGATGTTAATCCTTTATGCATCTTATTTTGCTTAGAACGCGACGATAGCATTATAAGATGATCCCTCACATTAATATCAAGATAATAAAGTGTTCTCCCCTCGTATGCACGGTTGCACAGTTCGTCGTTTCGAAGCATCTCGTGATGATTGGATGTGATAGACTCAACGTTCACATACAACGGGTGTAAGCCATGTTGCACACGCGGAATACTTGGGTTTGCTTGACGAGCCTAGCATGTACAGACATGGCCTCGGGACAACGGAAACCGAAAGGTTGAACACGAGTCATATGGATGATATGATCAACATGTTGATGTTCACCATTGAAGCTACATCATCTCACGTGATGATCGGTTTTGGTGTAGTGAATGTGGATCGTGTACCACTTAACAACTATGAGGGATGTTGTATTAAGTGGGAGTTCATCAGTAATTAGATTAAAACATGAACTAATTATCATGAACTTAGTCTGAGTAGTATTTTAAATTAATTTTGTAGTATTGGCATCCGTTTACTACTATGCGCTAGTCTTGTAATTGAGATAGAAATACTGTTAAAATCTGACAAGAAACTTTACGGATTGGTACCGTATTGTTAAAGAATCAAGAATTGATTAAGTCCTATTGCAAACTTTTAGTAAACCTCACATTATTGATTCAAAGAGCTATGATTTCAATTAGTACCTAAAGTTGTCTTGTCTCCGTGAAACTTGAAGTTCAAATTTGTTTGAAAAGTAAGGAGCTGAAAATTTAGTTTTCAGAAATAATCTAGGTATGAGATATAAGTGATATCTAAGACCTTATTTCAAGATGATAGAATATAATTTGGTGAGACTACATAAACTCATAAGTTTTATGGGAATGTACGAAGGTTGAAGACGCAAGGCGTCACAATCCTCCAACTATTGGGGCACTAACGATATTCGCATATCCATGAAGTGACCATCCTTAATATGCACCGTTGCTAAGACTCGTCGTTTCGAAGCATCACGTGATGATCGGGTGTGATAGATTCTACGTGTGCATACAACGGGTGCAAGCTAGATTTGCACATGCAAATACCAAGGTTAAAACTTTACGAGCCTAGCATGTAAAGACATGGTCTCGGAAAGTTGTCATGATATGATGGATAAATTATGAGTGAAATTGTTCATCATATTACAAAGTTACTAATAGTGAAATCTGGAACACTTGTCATATGATGATCAACTTCAAAGTAAGAACCTCAAGGTTATTGGTATTTGACCAACAAACCTAGAAGTTAATGATATTGAAGTGTTTTTCTGAATAATGAGGAAAGCTAAAAGAGAAACTGCAAAAGATATTTTGGCAAAAAGAAAAGACTAGAAAGTCTAGCTCAGGTGTATATAAATGATATACATGTTATGGTTGTATTCCTAGTTAAAGTCACACTATGAAATTCTTGGGTATTAGTACTATATTGGTTAGTACTATATTGGTTGGTATGAAGTGTCATACAAAACAACGCAATACAAGAATAAAATGGCCTAAGTGACTGACAAGGAATATGATAGGAATGCACGTCTGGAACAAAAATAAAGTGTTATTATGTTCATCGTTGGCATTCTATCTAGCCCTTAGAATTTATAATAAAGAACTTAATAATTGTTATTTTGCTCGGTCAAATGAAAACAATGAGTTGTTCAAATTATGACATTACTCCATGTACGATGGATAAGTTATTATAAATCTTAATGGTGAAACACACATACATAACACTGACGCTAAAATGCCATAAGGCAAATGATTTGAATTCCACTTATTTGTGGAACCGCCATATTAGGTCATGTTAGAAAGGAACGCATGAAGGAACTCCATGCAAATGGATTTTTGGAGTCATTTGATTTTTGAATCATTTGGCGCTTGCAAATCTTTTCTAAAGAGAATGATTAAAATACCGTTCATAGGCCAAGAGTTGAACGGGTAACAAACTTAGTGGAAAAATACATAATGATGTATATGGTTCACTGAGCATAGTTGTGTGCGGGAGATTCTTCTACTTCATGAAAACTTTCAACAATGAATTGAGTATATATATATGGATATATTCGATAAGGAAGAAGTTTGAAACATTTGAATGGGTTCAAATAAATTTCAACATGAAGTGGAAATCATCGTAATAGAAAAGTCAAATATCTATGATTGGATCATGGTGAAAATATTTGAATTACGAGTTTTAGCGATCATCTAAGAGAGTCATGAAATTGTTCTACAACTCACATTTCTTGGAGCATCATAATGATGATATAGTATCCGAGAGATGTATCCAAGCCTTGTTGGATTAATGATGAGATAAAATATCATGACGCCATTATATTTTTGTGGATTATGCTTTAGTGACTACCGCTTTTACACTGAATAGAGCATCATCATGATCTGTAGAAATGACACCATACGAGTTATGGCATGGGTATAAACCCTAATAGTCCTTTCTTTAAATTTTGGTCTAAAAGTTAACAACCAAAATCGGATGAATGTCTTTGTTGGTTATCCCAGAGAATTGATTGGGAATTCTTCCCACTATGGAGACAAAGACAAAAGTGTTTGTCAATGTTTCTTATTTCCAACAAATTGTTTCTAGTGAAGTATTTGAGTGGGAGGACAATATAATTTGATAAGGTTTATGAACCTGAGCATAATGATCAGAGTAGCGCAAGCATCGGAATTGGTTTCGAAGCGGCCACGACGATCATGGCTCCCATGACTACAAAGTGTTTTAGCCATGGAGATCGAAGTACATATTGAACCTTGTAGGTATGGTTTACTTTGTGATCAAATAAATGATTTGTGGACAAAGGATTGATTTTGAACAATGATAAACCAACTACAAACAAAGAAGTTATGATGGGCCCTGACTCCGTTAAAATGGCCATACGCCATGAAATCCATAATAGATTAATACTTTTTGAAAGTAAATGGATCTATAGACTTGAATGAAATATCATTAAAGAAGCTCGACTTGTCGAAAAATTGTTTACGACAAAGTTCAAAGAGTTGACTACGATAAGATTAGATCTTCCGTAGCAATGCTTATAGTCTATGTGGATTATTCTAGTAATCACTACATATTTCTTTTATGAGATATGCTAGTAGGATGGCAAAATACACTACTTAACAGAAGTATGTATACAAAGATACAACCAAGAGTTTTGCTGGTCCGTGGAATACTAGATAGGTATACAAACTTCAATTGGATGAAGTAAGTATCACGGAGTTGGAATCTTCACCAGATGAAATAGTCAAAGAGTTTTTGATTTCATCAGAGACGATGAAGAGGCTTGCATTTGCAAGAAATTAAGTGGGAGCGCTAAGACACATTTATAATACTTTATGTAGGTGACATATAGTTGGTCATAAATGATGTAATTGTATACTTGATTAAAAGGTTTGATTGAGAATTAACTTCAATGAAAGGATATGGACTGAAACAAATTTAGTGTCAAGATCTATGAAGATAGATTGAAACACATAAATAAGTTTAAGTCAAAGTACATATGATAGATATTGAAGTAGTTCAATATAGAAATATTAAGAAAATGTTCTTGTCATCTGACACTCAAAGAGTAAAAACACATGAGTGATTATAGATCACAAATAATATGTACACAATCAGATATCATGTGCTATAAAGTGTTATGAGCATTTACCAGAATGATTCATATGATGATCATTGGACAACAGTAAGAATATCCTTGAGTACTTTAGAAGAACTAAGGATATATATTTTTTTTTTGTATGAAGAAATGACAAACAAATCGCTGTAAGGTGTTACAGCAATATTGTTTTTGTCACATATATAATTTCAATCTTAAATTAGACTAAGTGTTGTTTAAAAGGTAGCATAATGAGCTAGAAGTTGTCTATGCTAGATTTAGAAGAGTTCTAAATATTGTGATGGATTCTACAAAAGAAGGCAGAGTATGTCATTGTTTTGACAATGACAAAGGATGTTAAAGTCAAGAGGTTCTTTGAGAACTTGGTGTAGTTCCGACAGAGTCAGAATTTTGAAGCTATATTGTGTGTGACAATATTAGTGACATATTTCAGACAGCGGAATTAAGGTTCCACCAGAAGATCAAACATATTTAATGCCGACTCATTTGGAAATGAGTGATGCGTTAAGACGCAAATGAATTACAAAATACATGCGTTTCTGAGCGTGTCAGATCCGTTGACTAAAGCTCTCCCTAGGGCAAAGCATGACCAACACCAGAATGCCATGGGTGTTAGGTATATTACAATGTAATCTAGATTATTGACTCTAGTGCAAGTGGGAGATCGAAGGAGATATGCCCTAGAGGCAATAATAAAGTGGTTATTATTTATATCTTTATGTTTATGATAAATGTTTATATATCATGCTAGAATTGTATTAACCGAAACATTGGTACATGTGTGATATGTAGACAAACAAGAAGTCCCTAGTATGCCTCTTAAACTAGCTTGTTGATTAATGGATGATTAGTTTCATAATCATGAACATTGGATGTTATTAATAACAAGGTTATGTCATTGTATGAATGATGTAATGGATACACCCAATTAAGGGTAGCATAAGATCTCGTCATTAAGTTATTTGCTATAAGCTTTCGATACATAGTTACCTAGTCCTTATGACCATGAGATCATGTAAATCACTTATACCGGAAAGGTACTTTGATTACACCAAACACCACCGCGTAAATGGGTGGCTATAAAGGTGGGATTAAGTATCCGGAAAGTATGAGTTGAGGCATATGGATCAACAATGGGATTTGTCCATCCCGATGACGGATAGATATACTCCGGGCCCTCTCGGTGGAATGTTGTCTAATGTCTTGCAAGCATATGAATGAGTTCATAAGAGACCACATACCACGGTACGAGTAAAGAGTACTTGTCGGAGACGAGGTTGAACAAGGTATAGAGTGATACCGAAGATCAAACCTCGGACAAGTAAAATATCGCGAGACAAAGGGAATTGGTATCGTATGTGAATGGTTCATTCGATCACTAAAGTCATCGTTGAATATGTGGGAGCCATTATGGATCTCCAGATCCCGCTATTGGTTATTGGTCGGAGTGAGTACTCAACCATGTCCGCATAGTTCGCGAACCGTAGGGTGACACACTTAAAGTTGGATGTTGAAATGGTAGTATTTGAATATGGAATGGAGTTCGAATATTTGTTCGGAGTCCCGGATGAGATCCCGGACATCACGAGGAGTTCCGGAATGGTCCGGAGAATAAGATTCATATATAGGATGTCATTTTATGTGAAATAAAATGTCGCGGAAGGTTCTATGGAAGGTTCTAGAAGGTTCTAGAAAAGTCCGGAAGAAACCACCAAGGAAGGTGGAGTCCACATGGGACTCCACCTCCATGGCCGGCCAACCCTAGTGGGGGAGGAGTCCCAAGTGGACTCCACCTTAGGGGGCCGGCCACCCCCCATATGGGAGGTGGAACTCCCACCTTTGGTGGGAGTCCTAGCTTGGCTAGGTTTCCCCTCTTATGGAAGGTTTTTGGTTCGGGTCTTATTCGAAGACTTGGACACCAACACTTGGGGATCCACCTATATAATGAGGGGCCAAGGGAGGGGGCCGGCCACCAAAAAGACCACAAGCTGGCTGCCCCCCTTGAAGTGGCCGGCCACCCCCTCCCAAACCCTAGCCGCCCCCCTCTCCTCCATATCTCCCGCGTAGCTTAGCGAAGCTCCACCGGACTTCTTCACCGCCACCGACACCACGCCGTCGTGCTGTCGGATTCAAGAGGAGCTACTACTTCCGCTGCCCGCCGGAACGGGAGGTGGACGTCGTCTTCATCAACAACCGAACGTGTGACCGAGTACGGAGGTGCTGCCCGTTCGTGGCGCCGGAACCGATCGTGATCAAGATCTTCTACGCGTTTTTGCAAGCGGCAAGTGATCGTCTACCGCAGCAACAAGAGCCTCCTCTTGTAGGCTTTGGAATCTCTTCAAGGGTGAGACTCGATACCCCCTCGTTGCTACCATCTTCTAGATTGCATCTTGGCTTGGATTGCGTGTTCGCGGTAGGAAATTTTTTGTTTTCTATGCAACGTTATCCTACAGGAGTGTGGGGCGGCGGCGGGTGCAAGGATTACCTCGGCATCCATAGTGGTGGCTGCGGCGGCGAGGATGTCCATCGCTTCTGGACTGCTCGCGCCGGTCTACATTGATTTTTCGCGCCGGGAATGGCAACTGGCGGGAATGTTATCGGCCTCCCAGCCACTGACGCTTGGGTCCTACGTCATTGTTGGCAGACACTCGACGCGACCGTTTGCGTCGCGTCGCTGGAGATGCCTTTATTTTAAAGAAGAATTTTCTTTGCAGAAAATATTAAAATACTAACCCAAGAAGCCCTCAGAATGCACCATAATCTGGAGCAAAATGTTCACACACAAGAATTGCCAGGATAAATTTTGTTGAGTGCCCTAGCAAAAGAATCTTTTTATAATGGAGAGATACAGGGAGCAAAAGAAGGACCTTCATATGGTGTTCATTGATTTGGAGAAGTCCTATGATAAGATACCTCGGAATGTCATGTGGTGGGCCTTGGAGAAACACAAAGTCCCAATAAAGTACATTACCCTCATCAAGGATATGTATGATAATGTTGTGACAAGTGTTCGAACAAGTGATGGCGACACTGATGACTTTCCAATTAGAATAGGGCTACACCAAGGGTCAGCTTTGAGCCCTTATCTATTTGATTTGGTGATGGATGAGGTCACAAAAGATATACAAGGAGATATCCCATGGTGTATGCACTTTGCGGATGATGTGGTGCTAGTCGATAATAGCCGAACGGGGATTAATAGAAAGTTAGAATTGTGGAGGCGAACTCTAGAATCGAAAGGTTTTAGGCTTAGTAGAACTAAAACTGAATACATGAGGTGCAATTTCAGTTCTACTAGGCACGAGGAGGGAGAGGTTAGCCTTGATGGGCAGGTGGTACCAGAGAGAGACACTTTTCGATATTTGGGGTCCATGTTGCAGAAGGATGGCGATATCGATGAAGATGTGGGCCACCGAATCAAGGCTGGTTGGATGAAGTGGCGCCAAGCTTCTTGCATACTCTATGACAAGAGAGTGCCACAAAAGCTAAAAGGCAGGTTTTATAGGACAACTATCCGACCTGCAATGTTGTATGGCGTGGAGTGTTGGCCAACGAAGAGAAGACATATCCAACAGTTAAGTGTAGCAGAGATGCGCATGTTGAGATGGATATGTGGCCACACAAGAAAGGATCGGGTACGGAATGACGATATACATGAGAGAGTTGGGGTAGCACCGATTGAAGAGAAGCTGGTCCAACATCGTCTCAGATGGTTTGGACATGTCCAACGGAGGCCACCGGAAACGTCAGTGCATAGCGGACGGATAAAACGTGCTGAGAATGTTAAGAGGGGTCGTGGTAGCCCAAACTTGACATGGGAAGAGTCTGTTAAGAGAGACCTGAAGGTTTGGAATATCGTTAAAGATTTAGCCATGGACAGGGGTGCGTGGAAGTTATCTATCCACGTTCCAGAACCATGACTTGGCTTCGAGATTTTATGGGTTTCAACTCTAGCCTACCCCAACTTATTTGGGACTGAAAGGCCGGCTTGGTTGTTGGTTGTTGGTTGGCCCTAGCAACTTTGCCATATGGCAGAAATAAAATGTGCTATCCACCGTATATTGTAAAATCTGACGATTCATGATGCATTTCTGTTGGAGACTAAGGGATTGTTCGATTCAAAGGATTTTTAACGAAATTTTGTAGGATTCTTATCCAAAGAAAATTTTCCTATAGAGACCATTTAATTTAAATGATTGGATCCACCAAAATTACTATGGATTGTCGTCTTATACTACAATTCTATTGGATTTGTAGCAAAAGGTTAGACCTACTCAAAAAAGTTATATGTTTCTATGACAACTATGATATGTACTTAATTTTTGAAGAAATTTCCTGCGTTTTACCCGTGGTGCGATCAAACGAACTTCTGCAATTATTCTTGCATTCTTATCCCTCTAGGATTTCAAATGACATAACATACTATTTTTGCGTTTTTCCTATTTCTGTAATTTTAAAACCTTTTGAACCAAACGGACCCTAAACTTATCACGCAATCTTTTATAATTTCTCGCTCACTCTGCCCAAATGGGATGCAATGTGGCAACGATGCTCGAGTGAAGTCATTCTCTCACACACCTCTCCCATGATGGAGAGTACCCGACGTGGGTGGGACACGGCATCCGCTCCTCCTCTTCCTCCTCAGATAGAGATCTCCTGCCTTGTACTCACATCTTCATCCAGCAGCAAGGTCGGGGTGGCTTGGCCAGGAGAAGAGGAGGACATGGTGGGTCAGTCACGCATGAGACTTCGAGGTGGAGTTAGCTTTGGTGCTGGTATGCACGAAAGTAGCCGGGAAATGAAATGCCGAAAACAAGGGCAGATTCGGTGTGGAGGGATCCTCAATCCCTTCGCGTCCCGATCTATGGCCTATGGTTATGTCTTTATCCTCCATTGCCCTGAGAGGATTCCCTCTGGAAGAGCCATTAACAAAACCGGTAGACGACAAGCTGACCTCCTGCGGACTCCAAGCTATAAACCCTTTTGCTACCGGCCATCAGGCCATACAACTCTTGATAGTTAATATGATAGTATTTCCACCATTAATATGATGAACTTGCCACTTTTAGTATATATGTTGAAATGGTCACTATTAGCATGATAAAATTTCCGTTGTTACTATAGTAAACATGTCAAAGCTTCTAGCATAGTTAACGTTTCCTTGTTATTGTAAATTTTTAGTATTTTTTTCGTGGTTAGTGTAGTTGACATGCATGCCACTGTTTTTGAGTTTTCGTGATGATGTGCAACAACCCATCCTAAGATGATAATTGGGTTTAAGCTTGAGGATTTGTTTCTGTTTACATTAAACCAAGGCTTCAACCCATACACCATAAATCATGTTCTGTCTAGTGTTATATTGGAGGTTATTCACCTTGTTTCCATTGATCCTAGGCAAACGTTTCCTATTTAGTGGCAGTGATGAAAATCCATATTCCATGTGACAGGTATATTTCTCCCTCCAATCCATATTAGTTGTCGCTAATATGGATGCATATAGACACATTTTAGATCTAGATACATCCATATTGCTGAAAATTAATATGAATCGGAGGAAGTAGTTAAACAGATACCAACTCCCTCAATACCATTTGTAGCTAGCAATGGAAATTGCCATATATCTGCCAAATACAAGGAGACAATTCTTTGTAAAGGTTGCAAACAAAGATACAGTTTGTCATCGCTGTCACTCCTCTAAGGTGGAGAGTATTGTTTGACAAAGTTGCAAATATATGATGGAAATTGCCATTTATCTTCCAAATACTAACAAGCAGTTGATTGGTTTTCAATTTGCCTTGACTCCTCTAATGATTCAGATTTTACCCACTCACACAATTTACCTCGTGCGGAAAATCATGTGAGTCCATGTGTAAACTGTGAAAATTTACAATTCAATGCTAAGCAAACCTATTTCGTAAGGACGAGGGAGTATATATATTGGCAGTCATATAATTTCACTAGTAACTATAAACCTAGACTGAGTTGTTACCTCCGTTTGGTAATATAAGAGTCCGTGCCTTTTATCATAGAAATACATCACACATGTATGTCCAAATCATTGCCTTTCAGATTGTAGTACCATTTCCTTTTGAAGAAGAAATCGTGCTACCGTGATACAGGAGAGGTAGTTAACTTGATAAATAATGGACTTCAAATTAGATCAGAACTTAAAGCTATAATATGTCATAAGATCAGAGAGATTATGAGAGTTTTACCTAGCTTAAGTGTGTCGTATATTGGAAGGGATGCTAATCAAGCAGCTCATTTATGTGCTAAGCAAGCTAGTTTTGATAGGAGAAGATGCCTATGGATCACCTATAACACAGATTTTCTGATTAGCACTCTATTGAGTGATTGTAATCCCATCAATTAATTAATAAAGCTCTCACTGATTCGCAAAAAAGAAAAGATATATGAGAAAAAAACAAGACGTTACATGAAATGAGAATAGAGCGGGTAGATATCACCAAACACCGTTCCTATATGTCTTGGGCATTGTAGCTGCCGATTCACGCTGGCAGTACAAATACGCCTTCACCAGTGCATGGCAAGAAGTCTTCAAGGACAAACACTATGGAAACCAGTTAAGGTGTCAACCGTCGGCACAGGACAATTTAGCCATCGGTATAGGTTGTATCGGCGGCCACAGTCGGCACAACAAAACTCGGCACAGACCCATTTACCGTTGGCACAGGTTTGCCGTCGGCACAACAACTTATGCCGACGGCATAGAACTAATTGCTGTTTGGAAATCTGGCTTGAATTTTTTTAAAAAAAAAAATCAAATTTTCTTCACCTCTCAAATGGATAATTTTTAACTCTAATTATACTTAATGTTAAGTTAAATTACACTAATGATCCAACTTCTCAATTGGTCACCCATCCTCACACTACTCTAACCCTAACACGCTTAACTTCATTCCTTCGGGTTGAGCTTCTAAGATAGAATTAACAACTTGTTGATAATACTACCACACCAATCCTACTAACCCTTACACCGTGATATCACAACTCTTCATAATTTCTAACGTTAAACAATTATCTAAATTAACATCAATGATTAAGTAATAATAATCTTTATGCAGAATTTCAATTATTAATGTTAATTTTTTAACAAAAAGAGAAATATATAAATCCCGAATTTCTATCAAAAACTTAAATCCTCATGCTTTCATATTTTCATTTGAAAATTTCAAAATCTAAAAATTGGCTAATCGGGTAAACCCTGGTGAATTTATTTTTACCGATACATGACACAATTTTGCAAAAAGGTTGAAATTCATTATTGTTAAATTCTCTTGCAACTAGATGGCAGAACACATGGACATCTCAAAAAAATTGAAATTTTTATCATTTTCTTTTATCTCTTCTAAAACTAAAAATGCGATATCGATCCACGGGGGGGGGGGGGGGGGTGTGCGTGGAGGGAAAAAGATCTTGTGCCGACAGCTTTGCCATCGGCACAGAGACTTCCCCTAACGTCGTTTGCCGCCGTCACGGTGGAGGACATGTGCCGGCGGCCAGCCCATGCCTGTGTCGACGGCCTTTTTCGGTGTCCACGGTGGCCGTCGGCACAAGCTTTTCTGTGCCGACGACCATCGTCATGGCCTGTCATGTTCGGGACATGTGCCAACGGCCCCGATAAATTTCCTCGACACAGAATTTGGCCATCGACACCTTGACTTTTTCCCGTAGTAAAACAAATGAACATATGATGTTCGTTTTTTTTAGATAAAAGGCACTAAGTGCCCAACTTTAAATTAATAAAGCCCGTAGGTTCACAACGATTCATTACATGCTGCGGCGTACAGCTTAGCCAGGACAGTACGAAAAAAACGAGAAACTTGGGGTCGGCCTCCCCTAACAGACCGAGAGCCAGAGAACACAGCTAAGTCTACATCCGCTCCCTGGGATGAAGAAGAAAGGTGTAGCTTCAGGTGTCTTCTGGGAGATGAACAGCATGCATCTGTTTGAGTTCAGAGATCAGCCATCTAAGCCAGGGACGATCCAGAGGTTTCGCCAGAAGGAGCCACTGCTGCAAACAAAACGAGGTTTTAAAGATTATGTCAGCAGGGTGCCTAATTATCTTAGACTCTATGGTCAGCTTATTTCTGATAAGCCAAAGCGCCCAGGATTGTGCCAGAAAGAGGCACCAGATCGTTCTACGAGCCCGACCCGCGAAATTGGTAATAATCGCGAAGAATTGTGGGAAGGAGGCAGGGCACCAACTGCACTGAAGAATTTGTCTAAGGACGCTCCAGGCGAACACAGCCAAAGGACAAGTAAAGAAGATATGATCCGCCGTCTCTCTTTCCCCACAGAGAGAGCAGTTGCCGTTGCCTGGTCCGTACCTCGACAAGATGTTAGCACTAGAGGGGAGACGATCGAGGACTAGCTGCCACGCAAAAATGCGGATTTTAAGCGGTACTTTCGCCGCCCACACATCCTTGAAGTGCGCGACAGTCGCCCCTTGCGACAATCGCGCATACATGGATTTGACGGAGAAAATCCCGTCACTCTCGAGGCGCCAAGACACCCTGTCCGGGCCTTCGACCAGCACGGTAGAGTCGATCAAGGATTGCAGCTCTTCATGGTCTCTAACCAGCTCCTGGTCAAGCTGTCTACGATAACTAATCGCCTCATTGGAACCACAAACGTGTGCCACGGAATCCATCTGCGAGCAAGCAACGTTGAACAGACCTGGAAACCTATCTTTTAGAGGTGCCTCCCCCACCCATCGATCCATCCAGAACTTAGTGCGGCGACCGTCTCTTATGGAATGCTTAGCCCCTAATTTGAACAGATGCTTAATCTTGTGAATACTGCGCCAAAACCGAGAGCCCCGCTGCCCGGATGCCGTGAAAATGTCATCAGCGTTGGTGTACTTGGCATTGATCAGCTGTCTCCATAGCTGGTTTCCATCTTGATACAACTTCCATACCCTTTTCAACAAAAGCGCCACATTCATGAGCCTTGAGTTGACAATCCCCAAACCCCCACAGTCCTTAGGTCTGCAGACTGCCGGCCAATTGACCAGGTGGAATTTCCTCTTAGGGCCCACCCCTTCCCAGTAAAATCTTGCTCTGTGGGAGTCAAATTTGGCATGAATGCCATCTTGGAGCAGGAACAGACCCATCGCATATGTAGGCAGATTGGCGAGGCAGGCGTTGGACAGAATCAGCCGTCCTCCCGACGACATGAATTTGCCCCACCAAGGTTCCACTTTGGCAGCCAGCTTCCTGACCAGGAACAGCCATTGTTCCATGGTCAGCGCTCTGTCCGAAATTGGTAGCCCTAAGTAGATGAACGGAAACTCCCCCAGTTTGCAGTTCAGCTGATCCGCCACCCTCTGTTGCCGCGCCTGTGATCTCCCCAACACAATCACCTCAGATTTATGGTAGTTGATTTTTAGGCCCGACATGTCCTCAAAACACATCAGAATGAACTTAAGGTTGGCAAGCTGCTGCTCATCATCCTGGATCATGATAATAGTATCGTCGGCGTACTGAAGGTGCGTGATTCCCCCAGGAATCAGATGTGGGACAACCCCAGCAACATGTCCAGCAGAGTTGGCGCTAGAAAGAATAACAGAGAGGGCTTCTGCCATGAAATTGAAGAGAAGGGGGGAGAGCGGGTCCCCTTGCCGGACTCCCCTTTTATTTCTGAAGAACGGGCCCACCTCCCCATTGATAGAAATTGTTGTCTGTCCCCCAGAGACCAGCTGCATGATACGATTAACAGCCCCAGAGTCGAAGCCTTTGCATCTGAGCACCTCCTTGAGGAAATCCCAATTGACCCTGTCGTACGCTTTTTCAAAGTCCAGCTTAAGGAGGATACAAGCCTCCCTTTTGGCTTTAACCTCGTGGACTACCTCATGCAGGGCCAGGATCCCATCCAGGATGAACCTCCCCTTGATGAATGCAGTTTGGTTAGGGCTAATCACCCTGTTAGCAATCGGGTCCAGTTTGGTGGCCACCGCCTTTGAGACCATCTTGAAAATCACGTTGATAAGCGCGATCGGCCGATACTGGGAAATGTGGTCCGCTCCCTGGACCTTAGGAATCAGGGATAGGATCCCAAAATTGAGCCTGGAAATATCGATTCTTCCCAACAGAAAGTCGTTGACGATGTGCAGGACTCCCATCCTAAGCAGAGGCCAGAATTTCTTGAAGAACTGGACCGGAAGGCCATCTAGTCCAGGGGCCATGTCAGATTTCATCTCCATCACCAGCTTGTCCAGTTCCTCTTGGGAAAGAGTACGCAAGATATCTTCATTCTCCACCAGGGATACTCTGGCTTCCTCCCCCCAAGCCCCTGGATCCAAAGAACACACCCTTGTGTCGTTTGATCCCAGGAGACGACGATAGAAGTCGTATACATGTTCCTGAATCTGCCTTTTATCAGTAATCGGGCCGTTGTTCGTGAGCAATCTCAGAATACAGCACTTCCAGCGCCTGCCGTTGGCAACAACATGGAAGTACGCCGTGTTGGCATCTCCCTGCAGCATCCACCTGATTCTCCCCCTTTGTCTCCAGTATTCTTCTTCGTCTCTAAAAATGGCGAGGATTTGTTCTTCAAGGTGATAACGGAATGCCCATTCCTCACCATCCAGCCTCACTGAATCTGCTTTCTCGTCAAGGCCTTTGATCTGCTGCAATAGCGCCGATTTGGCCACGTTTGCCTCAACCTTCCGATTTGCATTCCAGCCCTTGAGCTTTCTCTGCACGCCTCCACTCATGAAGCTCCACCAGTCAAGGACATCCCTTCCTCGAGCCTTGGCAGCTAGCTCTCCCCAGATAGCCGCAAACAAATCCGAGAAGTTCGGCAACTCCATCCATCCAGATTCAAAGAAAAACCTATTGCTATAGCATTGTATGTCTTGGCCCGTATCCAAGATCAGCGGGGTATGATCAGAGCCCAGACTGGTTTTGGCCACCAGGGAGCACAGCGGGAAGTGCGTGTCGAGTTCGGGTGCGATGAACACCCTGTCCAACACACACCTGACCGGATTAAGACGTTTGTTAGTCCAAGTGTACCGAGCCCCAGTACGAGGGATCTCCCGCAGACCCCAGTTGGCGATGTTGTCGTTGAAGGCATCCATTCTTGCCCAATTAACTCTGTCGTTGTTTTTGTCCGCTGCGTCCCGCAGCAAGTTAAAATCCCCACCCATGAGGATTGGGAGTTCCGAGGCCGCCACTCTGGCGGAAATTTCCTGTAAGAACTCTTGCGAATGTGTATGATCAGCTGGCCCGTAAACCCCAACAATCTCGAACTTAAAATTATCAGCTCTGCACATGATAGACGCGCTGATGAAGAACTGGCCAAGGGAGATTCTCCCCACATCAAAGATGCTGTCCCTGAGCCCCAGCAGCATCCCTCCTGAGTGCCCGTTCGCCGGCAACCAGCACCAGAAGAACTTATCCCCCACCTCCAGGCTTTTCAGTTCCTGGTCCGTGAAGTCCTGCTTGATAGTTTCTTGTAGGCAGACCAGGTCAATCTTGTGTATCCGGAGGTAATCTTTTAGAAGGGTTCGGCGCCCCCTACGCCCAAAACCCCTAATGTTCCAGAAGAGGGCTCTCATTGGGCACCATTCTTGCGACCCCGTGCTTGGCGGGTTAAGACTCTCGTTCCGATCGCAGCGGTCTTCTTGTATACCCTCTTCTTTCTCACTGCGAGCACCTCCTTCTTCTTCCTTCCCCCAGAGCTCTCAGATGCTAACGCGGTCTCTTGGGAGGCAACCCCTGTTGCCTCCGCAAGCTCTTGGGTATCCTCCTTTCCTTCCGCCTCATGCGCCGTAGCTTGCTCCGCAGCTAGCCTGTCCCGGGCTAACGCAAGCTCCGCTTGAGCGAGCTCCTTAGCTCTGATGATAGAAAGCAGAGGGGCCGGGTTGCCAGCGGCCGACGGGAAAACAATGCAGCTGTCTTTGGCTACTGCCAACAGATGTTCATCGGACACGTTTGGGAGGACAGCAAAACGAGAGAGAGACTTGGGGTTAGGGGAAGGGGAAGTACCTGGGACATTCTTCTGGGCACGCGCAACCGCCCTCTGCAGCACCGGCTCAGCCGAGGCGGTCGCCCCCCTCCTGCTGAACCGCGACGGGACACCGGACTTGGACTTGGTGCGTGGCGCCCTTGCCACCTGCGCCGCCAGCTCGCCAATGACTGCCCCGGTCATGGGCTTGGACCCCTTCGCCTCCGCGTTCCCCTGCTGCTCCCCTTCCTCGAAGACCAGTTGAATCGCCACCTCCTTTCCTTCAACACCACGGACCAAAGATGGACGGTCCATGTTGCTCTTGCTGCGCCGCTCCTTCTCCCGCATCAGGGTCGGGTCCGATTCCCATGAGGGGCTCAGCCCCACTTCCGCCCGTTCCTCCTGAGAAAGGTGCCACGCTTTTCCTTCGGTACGGCCGTCCCTGTCCGGCGTGACGAGGCCATCTGGGGTGGCAGAGTCCGTCAGCAACGAAGGGGACAGGGGCGGCTGGTCACCCTCCGTGTCCTCTGCCACCATTTGCGACGAAGCCGATCCCTCCCCCGGAGTAAGCATGCTCTTTAGGATGGGGAAAATGTCCCCTTTGCCCATCAGGTTTGACCCATATTGGCTGAGAGCCGAGGCAGGAATCGTCGGGGCCGACTTGCCTTGAGGATCCGCAGCGAGACCCACGACAACTGATTTGTGTTTGGGCGCCCCGTTGGTCCCTGGGCGCGGCGCAGAGGATTCTTTATCCTTTCTGATGTGCTTGCCTCGCCTGCCGTCCCAGCCTTCTCCCTCAGATTCTTCCCCCTCCTCCTCTTTGTCATCGAGCGTCGGATTTGGCGGTGGCGGCGGGGCGGATGGTCCCGCACCAGCAGCCCCTTCCACCTGAACTCTAACCTTGAAGCCTTGTGAGTTGACAAACATCACGATGTGGGAGGGTAGCTGAACGGGGCTCCTGCAGCCCACAAGCAGGCGAACCGGAGCGTCAGCGAGCTCCAGAGAATGGTCATCCACACCGATGGGGCGTCCCAGCTCCCTTGCCGCCAGCAGCAAATGCACCGGTTGCCTGTAAGGAAGCGGAACGTCGAAAAACTTCACCCAGATTTCCTCAAGCCTCTCCGCCGCCGCAGGGTCCCCATCCGCTGCCCGCACATCCGCGTGTATGTTGCAGTTCGGGAGATTGAGGCCTCCTCCACGAAAAGCCATGCGAAGACTTTCCTTAGAGGGGAAGAAAGTGGCAAACTCCCCGTTGCACAGCTCCTGCACATTCCAGCGCCATTCCTCGTCCACTAGATCCTTCAACTCATCCTCCAGCTGTTCCGCCGAGAGGATTCCCTGGCTCAGCGACACCCTTGCCGCATTTGGAGCCGGGGGAAGCAGCTCCTCCTCTGGAACCTCCAGACATACGAAACCCAGCCCAGACCTCCCGAAGCCCGCCCAGAACGGCTCTGTTGCCCTGCTCATGGCGGCACACATCGCCGAGAGGTGGCCGGACTTGTTGCACTTGACGCAAAAAGGCTCATCCTTGCACTCCACTTGCATGTGGCCTTGCTTCCCACAGTTGTAACAAGTGATGTGTTTAGCCTCCCCGCTGCCAGACTCTGACGCCCTCGTCGCGGAGCCGTGGCGCGCCGCACGCACCGGCCGCTCCTCCCCCCGGCCCGTATCGCGCCCTTGCTGAAACGGAGCCGGTGGACGGCGCTGCTCCCTGCCGCGCCACTCCCTTGCGCGAGGGTCCTCGTCCCTCCTCTGGAACTCTCTGTCGCGCTCCCGCTGCTGCCTCCGTTGCTCCTCTTGCTCCATGTTCAGTTTCTGCCGCAGATCTTGCTCCCGCCGCCAGCCCTCGCCCCCTTCGCCGAGCTCATCGAACCGCCGCTTCCCCCTGCGATCCCGATCCATGCGACGGCGGCATGCGTGCAGTCTCGAGGGTGGGGGAGGAAGGAGTGAAGCAGAGAGGCCTCTCTTCTGTAGATCTCGCGTGGCGGCTGGAAACCCTAAAGAGTGATCTAGGGTTCCGACCGGACGCCAGCGCCACTTAAGTACTTGGGGGCTAGGGGCAAAACTGTCCGAGCCCCCTCCCGAACGGCCCCCTTGGATCGAGACCGCACAACTTTGCCCCTGGACCACGTGTCGGCCATCGGAGCCATCAGGAGAACAGGTGGGCTGAGAGGCTGCCCCCGCCCCTTGCTGGAACCTCGAGGCCGGCCCACCAGGCCCAGGAGAAGCTGGGCCCCGGCCCAGCCGCAGCGAGCCTGCAGAGGGATTCTGGGGAAACCCTAGCCCCCGAACCTGCCCCGCCGCCGCCGTCGCTGGCACCGCCGTCCCGCCTGGCTCCGGCCGCCAGGAGATGCAGATTTCCCCAATCCTACACGAAACGAGAGCCTCGGCGTCCCTGCCTGCATTCCCACGCCGTCCCGACGTGGCCGCCGCGCCCTTCTCCCGAACTGGCAGGGGCGGGAAGTCCTCCGACGAGCTCAGATCCGGCGCCATCCCCGGCGCGAGCACCGGCGCAGGCAGCGGCCCACCACCCCCGAGCAACTCCGGACCGCCGCCCGACCACCCGTCCAAACATGCCTCGGCCCCCGCCGTGAGCACGTCGCGGGCGCCCTCTTCCAAGCCCTCCTCCGAGCTCGACGCCTCAGAGCAAAGGACCGCGAAGGGGTTCTCCTCCGCACACCCCCCGACGAGCTACGCGCGGAGGCGCCGGCGAGTCCCTTGCCGGCGCGCAGAGCGGACCCTCCGCTCCTTCCTCGCCCCCTCCGCACCGCCGCGGGACCCTTCCACGCCGGCGCAGGACTTGGTCGCGTCGCCTGGAGAGCGCCTCGCATTTAGACACATCCCTCGAGTTCCGTCTCGACCACCTCCTCATGGAATACAATGGTTACTCGTTCAATAAAGATTCGGCAGCGGATCTCTGTCAGATGCAAGAAGGCCAAGATGTTGAAGTTCTCCCGGTCGGCCATGGAGGCGAGGGGGAGCACTACCTTGTCCTGGTGAGTTCTGCCATGACTTCTCTCTCGGCCGGCCTTGGTGGCGAGGGATAGGGGAGTTCTGCCATGTTTGTTCTGTCAAACAAAAAAACATATGATGTTCGTCATCAATCA